>NW_023339763.1:4375577-4379502 GCF_004916995.1 Morone saxatilis | reverse complement strand
GAGGTTGATCGGTGAGTTGTGGGTGTTCGGGGGAGGAAGGAGGTCAGAGTTCACATCATGACGTGGCGGCGGCGGTGCAGGGAGAGGTGGTCTGACCGGGAGAAGGAGCGGTCACACTCGGTGCAGCGGAAAGGTTTGATCCCCGTGTGCTTGCGGAAGTGTCGAGTCAGCTCGTCGGAGCGGGCGAAGCGCCAGGTGCAACCCTCCCAGGTACAATGGTAGGGCTTCTCACCTGGAGGAAGCAGGAGACAAGGAGAAAGGTTAGGGGAGAGGAAAGGGTGGGAGGAAGCGAGAGAAGGAAGAGGAATGTCTGGATTCTGCTGGTAACAAAAATGCAGGAATGACGCAATCAGTTGGTTATTTACTACATTTACCAGAATTCCCAACTCAGCTCAGTACAATTGGTCTCTGTCTCTTCTACAAAGAATGTTTCCCTGTATGAGCATTGGCTGGCATTGGAAACTGTGAATATATGAAGATGCAATACAATACACGCCTGTGGTTTTTTATACTAACAAACTGCTCAGAAAATGTGTTTTTAGGAGCTTTAAAAATGCATTTCTTCCCTTTTTCCAAGTCTTTAGAGCTAAATGCATGTAGCTTTTCACAGCTTTACCTGCTTTTGTTTTGCTGGAAAATACCCACCACAATACGATGAACCAGTCACATCTTTTTATGGCTTATTTATTTTTATTTTTTAAATTACACTACAGTATTTGAATAAGGGGACTAAGAGGGATTCAATTGTTCAGAAAGAGATTTTGTTCTGTTGGCAGGTCTCACCTGTGTGTATCCTCCTGTGGGCTTTGAGGTGGGAACTCTTGGTGTAAACTTTTTTACAGCCTTCATAGTCACACATGTGGATCCGCCTCCTCTTGATGTCTGGCGAATCTGGATCGACTGGCTCTAAGTCCATAACCGACCTGAGAAAAGAAAAAGGACTGAGTGAGTGAAAAAAAACACATCCCTTTGACTTTTGGACCCTCCATTTGAATACTTTAACATACATCACATTGCTATCCAAAATAAGAGACCTGAGCAAAATGTAACTACCAAATTCTAAACTAAAGTGTAACAGGAGGATGTTGGAATGTGAGAATTAAAGCCTAACTGATACACTGCCTAAACAAATATCACCAGTCAGTGTCGGTTTATCACAAATATATTGCTATTGGTGCGTACGTATGAGATATAGCAGTACAGACATTAGTTATTGAGGTTGTTAATTACTCATGACATCACTAAATAATTAATAATTGTGTAGCCGCTCAGTGTCACAATTAATTACAAAACAAACTTATCAAGAAGTTTTTTTTTTCATTATGTATCAGATTTAGTTATTGGTCAGTCTGGCTCTAGTAAAAATAGAAGTGTAGTGGAAAAAAATCATGTATCATGTTTGCAAATGACTCTTTCAACTGTTAATATTTAATTTTCTTCATTAATATGTAAATAAAGTGCCTTCTTGAAAAATGATCAACCTTTGCTCATTTCATTTACATTGCACTTATTTCCTGCCGTGGGCTATCATGGGGTCATTGTACTACACACTATGTTAGTATGTTCTCAATAAAAGCTGAACCAGTTTTTTATTATATGACCTGCTGTACTTCATTCATGTGACGTGTTTCTTCATCACACAATAGAGCAACTCGTCTCTCAGGTTCAGCTTCATTTGAAGGTGACACAAGTGCCACTGGGGGGCGTCAGAGAGTCACACTTTTTTCCAACACAGCTGCCCAACAGTTTTCACTTCAGTATTACTGGATGGCTCTCTCTCTCTCTCTTGTTTATTCCTTCATATCTTCTCAACATTCCTATTTTTTATTCCCCTCTTTCCTTGTACAAAACAAGAGAGAGTTTCACTGAACTCCATTTCATTCTCCAAATACCTCTCTCCCTCCTTGTTCTTGTATTAAATTCATATCATTACATATTTATATTATTAATTTATATTCCTATTTCACTGATCTAGTTGTCAGCACTGTGATATTCTGATTTAATTATATTTGTTCATTGTATTTATTTAATAATCACAATATAAATAAAGTTGATTTGAAAAAAAAAGAAAAAACCTTCTCTGTCTCTCCATTGCCATTTTACAAGGAGGTGTGACGGCAAGCTGCATTACGAAACCATGTTTACACCCCAGTTCTGGGACAGCCCTGCCCAGCAACACACACACACACACACACACACACACACACAGCAGATTACAGCACTAAGCTAAAAAAAATACCCACAAACACTTCCATCTTTTGCTTCTATTTAACCATTCTCTCTTTCTCGCTCTCTCTCTTTGGTACTCCCTCACACACAGCACACACACACACACACACACACCACACAACACACACACACCACCACCAGCAGATTAACAGCACTAAAGCTCAACCGTCCAACGTCGCGACACCCTTTTAATTTGCAGTTTACCAGTCCAGAGCGGTCCTGCGCCCCGCCACGGGGTGTGGGCAGGAGCCCCTTGAAACCTTGATTTACTAAATGAAACACGAGCACGGACATAGCAGTACACGGACACTCACGCACACACACACACTGTATTACTGTAGGTTTACTGTGTGCACGCATGCTCAGTACATGTTTCATAACTGAGGACATTTGGTCCTCTCAAGGAAAGTGTGGACATTTGATTGGTTGTCACTTGTAAGGCTGCAGAGTGAAGGTAAGTGTGCCAGTGAAGGCTCTTACAAGTTAATAAACACACACACACACACGTCTCCCTGTGATACCGCCAGGGCGTCTCCAGTGTGTTCTGCTGTACAGAGGGTTATATAAGGTTATATAAGTGTCCAGTCAAGGCAGTGCTGCAGTAATGTAATTAGTCAAGAGGCTGCAGGGGAGGGAGGTCCACACAAAGACCTCATTTCCCAGAAACCCTGCTGTGCATTAGTGTCTCTCTCACTGTCCCTGCCAACTCGCATCGTGGACTTTACAGTGAGATTACATCATGCATAGTTGATGATATTTATGACCCCTCAACAGTTCTACAGTACAGACGCTATGGAGGAAATGCTCTCTGGACCATTGCTGTGCCACGGTTGGCCACTGGAACAGCAATGTCAACTGTCCACGCCATATCCAGCTCCAACTGTGCTGTTTTCCTACCAACAAGCAACACTGCCAGATCAGTTCAAGATTTTTGGAAATGTATTCACTTTCTTTCCGAGACTGAGATGAGTAATTTGATACCACTCTGTCTGTGTGTTATGTACAGAGCTGGAGTCAGTTAGCTTAGCATAAACACTAGAAGACAGGGCGGAAGCAGCCTAGGCCTGTTCTGCTCCAAATACACTACACACACTACAATATTTAACATGTTTTTTTGTGTTACATGCAGAAAAATTTAACAACAAGTTACGTGCTTAAAGAAATCGCTCCAACATTCGGCAACATTCGGGTTAAAGAAAGAAGATGAACATTGTGTTCTTTAGTCAAATTTAGAGTTTAGTTTAGTTTTTAACTAGCAGCCTTCTTCCTCTGTTCTTTTAGTGATCTGTTGCTAGTGTTTTACATCGTGTTACTGCCCCCGCTGGCTATGAGTGGAACTATATGTATCTTTGGTAGATAATGACTTTGAGATAGGCCTCAGCAGCATTTTAAGTTTCATTTAGAAAACATTAAAAAAAGAATTGACATTCAGGACCAGGCAACAACTGATTTAAGGTTTCAACCAAGAGTTAGAATGGCTTCGAATAAACATAGGAAATTATTAAAATTTGACAATGGAATATTTTCAGATCAAACCATAAAACAGTAAACTCAATGTAGTGACAATGGTAGTTTGTTACATGTTCAGAGTATATAGTAAAGAGAATTCAGAGTACTTATTGTGTAAATATACTCACAACACACTACACATTAGTATTTCCATCCCACTGCAGCAATCTGGACTGCATCACCTACA
>NW_023339763.1:4374046-4375525 GCF_004916995.1 Morone saxatilis | reverse complement strand
ATGTTAATGCACATGCCCTGAGGAAGACACTCACAAGATCCTCAGCTCTGATTGGTTGAGATGAAATATGGGAAAAGTTGAGAAGAAACCTACAGTAAACACAGCTTTTTTGATCCATTTCTGCAAATGTCTTTCAGTGTGTCCCATTTCTTTCAGGCACGTACCACTTTCAGGTCTGGATTTATAAAAGTCACGCAGGTGTGGGGGGAAAAAAAATCAAAGAGTCTGCTTAAATATAATCTGTTTGTTGTGTTCGTCTGTGGCTAGACTCACCCGGCGTCGAGGCTCTGGGCACTGAGGGAGGCCGATCCGGACTCTGTACCGCTCTCTGCATCGCTGTCACTCTGATACTCCACCGGAGACGTTGAACCTGGCTTAATACGAACTGCAGAGAGGACAGGATGGGGGGACAGAAAGGAAGGAAGGAAGGAAACAGTGGTACGAATAGGAAGAGAAGAAAATTAAAAATCAGACAGATGGAAAGCGGGATGGAGAGAGATAGAGGAAGGGCAATAGAGAGCATGAGAGGCCCAGAGAAAGAGATAAATAAGAATGAAATTAGAAAATTGGAGAACAGAGAGAATAGAGGAAGATGAGGAGGGGTGGAAAGAGAAGAGAACAGCAGGGGGTTAATATCTTCTTAATAGCGATGTCTGGATTCCAGCAACTTAGCAAGACAAAGGTTCCGTGTGTGTGTGTGTGTGTATGTGTGTGGTTAGGTGTGGTCTGCTAGGCTGCAGAATTGATGGATCAAATTTGTGGCCAAAAGCCCATGCTGGATTTCCCTGCATGTCTGATCATTTCTACATTCCTCTTTCTCAAAAGAAACATGTTTTAGTGTTCTCGTCCAACCAGTCTGTCTTTCTTTCCTTTTTCTCTCATTTCGACAACCTTTTACAAAGTCAAAAGCAGGAAGAAGAAAATGTGAACAGATGTTAATGAAAACAAAATTCTGCAGAACTCAAAGACAATGCTAATTAGCAATTAACTAGAAGACAAATCTCTCGAGGCTATCAGAAGCCTCTGCTGGTTGTCTTCAAGTTTCGGCAAGCTGTTAGAAATATGAACACATTCTGGGTTTTCACCAAGGAGGATAAGTCCTTTAAGTTGTGGTCTTGCTTCTAAATTCTTGATAGCTGAGAGTAATTGCTCACTAGATATTTTCTTGTCGAATGCTGGGCATTTTGGACATTTAAATTAATGTCCACTTCGGCGAATAAGCAGAAGGAAGACGACCTGTTGTCTCTTGAAAGTCAGATCTCAGTGTGAGATTACACTAGATGAGAAGATCACACTATTTGATATTCAAAGCTGCTATAATCAACAGTTTTACACGCACAATTGATCAAATGAATACATGTGCGGGAAAGACATCACTCCAAATAATTATCAGCCAACTCTGAGGTATCCTCTGTCAGATAATCTGTCTGGATCAGACAGCAGCACTAATTTATTTAGTCTATTGGTACATTACCCACA
>NW_023339763.1:4361754-4373946 GCF_004916995.1 Morone saxatilis | reverse complement strand
ACCCCCACCTCACCCACCCAGTCTCATTCCATTCCTCCATCTGCATCTACCTATCCTCCCACACAACACCACAGCACAGGAACAGCGAATGTCAGCTGCCTTCCTGCTTGTTCGCTCTGCAGGTACATGAGGAAACAGAACATATCAAAGTTGCCATCTCCTTCTCTCTCTTTCTCCCTCACTCTCTCCCCCTTGTCTGGCTCACATCTTCACTCTTTGTTTCTGAGCCTCCTTTCAGCGTTGTACAGCACTCCCGGGCTCCGAAATGCAGCAACAAAAACACACTTTCAATATGGCCTACGAGAACTAAACGCTCAGAATCCACCTAGCCCTACTCACAAGATTAGACGATATTACATTACAATAGTTTAGGGGGCACTTGAATGATCCCTCTGAGGAAACTGAGTAAAAGATAACTGTGCTAACTGTATGTGTGAGATCAAGTTCTTTACCCATCTGTTTGGTTTCATTTGGTGCAAAGGATACAGACTGGCCAGATAGATAAATATGATACTGGGAATCTGGAAACACAGCAGTATTACTTAAAAGCAGTCAGACGGGGCAGGAAATACAATCAGACAGATTTTAAACAAACCTCCAGAGGTTTCCAGACACATTGGCAAGAGAGAAAAAGTTCTAAATCACAGTTTACAGACCAGCATCCTACCAATATTTTAGGTGCCGTCACTTTTAGTTTTACCCCAAAATAAAGTGATTTTAGATAATCTCCATTAACTGTTGCCTTGCTGTAGTGATGTTGTCATTATATCAACAGAAAATGATTATCAAATCCACAAAAATAAGGCCCAAGCTGTAAACCAGAATCATCTTTTAAAGAGCACCTTGACTCTAGTTGAAAAAAACATATTTTTGTTGAGCTCAAGCATTGACGCAGGAGTCCAGGGTGTGTCAGGACAGGCATCACTGTAAGGTGTGGTTACAAAAGAGACTGAGACTGTGAAACAAGCTGCTTTTCAGTCAGGTATTAAGTCACTCCTCAGTACCAAGAGATTACTGCTACCACTTGCTGACATTTACAGCCTCTGAAACGAGCAAAGTTACCAAACACAGCTTGAAAATCCCCAATGAAATGGTATTAACATACCTAATTAATGTTGTGTAAATCTCTGAGAAACAATATGTTGGGGCTGGATGTTAGATAGTCAGGGATCAGACTTAGACCTACAGTCTCAATTTAATACTGATGCCTCTATATGACCTACATACGTACACAAGATCATCATCAAGAAGATTGGCTATTTCTATAAAGTTATTCTAAATGCCTGCCATTGGTACGGATTAGGTTGGATTCTCTTTGAAATCAATGGAACAAGGCGGTGGAAACACTACCGCTTTTGTCCACAGGGGCCGCCAGAATAAACAAAAGCTGAAAGTTATTCAACGAAAGGTAGTATTATTGGTTCAGGCAGGTGGAAAGATGAGAATGTTGAAAAATGCATGTTGACTTATTAGTTACATGAATTAGAGCAGCAAGAGGTCACCAAAGAACATGGACTGTTTTCCAAGAGGTTCAGGAGCTCATTTCATGGGAAGTACTGCATCATGCCAGTAGTCAAAAGAGACAAAAATGACTTTCAGCATGTTTTCATTTCACTGTATTCTCTGTGACTGCATCTAATATAAATCAGTAGAAAGCACTTTAGAGACAAAATAAAGTCAGTTCGCACTTTGTTAAATAAAGAAATTGTTTTTTTACTCTCACTATGGGCACAAGGACAATTTAAAACAACCATATAATAAACCTTTATTGCCTTTGAATTATTTTGCAGACTATATTATTGTACCATTCTACAGTGCAATGATATTTTTATCCTCCCATAAACGTAGTGGGGAACAAAATATTAGGAATTCTCATGAGAAAATATACATAGCATTCTCCTCATCCCGTGCCTGGAAATCAAGTAAAGTAGAAGAAGCTGTTTGAGACAAAGTGGAGAAAGTAAAGAATGTAAATTATAACACTCCATGACACAAAAACTCCTGACATGTATTGAACATGCTGATGAGGTCAAACAGTCAGAGCATCGTCAGGCCAGTTCGTGTGGTGGAGATTCTTCCTGAGAGTCACTTCCTCCCTCGTTTACATTCCTGAGTCAGGGCCGCGCTGGTTTAGATTAGAAACCAAGGTGAACTACACTTACTTTACTGAGGGACTTTACTGCAGTTTGTCAAAGGGGTAGAGGCCTGTTTTGCCAGCTTGCCTGAGCAAATGTCAAGCTGCCCCTCGTGTTTACTCAGGGGTGGATTGCAGCTCCTTTAACCTCTCCATTTGCTGCTGCTTAACGCAAATCGACCTGATCGCTTGGCGTGTTTAAGGCGCTCCTGACTACCGGCTGACATGATGACAGGAGGCCGAACTCTGACTTTAGAGAGTAGTTCGATATCAAGACTTTACCACTGCTTTCTCTCATTAATCTTAATGTCAGAGAAGGTCAGGATGTTTTAAGAGCACGACTTAGGAAATGTTCAGGTACAAGTTAAAAAATGACAGGTTATTAGTTACTCAGCAACCTTGTGTTCCTCTGCCTACTCAGAAAAAGAACACTTAGACATTAAGAACCTTCCCTAACAACATAGTAGAGGTTGGAATCTGCTGATGAAACATTGACAGATGCATGTCACAACATTTCTCTCCGCGAGTTTCCTTATTTAAGTGGAAATATCAATCATCTGGCACATATGGAGAGCTTCTACAAATCACAAAGATAGACAGGCAGGCAGACGTCAATGTCTAACATACCGCTAACCACAAACACACACAATATCCCTCGAGAGACACACTGTACTCCTCTGAGACCGAGAGCTCCCAATAAATGACAGTGTGGGCAAGAGTGACAGAACCATGGAAGAACAATGGCGGGTGTGACAGTCAAAGATAGAACAACTGGCAGGGAAGAGGAGGGGAGAGGTCTAGCAATCTAACAACCATGTTAAATTGCCTTCCTTTTTCTAACTGGACGACCAGTGTGTCTTATGTATCGTCCCAACATCCTGTTTCAACATACAAATGACCTTAAAGGAAGATGCTCTACAATGTTTAATTGTGACTTGAACCCCTTGAGTATGATGGTGTATGATTTTTAAACAGCATTTAGTGCATACTGTGGTACAAAAGACATCAGCAGTATTGAATTAGTTGCATTCATAGCAGCAGCAGTAGTAGTAGTAGTAGTAGTGTGGGAGGCACCATTGTGCAGCACATCAAGGACACACAATGTATGAAACATAATATACAACATATGAAGTAAGGCTGGAGTTATGTTCTGCATGCACAACTCTGTTTATCTGAATGGTTAACCTCTTCAACTCTTCTTCACTGCATAATTTATTAATTAATATTATCTTTAAATAGCTGGAACTGTAGATCACAAAGGAGATTGTATCACCAAATTACAAGAGAAGGTAAAGTAGCCAATTGCAGGAGCAAGTTTGAATATAACAAAGATGCCTACTCCTTACTGATACACGATTCACTGCTGGTGCTTGGATTTATATGGAAAATAATGCCGAAGCATGTAATGGTTATCATATGAGCCTGTTAGCATGCTAATATGCAAAGCCTACTTGGTCCCAGATCTCTGATTTTCTGCTCACATCTCCGTTATATCATTGATGGCTTTTTCCACGGTTGGAAAAACAAACCGAGCCAATCAGAGCTTTTAAGGCGGAATAAAGAATTGGGACATTGTTTTCCTGTACCAGAGTCAGAAAAATGGCCACAACTGTGAATCTGATTGATGCAGCTATACAGGTTGGTGTTAGTCAACTTACAGAAATAGCAAGTCTAAAAAAGCATATTCATTAAGTAAGCGGCCTCTAGCAACCGCTACCAGATGTCGACTGAAAATTATTTCACAGCTGATTGTTCTTTTGCAAAAAAACACAAATGCCCCAACATGAACATGGTGTAAGGCTGAATAATGAAGTGAAAACAACATGTCAAATCCGTCTGATAATCAGTTGTTTGTTGGTAATTTAACATTTAGTGTGTTAGTGTTGTAACATGCCAACGTTAATTGCTGTTAGCATGTCAGCATGCTATGTTAAAATTTGTCTCAATTTACAGCTGAGGCTGAATACTATTTTTTAAGAGGTTTCCTGTCATGAATCAAAGTTTTGTTTGTCCAAGAACATGTTGAATTTGATAGATCGCCACCGCTAGTGACATAAAGGTAGCCTAGTAGCAATACTGCAGTAGCACCATATGAGTAATACTGCTGTCATATGGTATCATACCGGAAATTTTTATTGCACCACTCACCAGATCCTTCTGAGCGCCCATCACTGCCTATGAGTGGCACTGTAATGGCTGCCGTGGCCATGCCATCAGTAGGCATGGTGGTGTAGACAACAGGCAGTGACTGCACCACCACAGGGATGGTCTGGAGCTGGCCCACCTTGCTGGGCATGCTGACCGAGGGGATTGTATGGATGACGTGAAGAATCTGCTGGCCCCCGGCGCCCTGAGTGGCCAAGATAGAGCCTGGAGAGAGGACCTAGAGGGGCAAGAGGAGCGGAATATGATTGGTCACTCTAACCCTCTTGAGTGCACTGTTCATCACCTTCAATGGAGGAGGTAGGAGTCTTTAGTTACCATGGAGCCTATCGATTGTACCGCAGAGGGGACTGGTGTAGCCGACAGGCTGGGTTGGGTCATGGCACTGCTGGGTGCAGGGTTGACTGTGGTGCTTGTCGTAGAAGCGGGGAGCGAAGAGGAGCGGGGCTTGTTGAGCGACAGGTCAACCGGTTCGGTCTGGTCCTCGGCGAGGCACGGCTGGGGCGAAGAGGGCTCCGTCTTGCAAACCGGAGGCTCCATCTTCACCTTCAGGTCTGTTGGTTGCGAGCAGTCGTCACCAACATCTGCCTGCTATAGAGGAGAGGAAAATAAGAGGAATTTAGAAAGCTGATTGTATTGAAATCTGAAACTGATATTTTGTGTATTTTAATGACAAAACAAAATTACAAACATCAACTTGCACACAAGAAAATATTTATTTTAGGATAGAAAAACCCCTAAAAACCATCAGATTTTCTACACTTTAAAGAATAGCATGACTGTTTGGAAAACAGGTGTATCAGTTAAACTGATGTATTTACAGTTAAATGAAGCATGCCAAATGTACTGACACATGCTGCTTTATTGTTTGAAAAGCCAACAGGAGCCACACAATACACAAAAACAGAAATCATTTCATTACTTTTCTCCTGTGCAGTGATAATGAACTAGAGACATGTCGCCACAGCAGCAACGGTACGTGTTTTAGAGCCATCAGGCACACCAAACTGGTGGAAAAAACTGATGTCTCAAAACACAGCAGGAACAATTAAAACTGATGTATAAAACTGATCCTATTATTAAATTGTCCATGACACTCCTGTGTTTCTCTGTTGAGAAATATTGGAGATATCTATTAAAAGAAAACATTGAGAATTCCCAGTGTGGAACAATACTTCTGAAACCAGCTCAACCTTTACTGTTTATCTTTCAACACATTTTTCAATCCATTAAAACGGACTATGTTTGCTTTGAGGAGCTGCTTCATGCTGGATCGATGCTTTTATATAACTTGCATCAGGCTTTTTCATGCTACGCCCTAGTTTTCTCAGCCTCCTCAGAGGAACGCAGCACCCCGTTCGCCTCTACAGCCACCCAGGGCTCAGCTGCTATGTAGCTCGAAAAGCACAGGGAACAATGGCTGCTGTGTGGGACACTGTGGGGGGAGGTGGGGGTGAAAGTGAGAGACCGAGAGAGAAGGGCTGGGTGGGTATAGAGAGAGACTGGTACTGACTATGAGAGAGAGAGTTAAAAAAAAGAGGAAAAGTGAAAGAGAGACAGGAGAAATGGAGTGAGAGAGGGAGCAGCAGTGAGCTTCCAGTCCAGGACTTGGCCTCCTTCCAGTTCAGATGAGCGTAGCTTGGCTCTGGGTGAGGAGGAGAGGGTGGAGTCTCCGCTACGCCCTCTTATCGGGTCACACAGTTCAGCTGGAGGCTGGGCTGCGTGACGATGGACAAAGGCGCAAATATGAAGGTCGGTAAACATCCTCCTGTAGTCAACTATCATTACATATGCAAATAATCTTGGTTACTAGTGCCTTACAGGTTGCTACATGTCACATTTAGTAGATTTCTGGCATTCCTGGCAACCCTTTTTTTCTTCTCTCCAAGAAGATTTGCAAAGAGTTTTGCTTGTAATTGGTAATCCTTCTCAGTGAACAACTTTTTCTTGTCAAAGTTTCACTATTCTGACATGTAATGCAGCTACAAGGAGGGGGGATTTTCAAAACTCTAGAAACACCCTGAATTGTGTTTCTAATGTTGATCCTCCTTCTCTTTATGAATACAAACAGAACTTGGCTGAGGTAAGAAGGAATTAAAGGAGATCCTATCCTTGCAAATAAATAGGAAAGGAAAGGAAAGGAAAGGAAAGGAAAGGAAAGGAAAGGAAAGGGAAGGAAAGGGGATAAAGAAAGGAAAGGAAAGCCAGTGAGAGGAGATAAGGGAAGAAAGAGGAAGAAAAAGGGAGCAGCATGGCCATAACGTGATTATAGAGACAGTCCTCCCAAAAAAAACAAAAAAAGAAGAAAAAACCTGAAGAAAAATTAAGTGTGAAAGAAGTGAGGAAGCGGATGAGGCAGAGAAGAGACGGAGAATGAAAGAGAGTGGGTGGGAAAGGCCTAGCGTTGCCATGGAAACTGGGAGCTATCAGCTGACTCCATGTTTTCCACTCGTTCCCCACCCACCACCCAACTCCCTTCCCTTACCTTCCCCTCCCAGTCCGTTCGTCTTTCCATCACTTCAGCCCCCACCTCTTCCTCTCTCTTTTTTCCTCTCTCTCTCTCTCTCTCTTTCGCTCTCTACGCCATGACCACACCTCTTTCACCTTTCTCTCCCACACCCCCACCTCTCCCTCTAGCATCTCTCGCTCATGACATCAACCACACCCTTGCTTATCCCCAACCTCAACCTCTCATCCCTCGCTGGCTTCACTTCCACCCACTCACTCTCGTATATTTCTACTCTCCCTCCATTCTCTTCTGGGGGGCTTTTTTTTCCTCCCCTCTCCTCTCCTCTTTTCACGGTTGCTCAGATTAAACCCACAACTCTTTGCAAATTCCCCAAAAGAAGAGGATGAGAGGCTAAACTCCGCTAGAAAAAAGAAAAGAAAAGAAAAACCTCGCTGGACTCCTGCAAGCTCTGTGATCTGTGATACAGAATGAGCGAGAAAAAAATGAAGTAGGAAAGGGAGAAACTTTCTGATAGGAGGATTTTCATGTGGATTTAAAGGAGCAAAGTTAAGATTAACCAGAGCACATTTTGTGATTAGCTTTGGTCACAATACAATTGAGCCCTTTCTCTATCGGCAATAAAGAAACTGTGACATTTAAACAGTCACACGCTTCAGATTTTGACTTGTTTGCCCATCAGGACACATGAATTTGACACTGAGTAAATTAATCTAATACCTGCACACGCCTGCCATGTAAATCATCTTGCACACTAAAAATAAATCACTGGGTTGTTTTACCGAAACTAAAATATGGTCCATTTTCAGCCAGTGACACAACCAGCTTTACCTTAAAACTATCACAAATGTATGTATGTATGTTTGTTGCATATTCTACAGGTTGGAAATAAATGATCATGTGGATAAACAATGTAATAATAACAGAATGAAAGCTTGCAGGTTAAATGATCCGCCATCTTGCTACTACTGTTTACTTCAGTTGTGCAACACCTTCCTTTGATGATACACACATTCCTGATTACATTATGGTTCAGCTCAAAACTGCTGGAAACGCACCAAGATTGAAAGAATCCTGAACAGAATCGGTTCAAGAACAAACTAAATTAGTGTAAAGATACTATGCATGCTGTCTCTGTTTCCACACAAAAGCAAGAAACTGAACTACACTTGAAACCCTAGCCTGAAGTTTATGAGTCAAACAACGGCAAAGGGCCATAAAATAACTGTCTCTGAAATAATCACAACAATCCGCAAGGGCTGGAACACAATTCAACCTTTAAACGACAAACTTAACGTGTCTCAACGCAACATGAAGAAACCCTGGCTGAGCTAGACTTGGAGCTCGCCAGAGTGTTCCCTTCTCCCTCTTACTACACTTCTCAGTTCAACTGCTCCACCATAAAATGGGTCATCCAGTCTTCGCCTTGCAGTTAATTCATGTGATCTCTAACTTGAATAGAAGCGGGTAGCAGCTGTGACTGCAGTGGTGAGAAAGCCAGGCAGAGAGAAAGACATAATCTGTCCAGAGGAGTTTAATCGTCTTGTACTCACACTGGGTCTCATACAGATAAAGTAATGAGTGATTTATGGAAGTAACAGCTCTCCTATCAGTAACCTCATGTGGCCACAGAAGGCCATGGTTATATATGGTTACAGCACAATATCCAGAGCATGTGACTGGAGCTGAAGCATTCATAATTTCATCAGAGAGAGGGGCAGCATTTAGATTGTATCATTTTGGTTTTCTCCCAATTTGGTCTTATCAGCAGCCAGAGAGTAACCCAGGTCACTGCGTCACCGAGCACGCCTGCGTGTTTTGATTGTGTCACGGTGTCGGTTTAACAAAGGGTTAAGAGGTATCGTTTAATATGGCAGCACCGAAGGACCAATCAACACACCTTTGTCAGCAGCCACATTCACTTATTTATGACAGGTTACACAAATGGGGTCAACAGCTCCTGTACCAAACTCCCATTAAGAAATTACATTTTAATAATACACATTTTCAGCACAGCATTACAATCTGCTCCCGAACATGCCAAAATCTCACATTTTTTGTAAGGCGGCTGATATCAAACACATGCAGGCCTCGGTAAGTGACAGAAAAGATTGACCAATTTGTACACAATGTTGCATAAAGTTTTCCAGTTTACCTAAATGTGAAACAGATATGATAATACGGATGTCAGGACTTGGATCGATGGATACAGATAACGTCCTGTTTAACAAAGTTAGTCACAGTTGTCTCTTATCCATCGCAAGGCATTTTCCACAAACTGTTGATACAATAGATTACTTATTACTTCAGCAGTACAAACCACAGCAACTAAGTTCAGTTTCAGTTCATGAGCTAGTTCTGCCTAACGAAAAGTCCTTCCTCCTGAGGTAGGGACTTCCTAATGGCCCAGGAACTATTAACTCAAGTCTGCAGTGCTGAACATCAAAGTTGGCAAACACAAGCTTTGCTGCCGCACCATTGCGAGTATCAAGATTAGGAGTAGAAGGATGTAATTTCTTTTTTTTAATAGTTATGTGGCTGACCTCCTGGTGAGGGCTGAAGAGTGAATTTGAATATTTTATTCGCTTAATAAATGTAGTATGCACGAAAGCTGGAAAATAACAAAAAACACTCTAGCCTTTTAACCTTTGCACGTCTCCTTTCCAACAATAATTTAAAAATCACACAGTGATGCAAATGCCTAAAAACAACAGAATGACAATATGTTTCTGTTTCTCAACTTGGACAAACACCTGCAAATTATCTAAGATTCTAAGAACGTTTCTTCAGATACCATGGAAATGCAAACAGGTTCCTGCCTATCTGGAGCAAAACTGCTGAAAGTTACTGCCCAGATGGTGACAGAGGGGACCAACCACAGACCTGGTAACACTACCCTTGCTGCGCCTACTAAGCCTTGGTGGAATATGATCTTGTGTGGTAAAAAGAAAAAAACTCACCGCAGTACCACCACCAACAGTACACACAGAAACAGGATGGTAGACATTGGGTAAAAACTGAATTCCACTGAGGCCTAATAGGCTTTCAGTCTTTGTCACTGTTGTTGTTTTTTTCTGCAGAAAAAAATCAATAGGTCCTGAGGTGAGAGAAACAATACTGTGACTGTTAGTATATGTTAAAGGTGAAGAGAGGATGGCAGAAGAGAGGGAAGGTAAACAGAAAAGAAGGATGAGAGATGGAAGAGAGGTGAAGGGAGACACTTCTGGTATTGGTTTGTTGGAAGTGCATCAGTGTCATTTGTGACCAACATTACTTAAATTGTAACTTCTTTTGGGGGGGGTATACATGTGTGCTGAATTTGTATATGAATGCACTGTATGCTATAATATCCTGTGTGTGTGTGTGTGACTGGCAGAGAGTGTGAAGGCAGTTATGGACGATATAATAAAGACAGGGTGAAAAACAACAGCTGGGGGAGATATTAACCACAAAGCATGCAGCCCCGCCCAGCACACACACACACACACACACAAACACATATGCAGCTCCACCCCTTACAGCCTGACCCACCCAATGAAACACCAACTGCCCCACCCGTAGCCTTTTCCCCCTCTCTCTCTCCCTCTCACTCTCTCTCCCTCTCTCTCTCTCTCTCTCTCTCTGGTTCACCCACCTGTTAGCAGGCTGATCCCAACACAGCTCGCTGTGTCTGTTAGCCAGGGCTAATGCTGACTCTCAGGCTAATGTTACCTAATTGGAGCTGCCAGTGTTGATTTTCTGGGTTCTAAGTAACTCGTTTGTCTCGAACGCCCACACAGACAAACTTAAAGCAAACTTTACTTGAGTTTTAATTACAGCTGCTCATTGCACATGGATGTACACTGCAACTTCAGTTTTTCCTAATTAAAAGAAACCTTCAGACACCCTCACACTGTAAACACGATATATTTCAGCATTTTCGTTAAGCGGTTAATCAAAGTACTGATGGTAAATTTCAAAAAAATAAGACAATCTGAGTAGGAAATAGCTATAGATAAATGAAGGACTCAAATTAAGGGCCAGGATAGTCGAATTATGCATCGGTAGCAAACAACAATAGGTATATTCTGCTTGTAATTACTGCTTCCACTGTACATGATTTAACATATACGGACATAATTAGCAGACCTTTACAGAACAGTTGTTTTTAATAAAGCACCAATTAGGATTACCATTAGTATTTAATGAGATTCTCACTGTATAGGGGCTTTATGCAGTCAACAAAATGCAAAACACCCTCCCTGTAGACCCTGGGAAAAACACATAGATAGAAAAAGCATATAGTCAGTTACAAGCGCCTATAAGAAGAGAAACCAGAATGTAGAGCTTTTATAGTGCGAGTTAGAGCAAATACAGTCAAAAAAATTCACTAAATAACTTCTTCTTCCTCACAGCCACCTGGGCTGAAGAGCTTTACTGGTGAGGCAAGGGAATGTAGATTAAGCAGCAATGCAACAAACAAATCTGGATCCTATTACTGTTCACCTTTGTTTTCGCTTCTAAATGAATAGTTTTCATGACAGGGCTAAACTGGACTTGTTTAAAACCTGTCTGATTGTTTGTAACACAACGCCCTATCCACTCATACACTTGTTGAAGTCTGTTTAGCAGTGTATCCACTTCCTGGATATTCAATAAAATAAAAAGTGAGGTTGCTTGATATTATTCTATTATGTAATTTGAGAGTTTTGCCGTATTGAACTGCAAAAAAAATCTGTTATATAATACTGTACAGTACAGACTGTGCAGGCGGAGAAAGGGAGAGCCTATTGACCCATCAATTATTGCAAAATCATCACCTTTATAAACTGAAAACCGCAAACATCTTGGCTCAGTCACTGTGGCAGCGAAACTTTCAACACCTAAAAAGGACTAAAGACGTCGACGACACCCGCGACGCCTCGGCTTAACTCGGGAAACAGTCTGTTTGTGTTGGAACTAGGTGAATTTATCTCACCACAGATGGCAGATTTTTTCACTTGGTAATAACATCCTCATTTTAGAGCTGAATAGACTAAATGACTTGTTAACATTTCTGCTGCTGATGTCAGATGACTTAACAGAGGCGAGAAGGGAGGGAAAGCAGTGATGAAAGTGAAAACTGTGCACAGCAGCAGAAGTGCACTGATATCATCTGTAGTGTAAGTGTCCAACACAGTTTGTTACTCAGTAGCTGCAAATGAGTATGTCTGCTTCAGATGCAGCAACAGACACTTTATGATATGCATGTTGGAACAAACATTATCAGCTCAGAGGAAAAGTTTGGTGATTCTGTACGAGGATGACACAGTGCAACCTGATTAATCAGCTGATCCACTAAACAAACTCCATCTGCTTCCTGTCCCAATCAGAGCTGCTGTTTTTACTTCCAGGAAGCGCCACTCTGGAGGAAGTGGGGCTGCCAACAATGACATCATCATCTTGCACC
>NW_023339763.1:4352338-4361654 GCF_004916995.1 Morone saxatilis | reverse complement strand
AGAGAGAGAAAGAGAGAGAGATAGTGGGGCTGGTCTGGAAAGGTGGAGGAGGAAGAGGAGGAGTGTGGGGGGGGGTCAGGCTGCACAGTCTTTTCGGCAACTCCCGCCAGAGCCGCGGTTGCCATGGTGACGGGGTGAGCGGAAGCAGAGCCTCCCTCGACATATCTCATTAAGGCAAGAGAGAGGAAGAGGAGAGAGAGTGAGAGAGAGAGTCAAGTGTGAGAGTTTGAAAGAGAAAGTAGAAGAACAACGATGGCGGGAGATAGATAGATGAGATGATAGGAGATAAAAGGTGTGTGTGTGTGTGTGTGTGTGTGTGTGCCTGTAAGTGTGTGTGTGCCTGTGAGTGTGTGTTGTGGGAAAAAAGACCGCAAAATTACGTTTGACCTTCCTCTGACACGCTGACAAACACTAGTTGACTATCTATCAATCTTCTTTCTTTCCACCACCACATTTCTTTATCTCTGCTAAACTGCTCTTGAGCAAGGCACGCCACCTCTATACTGCTCAGTGGCCATATCTTTTACACAGTCCTTTCTTTTTTATCTGAGCGTCTGTATTTTCTCTCTCGCCAAAACACTGATGTATGATTGTCAACCAACACTCAGTCCACTGTGGACTCATGCTGTGTGCACTCTGTCCACAACCATTAATGCATAAATACTGCAGCACTCATCCCTGTGGGAGTTGTCATTGCACTGCATGTGTCCAGATTTGCCAATGAATAAATCTACAGCAGGACACGCCGGAAAGCCAACCCGGAAGTCGAAAGAAAACCTGTCAGAAACCTGTGGATTCCTTTTGTACAATGCGATTACTCGATTAATCATGAACACAAAAACAGTCTAGAACTGTTTAGCTGCTTTTTTTGTGTATGGCGTAATCATAAACTGAATATCTTTAGGTTTGAGAGTGATGTTCGGACAAGATTTTAGATACTTTTTTACTATTTCCTAACATTTTACAGCCCAAATTATTATTAGATGACTGATAAAATAACAGACATGATAACTGATAATGAAAACAATTATTAGTTGCATACTGAGTTCACTACGGAGTCTTTATTTTGAAATGCAGG
Organism: Morone saxatilis; assembly: GCF_004916995.1. NCBI lineage: Eukaryota > Metazoa > Chordata > Actinopteri > Moronidae > Morone > Morone saxatilis. The sequence continues at coordinate 4,360,576 of NW_023339763.1, read as the reverse complement.
TTACACATTGCTTATCATGACAGCATTCCAAGAGATAGAACAATGAGACTCCCAATATAACCAGCTTAATTCTTGATGTTTGTTTTACATATTTCCTTGGGTGGACCTTTAAATTCTCCCCCATTGAGTGGAAAATATAGAAATATCAAGTTCTTGACAAAAGAACATTGTTCTGTGTGACCACCAGCAGATTACATCTGTTGGTTACAAAGACCATGAGCCAATTATCAGCAAGGAAAGGCCAATATTTCTTCCATAAATCTCACACACTGGTCCTTTAAAATAGCTCATTTATGATCCTCCCTTGCTGCTTATTTGTGTTTTTTGTGCTTTCATTCTTGGATGTATTTGTCCTTGCGGGCCACCTTACACAAATAGTTTTCCATTAATAACATTCGTCATTAAAAGAATCCAGACTGTGTTATTAAGAAATATGACATCCTGTTTAAATAAAGGATGTAAAGGCCGGAACCGGCAAACAATTGTCTTGCCACTGTTGTTGTTTGTTTACAGTGATGGTGCAAACGAGTCAGAATAAAAGTGATAATAGTGAATTTGAATTAACACAACAGATGTAGCATTAAGTGGGGTGTGAGGCGTTTAAGTGTTTGTAGGCTCCCAGAGGAGCGAATACGAGGAGGATCTGCTTCCTGGAGACTTTATCTTTGGGCAGGAAACTCCACTCCCCTCTGTTCAAGGCAGCCACAGAGGTGTGGTCAGCGCACACACACGCACGCTCAGCTTAATGAGGCCTTACGTAATAATACTCCACCCAGCCCCCACACCCTTTACTAACCCAAACCATGCCACAACACACACATATACCAGGCCCCTCCCCCATCTCCCCAAACCCTCACAGCCAAAGTATGAGAGTTTTTAAATCAGCCAGTCAGGAGTTTATTTTTCTATCAGCAGGTGGACCGTTTGGACTCTTATGGGGTCCAATTATTGACCAGTCTCTGCACCCACCAGTTCCTTCATACCCTCGCCACCCAGTGCTTCAGCTTGATGATACACTTCCAGTACATTATCAGGCAGTCTGTTCTTCTGTTCAACGAAATAAATGATCAACTGAGACAGTCAATAAAAATGAATAACTGAATCACTGCAAATTTGGCAAATAGCCTTCAAAGCAGCAGATACATGTGTTCTTCCTGCAATGTTTTACCATAACATTTGTGGAATTCAAAGGGCTTTTAAGATTCTATGAGTGCTGCTACAAAAGACAGCACTCATATTTTTGTGTTTTAAGACACAAAATCCTGCATATAAATTATGTCAATATCTAACAATTGCAGAATCACACAACAGTGAACAAGGTGTGTTTTTATAGATAATTTTAACAGCATTTCTAACTTTCAAAAACCTGCAAATTGAAAGAAACAATAATGTGATCGCCTTTGTGTTTAATTTAGGTGTTTTATTGTCTCTTTGTTTTTGTAGTCAGACAATTGTGTAAAAATACACTTGTGGAGAGAATCTATGGGACTGTTGTCACTTGCTGACAGCTAACATATTAATACTGTTTTCTGCATAATTATGATTTTATTGTTTGACATCATTTTACCAAATGGAATCATGTTAAATACAAGAGGCCCAAGTATTGAGCCTTGGGGAATGGCAGCATTTGGGGCGTATCCAGATGAATAGCTGACGGGTAGCTCGTTTTGGAAACCCTTACTTGTATTACTGGAAAATGGAAATCCAATGATCATAGAGCCAGAGGTGACATGTAATTGGCTTATTTACTAGTGAGAGCCGATTTATAACTTGCTAGAGAAAACATGTTGGCAATGTTGCAAATGATGATTGTGCAGGTATTTCATGACCTTTGGCACAAGTCTGGGCAGGTATGGTAGGTAAATTATGTAAATTACTTTTTGGTCAGCACAAAACAAAAACAACAGAGGAGCATCAGCTGAACAGATGATATAGCAATGGAAATGTGTGTCAAAGCAAACCTGAAATCATCCGTAAATTCAGTAAAATGTACAAAATCTTGGGTTCTTTCCTTGCTGACCACAGCAGTAAGAGAAAATCTAATTAAAATCACAGCTCTGTGTCAAACTAGCTGCTGATTGGCTTATAAACGGCCATATTTAAATCTGTTGTTCCTGGATGATTAACTGCCATACTGCTAGATGAAAGACAGAAGAATCAGAACAGGCCACAACTCTCGACCTGTTCCTGAATACGAAACTGACAAAGTGTAACTGAATATGATCTCCTTTCAACAGCAGTTAAGTATTATTTCATTTATCTACCTCAGCAAAGGTTAATTTAAGGGTTACAAACTATTAACTTTCTATGCAGTTACTACACATCCACAATTCAGTGTACTTCACTTTTGACCAATCTGCACATATGTTCATGCCTTGGACAGTACAGTCCTCAACTATAAGCAACACATGCCACAACCCAATCTTAAACCAAACTTAACCTGAATAAAGACATATAAGGGATTCAATAACACTCAATCTAGCTCCATTTTGGTAAGTTTGTCATGACGTTGCTCAGTCTCCTCTTCACTCTCCTTTTCTCTCTGCAGCTTTTATCTAAAATAAAATGTACTTCATCTTATCATGTGACCTGGGAGCAAAATTTTGACATGATGTTGCTAAATACTGCCTTCGAGCCACATTGAAAGGTACACAAATGCCGTCTGTATGTGTTTTATGACTTAACTTCACCTCCTATCTCCCCTCCCAAACATGTCACTCCCTGCTAATAACCTCCCTGGGTATCCAACATTCTCAGATACCATCACAAATGCAAATATAAGTCTGCATTCTGCATTCTGCATTAGAAGTAACTACTGTGGGTCCAGTGGTGTCACACAATTTGCTCAGCACATAAAGGGCCATTTCAATTAAAGTAACAGAACAAAATACACGCCATGCCATCGTTGTTTACTGACAGAAATTGTGGTTTGCCTCTCTAGAATTACGAAATGGGCACGTCAGTCTGCTTGACAGGTAGCTGTCAAAGAAAGACAGACATTTGACATGACAAGGACTCAATGTAAGAACATTTTTGAGATAAGATTTTAAGGAAAAACTGCACTCCAATCATTGCTGTAGGTCTAGTGAGGAGCTGAAATACACTACAGTTAAACAAAACCTAACCTGAACCGATGTTCGTAATTTTTACCCTGATTGAAGCCTCCATAATGACTTCTACTGGCCCGGGGACTTGTACTTGTGAGGACTAGTTTCCCTGCTTCCCCAGGAGGTGAAGGTGGTAGATGTAAACAAATACACTGCTCAGATGGATGAATATACCTGAAATTTTCACCTAAAATAGTAAAATTTTGGATTCATTCTATATTTTATGAATCTACAGGATACTGAAACCACACGCAATTTAAATATAAAAATATATTTTGAATATTTTTTAAAAAAACATCTCAATTGATTTTATGACCACAGACAAAAGCACTCTGTCCATTTGGCCTTCAGTTTCTCTAAGAAGGCCTGTTAGCATTGTTAGCTTCCCTAATGAAAAACACCCAGCATCGGTGTTCGTTTCCTTGCTGCTGGCTGTACAGAGCCAACAGGGACAACAACATTCTGAAAAGAAAAAAATCATTGAAGGCAATACGGGAGGACAAAATGTACGTCAGTCATAATCCTGCAGTGCAGCCTTTCCTTATCTGGCCGTCCACACCCTCTCCACCTCAACCTCTCTACCTTCCCTCCTATCTCTCCTCGCTCTATCTGCACTCTTTCCTCGTCTTTCTCCTGGCCACCAAATTGTTTCCTTTCCTCTCCCTATCTTCTCTACACTCTGCTTTTCTTACACTTCCTATAGCTTCCTCTCTTCATACCTCACCCATCCTCCCCAGCAGCTGACAACACCCTTCCCCTCCTTCCTCAGCACATTGGCTGGGATAATGGCTGCCATTGCGTGCCTGTAACTCCAATTGGCCTCACCTTGTCATTACGTCTCACGCCCTTCTTATTCTATACCTTCTCCTGACTCGGATTATAACAGGGTACATGGCTCTACCTATCAACCTAACAATGAAGTTAGAAATGTCAAAGGTGTAGCAACATGCCTGCGCTGCTAATCAGTAAGCTCAGCCAGGACAACATGCAAACACTCCCAAAGTATTTATTACTTATGATTATATTTATTTAGCATTCATAAAGTCTAGCCACACTGTGTCCCTAACCAGGATGGGAAGCTACAACAGACCAGCAGGGTTGTCTCTTGTGATAGCCATGAGGCCGGCCAGTTAACCATGCATCCGTGAGCACTTCTTGAAGAACATAATGTAGCCTTTTGGAAGACAATTTAAATTCCTAAAGGTATAATCAAACATTAAAATGTAAACAAAGGAGTTAACCTGGAACCTCCCATCATTATCAAACAGACTGACAGGTCTCTTAATTCAGGAAAAACTGCAAACAACAAGAGATTTCAGTTATCAAAGCGACATAAAACAAAATCCAAAATGCTGCTGCACAGGTAAAAAAAAAAACAAATTTAGATTAAGATCTACACTCCTTACAAGCAGAAACTAAACAATAAATACATCACGGACATAGGCAATTTATAGGAGGCTGACTAGCACTGTTAACTGGCATGAAACACAAGACTGTATGTTTATATAGAAGTGGGGACTTAATAACTAAACAGTATTATAATCTTTTGCTATGAAGATTGCCTTGTCCGACCATAATTTAGGGGTTGTATTACACATTCTGTCATGTATATTTACACAGCTCAAATCCTCTGAGACAGGTATATCTGAGATAATAAAAAAAAAAAGAAAACAGGAGTCAACTGAAAAATACTACCACTCCACTGCTTCAATGAAACTCCTCGGTTCGGTGTAAATCACAAGAAAGAAGATGCAGCTCTACACTCCAAATTAGCTCAATTTATTATTAATAGTACAATCCTGAAAAATAAAGCTGCCGGGGCGACATGGCGGGTAGGTTTTCGAGGGTGTTTAGTTTTCGAGAGGTGCTTTTCTCCTCAAAATGATTCACACACTCAGTTGTCAGGGCGCTTTTGGCGCTGCTGTGACCTCTGACCTCCTCCCTATTTGTTTCATGGAGCTCGTTCTCCTAATGCTCTCCCTGGAAGTCACTCAGGACTAAAACAAACAAAAGGTCAACGCTGCAGCTTGAAATGCAAAACCACAAATGTCAACACACGATGAGAGCAATTAAGTGTTTGTCCATAGTGCGAGTGTTTTTTAGGACTTTCTATGTCTTTTCAGCTACCCATCAATCATTTCCAGCCACCAGCAGGACGTCCTGCTCTCACTACTCCCTCACTTTCCTGACATTACATCGACAGAGCAGAGAGACTCATCATCATCTTTAAATATCCACAGAAGCCTGACAGGGTATACAAGTGGTTGCCTCTGCCTCGCCTCACATCATCACGGTTCCATTCGTTCATTCACTGCTACTGTGGACCCATAGTTCTAGGGGGTTAAATGCTTTGCTCAAAGGCTCTCCAGCAGCAGCAGTTACTGAGGACAATGAAGGTGTTTCTCATTTGCTTTGGAAAAAGCAGAAGCAGTATTTGGGTAATAAGCATGTTTTGTGATAGCCACCATGGCTGAACAAAGGAAACTGCTTCACTAAGAGAAACTGCATGAAGGGACCATACAATACCACTTTTTTATGTTTCAAGATAACAAAAGAATCAGGCCTTCAGCACAACCATCACCAAACTCCTTCTGATGTTCACATACACACCATCCATCCCTCCTAACCCTCCTGTCCTGCTTACCCACCCCCTTCATACATCTCCCAAGTCATTCTTCCATCAATTTCGCTCTGGCACTTCCTTCACTTCATCTACAGATCTCCATCTATCATCAATTCATCCCTCATTCTGTGCTCCACCCACCAATCCACTACCCAGAATTTCCATTTCACTCGGTCCTTCCCCTTTCATTCCTCCTCTGTGTCCTCTGTCTTTACAGGAAACTTCCTTCGCCGTGAAATATAATTTTCCAAAATGAAATTCTTGATGAAATGAAACAAGGACTAAGAACTTACGTGATATCATTGCTTTGTCAGTGGGGTGGCTTATCCGATAACTCATTGTTGAGAGTTGCTTTTAAACAAAACGTCCTCAAAGTATGACAGCAGGACACAAGTTCATGGAGAACAGTTTAGAGTTTGTTTTGATTTGATGCATGTAGGATCCAATTTCTCAAAATGACAGGTAGAGGCATCATTTCAGCTTTCAGCAGGCTTCCCATGTTTTTAATATCTTGAAGCAAGCTGTCAAATCAACATCTATTCTGAGTCAAAATGCCGGCACTCCTTTGTGTGTTTGTCTGACAGCTGGATTTACAAAAAAAACTATTTTCATTACAATTACAAAACAGAAAAGGTGTAAAACTACTGATTAAATTTCAGTTTGTTTGGTTTTAATTTCACATACAAATTTCATGTATGAGACGAGAAAATAGAAGCTCACTGTTGACCTTTCTTTGCTGTCGCAGTTAAAGACCTTGTACAAACACATTTGCTCAGAAGATATAACAAAAAATACTCGCTGACATGTTTACACTGAATATTGAGCATCATGCTACAGGTGAAGAGATGCAAGTCTATGGGAATTCTTTCTGTTGTTAGTCTCCTAAGGAAAAGATAATGCCACTCACTCACTCACATTCCTCTTTACTGAATTTATTATGACACAATGTTTCCGTCATGGACCTACGTCAGGCAACCAAATAAGGCCAATCAGTGTCAAACCTTGGTTAAACTGCGTTCACACAGACAACACTGCATGGGAAAGGCCTTTTCATTCATTTGAATGGGATCACTGCATTGACCCAGCAGGAGTTCCAAAAAAAATGTAGGATCATCCGGCAAAAAAAAGGGAACTTAGTGCAAACTTTTGCCGCAATGCAAAGTGATGTCACCCAACACAATACACATTCCTGGTAGCTTATTTTGCAACATGAATGACCTGGTGATCATTGGCAACGAAAGACAAAAGGATTGCAGCAGAGTTGTAAATTCCTTCCTCATAGTATTAGAAACTGCTGTGTAGAGTTTAGGCATCTGCTAAGCCATTAAACGCGTGAATCTGTTACTCAAACTGGACTTCGTGTATTGTGTTACATCATCTCCATACTACCTGAGACACCACATGCCCACCAAGGCTGCTCCTTGTTTTTAACACTGTTTTTGGTCTGAAAACCCATCAGATAAAACATCTCGATCCACAAACTAAGATTTGTTTTGTATGTTTAAACAGATATAAAAGACTTGATTTAAAAGTCTAAGACAATGCTAGAAGATTACGAAATAAAAAAAATGATGAGACAGGTTATAAACAAGCCAATAGTTCAGCCAGATTATTGAAGGTAAAACTGACAATGAGCAATAACAATCCCTTCTTACACAGGAAAACTGTGCGCACAACTACAGCAAGTACAGTAGGTCAAAGTTGACACAGGAAGTCAGCATATGAGCTGTGATGGAAGTTTGGTGTCGTCTGACCACTCCTGTTTCTTGCATTTACCTTTACCTTTACAACTATTCACTCTTTAGGTTAACTGTTATTATTACAGAAAGGAACCACGGCCAAGATTATGAGAATAAGACCAATGGGGTAATGAACCAGAACTCCCCTTTAAAAAAAAGGATTTTCATAGCTCTGATTTACACATGCTGTCATGTTGTCAGTTCATTCTTGAATATAACTAAAAACTAAAGTTGGAACACTAAGAGAGGTGAGAGTCGTTTGACTAATTAATACTCAGTTAATCACTGGCTCATTTTTAAATCTTCTTGATGCCAAGATAATTATTAGCATTAAAACAAAACCCTCCTCCTGCGCCCGTCTGATTTTAATCCCGCGTGTGTTGAGTGTGAACTCGGCGTGATCAAACATGTCTGATCATGAGCAATGCCAGTCGGCGGCCACACCTGCCCACACCCACCTGACTCTCATCCACTCATCTGCTCCACCAATCCTCCTGCTTGTTCACCCACAGATCCCCCACCCTCTTCTAATCAATCACCCCCGCCTGCCCCTTCTCACCGTGCACTCCATCTCCTCTGGCTCTGGTTTGATCTGTACAGAGGGCATGTCTGTCTCGCACTCCTTCTCCTCTTCCTCCTCCTCCAATTCCTCCTTCTTCTTCACAGACTGTGTCGCCACTTCGTCTCGCTCCTCCTCGCCTGCTTCCTCCTCCTCCTCCCCCTGCGGCGGCCGAGGCCTGGTCGCCGGCTCCTCCTCCTTCTCCTCCTC
>NW_023339763.1:4346625-4352238 GCF_004916995.1 Morone saxatilis | reverse complement strand
GGATACATCGCGAATAAGAGCGGGACCAGCACTAGGTGTGGTCCATAAAATAAAACAGATGAAGTACATGATAGACTATAACAAGAATGAACACATCTACATGGGGAATAGCGAGGGGCGGGGGTGTGATGATGGGCGGGGGTTGTTGCTGGGTCAGGGAAGCTTGTTGGTGGCTTCTGTTTCTGGGCGCCGAACAAGCGATCTTCTTCTGGGCTGGTAAGGAGTGCGACTGGCACTGAGGAGGAGAAGAAGAGACAGAAGGTGAGAGGAGGATGGAGGGATCCTCTGAAAATAGTCAGGAAGAAGAAAGCAGAAGGTTAGGGAAGGAAAAGCAGGAGGCTGAGGAAGGGGAGTGATGAGGGGGGTAGTGAGGAGTATAATAAGGGGGGGGGGAGAAATGCAGGGGGAAAAAGAGGGGACAGGATGGTGAGAAACAAAGTTTTAAAAAAAACTAATTCCAGGAAAGAGTGGAGAGGGTGATGAAAGAAGGGGATTTGTTCAAGGATTTGAAGAATGAGGGGTAAAATAGGCGAGGGGGAGAAGGAAGAAAAATGTGAAAAAAGGGAGGAGAAAAGATTAGAGGGCAGGAAGTGGGGGAGGAAGACAGGTAGGAGAGGAAGCAAGACAGGAAATAGAATTGGGAGGGGGAAAAAAACACATGACAACAAGCATTACCTCTGCTCAAAAGGCTGGCTAAAGAAAACCCCCCCTCTCAAAAATCTGCCAGAAGGGGGGGGGGGTTAGAACACACACAAGCACACTCTCTGTTTGAAAAAAGACAAGAAAAATTAAGGCAAAGAGACAGACAGAGGAGGCAGAGAGACAAAGGCCTAATCCTGAGGCTGCCAGTGAGGGAATGAGAGCGAAAGAGAAATAACAGAGAGAGATGAGGAGAGCATGGAGGAGTAGCCGTGAATGACCCTCCGCTCCTTTCAGTGCAAGAGGCGGACACACCCTTTTCTGGAAGCCAGAGGGAGAAGACACACACACACACACAGAAAGAGAGAGAGAGAGAGGTGTGGGGAGTGCCGAGGCAGAGGGACTCGACACACACACACACACACACACCCCTTCGCTTTTTTTCTGTCTCCATTTTCTCACCATGTCCACTTCCTTTCTCACACATTTAAATGTACTCTGAGAATTACTAGTACTCCTACAAATATATCTGTATGGGAACTTATTAATAGTGTTAAATCTACAGATGTAAATCATCTACTTGAAGGTTTCCTCTAAACTTCAGCATATCTTGACCTCAATATTCAGTGAGGTGTAGCGCTGGTTATCATTTGAAATGTGTCAGTACTGACAATATATATACGATATCTGGGTTTGTGTGCCAAGACCAACACAATACTCTTCTCTGTGCTTTCCTTTCAAGAATATAAAAAAGAAATTTCACTTAACTAACAAAAGCCCAAATTCTCAGATGTTACATTTTGTCGAAACACAGGAAACCATGCAACAACTTTGTCTAAAATTGTGTTCCAAAATTATTATTCAAATCAGAAAAGAAGAAGTAGAGAAGAGTAGGGATCTGAGCAAGCCTTCTGTACTTGACAGGTTTCAATACTCTGTGTAATGGACACACGAGTGAAGAGCAGAGGTTTAATACCCTGTCAGAGTGAAACTTAATAAACTTATTATTATTGTTATTAAACGGCAAATTAACCTGACAGGCCTCTTACATTGATCAGCAGTATATATATATATATTTTTTTTTTTTTTACAAGCAATCAATACTTAATAGCATATTTATATTGTCCATAATAATGACAACAGTATATTATAAGACATAATAAAGGAAAATAAAGCTTGCCAACAACAACTATTTTGATTACTTATTTAGCTTATAAATTAAAGGAGATGTCTTTAAATTTCTTTTCTTGACCAACAAATAGTCCAAGACTAAAATATATTTGATTATTAACTGATATAACACAGACAAAAGAAGCAAAACTCCACACAGGAGAAGCTGAAACGGAAACTGATTGGCATTTCTGACTTCAATGATAAATCAGTTATAATCTAATCTAATCTAGTCCCACTGGTCTCCATGTTGTGACGCAGCGCGAGGTCATGATCCAGATTGAACACTGCTGATCTACACTAGTGGAAGTTGTAAATTAAGCTGTCATCTCTTCCACTTCTTACTTTTTTGTCTTCCCGTTTGAAGACTGAACTTGCTGATGTGAATGTGGTCACAGAGGACTTTTCTGTGGAATTGTTCATACTCGTGGTTTTATAAAGAAATCTGACTTTGTGAGATCTGCACGCCCACAACTTGAGCTCGATCTGCACGCCCACAACTTGAGCTCAACCCCCCCCTGTGGGAATCAATAAAGTGTTTCCGATTCTGATTCTGATTCTGGGTCTCGGTGGTGGACCTGACATGTTTGTTGCACTCTAAAAAAAAGTACTTCAGTGGACCATATTACCAGCACTCGGTTGCGAGATAAACATTTAAATGCATTGATTTAAAAAGTTGTGTTGACATTAATAATGTGGAAAAACTAGTTGAAACAAGTTAATTATTATGGAGTAGCCTAACAAACTACCTTTGATTTTAGATGAAAAGCTCTAACCAGGAAGTGATCTATTTTCTCAGCAATAGATGCTCAAATACACAAACTAGTTCTCTGCTTCCTGTCTGCAGTAGCAACCCTGCTGTAAAACTCACTGCTTATCATGGGAAATGTGGTTGAAGTCCACCATCTACTGTACAATGATGGGTTTCAGGTATCCATATGCTTGTATAAATAATATTGACTCAATAGTAAAAAACAAATATAACTAGTTATGACTACTACATACTGTTATTACTTATTTAAGCATTGAAAACCATGCCATGTCACGGTGTGTTTTCCTTTTTGGTGTTAAAAAAGAAAGTATTTAAATGTAAAAGTTATAAGCGGGGTAATTGTATTAGATCACAGAAATAAAACGTCGGCCTATCTGCTGTAGTTTTGAACCACAACGTCTTTCACCAGATTTCTAATGTTTCACTTACACACAGCTGTTGATTTATGAGCGCTCTGTGGTTAATATACTGGAAACCTGTGGGTTTCACATTTTATTCCACAGCTTATAGTCAATATGTCATGTGTCTCTTTTTAAAAACATCTGTCAACCAACAAACACTGCTACATTGCTGATTTTCCTCCTTTATTAATCCCAAATCCAGTGTTAAGAGAAGCCATGAAGCAAAATCCAGGTCAGCTCAGAAATGACATAATAACTGGACTTTCCTACTGTGATATTGCGAGTGATTTTATTTATTTACAGTGTTTGGTTCTGCAGACAGAGACTCTGTACAGTTGTACAGGCTGACATGTGACCTTGTTCCAGTGGATTCCACAGTGAGGTGTGGCCTCAGCCAATCAGTCTGGGTGTGGCAAGCACCACCCCCCCCCACACAGGGAACACACATACACACAGAGGACACTCACACTGGTCACTCAGTCCCATTGTGATGGGACAGAGCCCCCTCTGTGTCTCTAAACAAAGGTAAAGGCAGCTTGATGTCACACCTTCCCCCCAGCCGGCAACCAACACACAGCCAGAGTCTGAAAATACATCAAACAACCTCCCTGAAACATCTGAAAGCTTCTTGTACTTTCAGTCCCTTTATTTCATGGGTATGAGGACAATTTTATTTTATACAAGAGTCCAAACAGACCATGTGATACACTGAACACTGCTACCACAGCAGAGCAGGATTTTGCTGCCAATTTGACATTCAACAATTCATGGGAGAAAGTGAAACCGATTTCTTGTTTCTACATCAACGGGAGCAGGAAATTGCATTGCATTGCAGCTACAAGATAGGTTACAGTCTAAATAGGGAGGGCAACTTTTGATTCATTTATACATTGGTATGTGTTGATTTCCTGTTATTATTAGGAAGCACTAAAGTACTTTAAAAGTATGTAAAAGACCTTCCTGCATATTGTACACAGAGTTAAGAAAATAATATAATGCTAGAATGCGAGAACGGGAAGTTATGCAAACTTCCCGTTACAAATTTAACTAGATGTAAATTTTAACTGCATGAGTGATAAATGTTTAAGAAGTCTGGATTCCAGGATGTGGAGAGCAAAAGCAACATCATTTGTTAATTTAACATCCTGAATAATGAACTTAAGGGATGCTCCAGCAAAAGGGATTGTAATTATAGACATTTTAACTTATAACTTTTAATTCTAACCCTTTTTTTCAGGTTTGTTCCAGCACAATGTTTTCTCATCTGCTGCCCTCATTATCACCTGTTCTTTTCTGTGATTGGTCACTTCTTGTCTGCCTTCTAGGCTGAACTGGTCCATTCAGCTCTGTGGACAAGCCTTATGACCTTCTGAAACTCTCCTCAAATTGTAGATTCACCTGAATGTAAGCTATTATTGGATGTTGTTTGTGCTTTAACTTTCTTCACAAAGCCAAACCACATTCTGTTCTTCACATATTCTCATCTAAAGATTGAAGGCGTTTGTAGGGGAACTTCTGCAAATGAAAAACAGAATATCTTAATAAATCAGATTCGGTGCTCGTCAGCCAGACGTGAAACGAATCCCTCCTTCTAGTTGTGTTAGAGTGTCAGACAGACTTGAGTAAGGAGGATTTGTTTTTGTCTGCTGGAAAGAGCTGAAGGCTAAGGACGGAGCAGCTGAAGGGCAAAACTCCACGTGTAGCTTTAAGTCAAACACACTCCCTAAATTCCAACTTCGCTAAAAAATTCCATTACAACCTGTTTTCAGACATTTTTTAACGGACATGAACTTGCCCTTCACGCTTAAGACCTTGTAAAAACAGCATTTAAAAACTGAGCTTTGAAATCGATTCATTCAGCTGGAATCACCGCGACCAGTGGATTTGCTCACGTTGAGTTTTGTTAGTGAACTTTGACCCCGTGGGTTTGCGCCGTCGACCAATAGCACGCCACCTTGACATTGCTGACCTTTGAGGGAACGAACAGAAGGTGAGTCTAAATGGAGGAAGATATCCAGTCACCAGTTTTATTTAACCTCCTCACTATAAACTGCTGCACAAAACAAGAATGCTCTACAGACAGTTATAGGACGGCAGTCGGTGGTAGAAACGCGCCTTTAGAATAAACTGCACTTAAGACCCTTGCAAACTGCCGATCGTTAGCAAGCTCATTAGCTCAGAAAGCGTTTTTAAGTACAATCCTGTGAACAATGTCACGAGGGAGTAAATGGCCCATGTTAGCAGTTAGTTCCAAAGCTACAGTAGTTCACCAACTAGCCCTGACAGTCCATACGTCAGCAAGCTACTAGAAGCAAGAGTTTTGTGAACACACTGATTAACTTCTCACAACCACATTTTAAAACATGTTAATTTAATATTTTGGATAGTCCGCCTGCATTTAGTTTTTTTGTAACATTTCAACAGCTTTTTAGTTGAGATTTAACAATTCAACGGTTTCACAAACAAAACCATTTTCTGATATAACATCACTGTGGTTAAGGTTTGGGTAAGGCACAAGAAAAATCTCGGTTAAGGTATTTTCACAAATTGGCACATATATGCTACTCAGGATAATCTGTTAAACATCTCAAAACAGTTGAAATATATCAAATACTAAATGCAATAAAATTA
>NW_023339763.1:4346441-4346591 GCF_004916995.1 Morone saxatilis | reverse complement strand
CCTATCCCAACATCTATGAGCATTGTTTTTAGCCTAAATTCATTCTACCTCTGTGTATGTTGTGTCCTTTTGGCAATGAGGGAATTTAGTAATCAGTAATCTCACACACATTTTTGTTTTCATTTGCATCAACAGAGTTAAAAACAGAAT
>NW_023339763.1:4346007-4346411 GCF_004916995.1 Morone saxatilis | reverse complement strand
TGAGTATCTTGTGTACCAGAGTCCAGAATAAATCCGCTCAAAATATTTTGGATTGGAAGAGTTAAGTGCCGTAGCCAGACGTGGATTTAATAGGATTTGCAAATAATTCTTCAGCGTTTGTTTTAACCTTACCCGCAGCTCCGGCTAGGTGGAGTTCAGACGGAGCCACGTAAACAGTAAATCACAGAAAAAAACACACTAAATTGAAATTTTAAGTCATCTGAACTTTCTGGAGTTTTGCCTAAGCATACAAACCACACCCGTTCTACCACTCTGAACAGAATGAAGTAAACACTAAGAATCTTTTGCAAATCCAACTTGATCCACATCTGCTGGTAGACAAGGCAGTCAAGGGGAAGGAGTACAGTGAGGGGGCCAGGAGGTGGGTGTGGGTGTGTGTGTGT
>NW_023339763.1:4333289-4345992 GCF_004916995.1 Morone saxatilis | reverse complement strand
GTGTGTGTGTGTGTGTGGAGAGCAGCACTAGCGAGTAGTGATAGCGAGAGACCGTGTGAGTTTATATGCGCATGTTATGTGTGTGTAAATGAGGAGTGACAAGAGTACGTGTGTGCCTCCCCCCAGAGGAGGGGTCCCACTGTGGAGTTCCAGGAATAAAAAAAGGGTGGGGTGGGTGTGACCCTGTCAGCCTCTGATCCCACCACAGGAAGTCGGTATGGGGGTAGAGAGGGACGAGAAGGACTGAAAAAAAGACAGAAGCTGCTGTTTCCACCAAAATTATCCAGAACTTTTGGACCTAGGAACTACTACAAGGAAATAAAAAGGTTTTTTCAGCCTGTTGTTGTCTGTGTTACTGCAGACCCGCAAAGATTATCCACAAATTAGTCCGTCTGAATAAGTGACTGGGCACAAATAATTCCAAGTTCTGTACTTTGTCGTCACTCTGTCAGATGCTTCCTTCTGTAACACCATATTGATTGATGTTGTGTCGGAGTACAGTTAACGAAAAACAAATTGGTTTGCGGTTGCAGATTCAAAAAAAAAAAATGGTGGCTGGAATAAATTCTGCGAGTACTCGACCAACCAGAATTGTTCCACGCTGCAAGCCCAGACCCCAAATGTTCCTGCCCTTTTGGAAAAGTACTACGCCCCCTCCCGAGCATGGACTTTTTGAGAGGTAAAATGATGTCCGAAGAACTTAATTTAGACCTTCTTCCTAGTGGGAAAGCTCCTGCGGTGGAAGTTGATGAAACAGCAAACCTTTCTATGATCCGATTCTTTAACTACGTGTAATTAGTTAAACAACTTGTGACATTTAGTAGACTAAAAGATTAATCAAAAAGATTTGCAGACCTAAAATCACATCAACTTTTGGAGAGCAGTTAGATTAGTTGCGTGTTCGTTCTGCAGCCGTCCACTGGAGGATCTGTCTCAAACAGGCCAATCTCAACGTTATTATCATCTATTTTTATCCGGTGAAGGCTGGCTGAGCGTGAACTGAACACTCTTCATCCTCGTACGGTCCCACACATTCACACCCGCTCAGAGCACCCAGCCTGTTACTGCTGAGCTGCCTGCAGCTGAGGAGAAGAGTCATGTCGCAGGTTTCTGAGGAGGGTTTTTCCATCCCGTCCTCTAACCAAAGCGGTTTAACAGAAAAGGGTAGATATCTTAATTTTTCTGATGTGAGGCAGTGAAAGTAGATGGGCAGTACTAAGAAGACATATATGAAGGAGACCTGATAGGAGACCTGATAGGAGACCTGATAGGAGAGATGCTGGATAAGCTTTAATGCTGCAAAAAATGACAGCTTCAACTTTATATGCATACACTATTAAAAATAATGGTTAACATAGTCCAGTTTTGTGTGATCGTCTCTCAGCTGTCAGTAATTACTCCTTTTGTGTTTTATTGTCGTTTTTGCATTGATGTAGTCATCTGACAACAGATGTTATTTTAAATTACAGCACATATTGAGTGATCAGACAGAAATAACCACAAAGGCAGTTGGATTCTTACAACTGCAGCTTCACTACGATGTAAAACTGTTGTCTTTTTTGCTGTATCTTAAAAATCCCTAATGTCACATTTGTCTTCAGCACTTGGGGATGATACTTGATCTGTCTTGTTACTTAACTGATTGATAATTTACATCAGGCATCAATTAGAAATGCGGAACATTTGCTGGTTCCAGCTTCCCAAATATGAGGATTCACATCTTCTTTCTGTTTCATAATATTGTATTTGAACATCTTTGGCCTTTGGACTATTGGTCGGACAAAACGAGCAATTTCAGGACACTGCCTTGGACTACTTCTACACACAGTAAGCATCGAACATTTTCGTTTGAAACATCTTGCATCAACATTAGCATTTCTGCATTGTTTTCGTAAAGACCAGTTCATTAAACCTCCGTTCTGTCCCGTCCTGCACTCCGCCATCACCTACACTGTGTTTTGATAAAGCCAAATTCATGATTTAGCTGCTCTCGTTTACATATTTTTCTGTTTCTGTTGTCACACCACAGAACGAGTCTCAGATAGTAATTCAATTGTGGCTCATAAATGTTAAAAAAGTATTATTTTATGATTGTAACGTGATCAAAATCAACACAAATACAGGTAAGTCACAACCGCTACAGTGCATGAATCTCCACTTTCCCCTGAATTATTCACTCTGGAGACCCTTTATAAACATTCTGGGTTGAGGTGAGAAAATCTCTTAGACTCTGGGAACATGTGACTGACATTTTTATATATATACCAACATTTCTAGAATAATCGAAAACATAATAAGCAGATTAACATATGCAAATAACTTATCTGCAGCCATATTTAAATCCGTTATTACGTGAAGACTCACTGTGAAATAAAAACACGTGCTGGGATTACTTTTTACAGTGTGTGTGTGTGTGTGAGAGAGAGAGGGTGGGACAGAGACACTATCTGGGTCAGCGCTCTCCTCTCTGTCACTGCTGCCTCTCTCCAAACCCCCCCGGCCCTGTGTGTATGTGCGTGTGTGTGTTTTGGGTGGGGGTAGGGGGATTGCCCCAGTCAGCCGCACTCTGTTCATGCCCCACATGGTCCACACACACACACACATACACATATGTACACGTACACGGTTCACGTCTGGTTATGCCCACACCCATGAACGCGGACGCAGCAATTTTCCCAAGAATCTCCACAAAAAAAAACTCTATCACAGGAACACACACATAGACGTACACACAACATTCAGTCCATTTCATCAGAAGTGCAGATGAAGATAATTTGCCTCCGTCTGGCTCCAGTTTTCTGTTTCCGTCTATACCCTACCGCTGTTAGAGTTTCCTTTAATAGGAATGTGTTTGGGCTTTGCAGCAGCAGTAGCAGCTTCAGTTTAGGCTTCATTGTAATTTGATGTAACTAAGATTACAATCAACATGAGAAGAGGAAGAGAAATAACGGAAAATAAAAAAGAGGCAGAAGGGGCCCCCCCCCCCCATCCAACAATGGCTCCTCGTTCATACCACTGTGGGTTCAATCTCAGTTCATAGCGCTGTCTAACATCCTCCAGACACGCTGTCGATAGCATTCAGATATAAAACAGTAATTTGTCAGTGCACTGAATGCAAAAGCAGTCAACACTTGGGTTCAGTCATTGTGGATGGTTATGCATCTTTATGGATTTTATGGCATCTTTAGGATTATTTGGACACAGTTCAGTAGCGGGAGAGAAATAAAGGGACAAAGACGAGGTGCTGCAGGAGTCCCAGGTTGGTTACAGATTGACCAATAATAGCTAGCACTAAGTCACTCCTCACACCAAACCAGGCCTGTCCTCTGGCTCCGGGACATGTTGGTTTTATATGCGGCTCCTGAGGGCGTTGAAACCTCTGTGGTGATGTTCCAAGATGGCCCCCCATTGATTCCAATTAAAAGCCTTTTTGGCTTTTAGTACAAAAATAATACACCGATATGTCTCTGTGATTTTATTGGATAGAGTGGAGTAGCCATCATCATCAACTCAGACTGCAGCAGTACACAGGACATTGTGTTTACTGTCTGAAAATACTGCATGAAAACATTCCTTCCCAACAGTCTCTACTGAAGGAGCCAGAAATATTTGCATATGACACCACATTGTTTAGGTTTGGCCAGTTATTCATGGGAAAAAAGTTATCGATTTTCAGACAAGACTAGTTCTATTGCAGGGCAGGAAGGTTGGTCAAAGTAACCAATGACATTTCAGCAGTGTTCAGTGTCTATCACCTGTACTCTACCTGGGAGTTGCCTGATAGCCTTACCTGCAACTGCTTTACATTTTATAAGTAACTGCAATGAAACACAAATGAAATTGCAAAGAGGAGAGCAGAGAGGAGAAGGTGGAGCAGATAAGTTGGGAGAGGGCAGGGAGGTCAGTTCCCATTGGTTTCCAGTTGAGGGTCCAAACATTGCACAACTCATGTAACTGGAGTCTCTAACACACGCACACGCGCACACACACACACACACACACACACATACATACACACTCCTCCCCTTCCCTTACAGCCACAGCCCTGAGAAGCAAGAGGACCCCCTCTTAGCGAAGGAGACTTTGAAGGAAAATAAAGGAAAACTCAATGTCAGTGTGTGTGTGTGTGTGTGGTGTGTGTGTGTGTGTGTGTGCACGCGTGGCGTGTGTGTGGTGTGTGTGTGATACTTATGGTGTGTGAGCTTTTAGGTCCAGAAGCTTTTGCCCCCTGCACTTCCTCGTATATAGAGCAAATTCACAACACACCACGAACACACACCACTCCTCCTCGCTGCTGCAACCCTCCCCTCCCTCTCTCTCATTTTTCTTCCTCCCTCTTCCACCTCCGAAGGTCTGCTCCTGTGTGTGTGTGTGTGTGTGTGTGTGTGTGTGTGTGTGTGTGTGTGTGTGTGTGTGTGGTGTGTTGTGTGCGCATGGTGGAAGGGTGGGGCTGTGTTAATAAGTTGACAGAGGATGAGACGGGCAGTTGGGTATTTTGTGGAGCCCGGTTGCGTGCTACAGGGCTATTTCCACCAGAATCTGCTTAGTTCACAAAAACAAAGGAAAAGTTGGAAAATGGATATTCCTCCCCAAGTCCAGATTTCATGGATGTCTGGGCCGGTTCATTGGAAAGGTTTTCAGGGAATTTGGAGCGGTCAACTGTGGGGTGTAACCGGACCTGCTGTGGCTACTATCCTGGCACTATTTTTTAAATCACTTGAAGATACAAGTTGGTGGGGGTGTTTGCTTCAGGTACTGGTGTGACAGTTTATAACTGTTATGACTGTTTTCTTGAACCAGAGCTATTCTTAAGGGATCACCAACGTTATTACAATTCATCCTAAGCAGAAACATCAATGTGTATACCAAATGTCATGGAAATCCATCTAATAGTTGGATGTTTCACCCAAAACCACATGTCAACCTGCTAGTGGCACTAAAATAAAAGTCAGGGGGATCACCATTAGCCATTAAGATTCATCCTCTGGGGATCAGAATGTACAACATTTCATGTCATTTTATCCATAGTTCGGGGAGATATTTCTGGCGGTGGACTGAAAGTGCCACCCCAAAGCCAACTTGCGGCAAGTGTGGCTAAAACTTCAACAAAAACACAGATCAGACCCACTTTTCCAACAATAAATGTTAATAACTTCAAACAGATTCAGTCATCCATACTGCATATTTTGCTAAAGCGCTCTCAGAAAATGAATAAGGCAGGGTTTTTTTCTGTCTTAACGCAGCCTTGGAAATTGTTTATCAGAATATATTCTCGCTCAACCGATGTGTACAGACAACAAAACCTCCCATAACGCGATTTTCATTCATTCATTTGCATTTGCTTGATTGCTTCTCTCTTCACTATGTGTATGTTGCATGCAACTGCCCGCCATCTTGCTGTGGCCTGAGGCTCACTGTACCAAGCAGTGCCATCTCTATATTGTCCTGCAAGAAGGGAGCAAAACTCTGACTGTGGGAGAGGAGAGGAGAGGAGAAGGAGAGGAGAGGAGGAGGAGAGAAGGAAAGGAGGAACAAGCAGTGACATGAATCAAAGAGTTACAGGAGGAGAGGAGAGGAAAGGGGAGGAATAAAGAGGACAGAGAGAGATGAAATTAGGGTGGGACAAGGTGAAGCAGAATAGAAGAAGAAGTCTGTAAAATGAAAAACAAAACTCTAGAGAGACAGAGAGGGAAGAGGAGTAAAAGGAGGGAAATTTTTCTCACCCTCTCTTTCACAGCTGTGACCTTACAAGCGTATGTCTTCTTCCTCCACCTCCTCCTCCTTCTTTAACTCATACCACTCTCACTCCTCTTCTCACAATCCTTCACTGTCGTCTCAGTTTGGTTATTACATAAATGAATTTCTAATACATTCAGAAAAATTCATAAATACCTCGAGTAAAAGTAGTGTGGGGGGGAGAGGTGATCACATGATGCTGTAATATTACATCATCACATGCATGCAAATATAAGTCTACTGCTCCTCTGCGCTGTGGCAGAGAAGACAAACTTATCTCTGTCCCCAACCACTCCCTGACGGTTTCACCCCCTCCACCCCTCCTTCAGCTGAGGAGAGACCACCGCCCCTTAAAGGGCCAGGGTGCTCCTGAGAGGAGCCTCCCCTGGAGCAGGGCCGGGGCAGGGAGGGTACTGCAGAGAGTTTGAGGCCGGAGCTGCTCTGACGCTCGTTGGAGAAACAAGAGATGTGAATCGTTTGAATCCCACGCACTCACACGCCGAGAGACTAGATGTGCCGAGCGTCCATGAGCCCAGGTCACCACGGACACCTGGTGATCTTGCTCAGGGATTCTGATATTTTCCACTTGCAATACGTACCACAATATGGGAAATCTATGCAAAACCAGACATAAAATAATTGATGATCAATAAAAATTGATGTCCCAAAAACTTCATATGAGTTAAACAAAACTTTAATAGTTTAATATTTTTTTTTATTGCTCTGAATCACTACTTCAACAGAAATTAGCCATCTCCACCCTCCAACTGGTGTCCTCTGCAGATTAAAAGCAGAGGTGCAACAAACGCAATTATTCCCATTATTGATTGATCACTGATTGATTGAAAAACTGCAAATCCTCACAAAGGAAAAGGTGGAACAAGGGAATGTTGCTGTTGCTGCTTGAAAAATTATATAAACAAGTGAAATGAAATTAAAGGGTGTTCAAAGGTTTTTCTTCATAAATCTAACGAGGAGGGTTGTCTTTCCACTCAACTGAAATAATAATAATCACAAAAACTCAACAACAAATACGGGATTTCAGTCAGTGTTTGGGACTCAATTTGAACTTGCACCATCAATGCGCAAATGTTTCAGAAATTCCCAGAAATTCAAGGATTACAATGACATGATTCTCTCTCTCTCTCTCTCTCTCTTCTCTCTCTCTCTCTCACACACACACACGCACACACACACAGCACGACACACACACATCTTATCTAACTTGGATCGAAGCGCAAAGAAAGTCAAAACAACAGCTGATGACTGTCCGTCAGGCTCTGACAACAACAAGAGGGCTGAGTCAACAGCGGCCAACCAGAGGTGTTTACCATGGGGTCAAAGGTCATTGCTGTTGCACAATATTGTCTGTCTCTTGCAAAGGACATTAATAATGACTTGCACACAGAGAACTGTGTTGTGTGGGATGATGTGGGATGAGTGTATGAGTAATTAGTGTGTTAGGTTGAGGTTGAGAGACGCGACTGAGGGAGAGGATGAGAGAGAGAGAGAAGGAGCCAAAAAGAGAAACCAAAGAAAAGTTAGAAAAGAGAGTGGCGAGATGGAGAGGAAGAAGAGAGCAAGCAGATGGATGTGTCAGGGACTCTAAATGTTTCAGCTGGGTACACATTTGATTTCACAATACATTTAGGAATAGAAAACATAATTTTCTATCAGGAGAGCATCACAACTAACAATTTAATTTCTTCCATTCGTGTTGCCAGAAACAAACAGACTGCGAACCATTTGGAGGATTCATTCTGCTCGAAACGCGTCAACATTTGGTGTTAATTTGAGTTTCTTTCTCTTCCTTTTCATTCTGCTTGGCCCCTTTGAATGAAAATGCTTTTAGCACTTTCCTGTTTTTGTTCTCTTTGTCATTATTATAACAACAGACTCCCTCCATTGCACATTCTGCATTTACATGTGGTTGTGGCTATTTGTTGCACATTTTCTGGAGGCAAGGTACACACAATGTACTTAAAATGTCCAAACTAACAGTTATTTTGTAAAGACAAACATATATCTAGAGATGCACTAATACGGCGACAGTGGCATGAGTGCAAACGCTGGCCTATTAGGGAAATGGGATTTTCTTGTATGAGTGCATCATTTCATTAGGACTGGGTATTATTACCGAAACCTAATTTTCAATAACCAAGAGCAATTTCACCTCTTGTTCATTACCCTCATTTAACAAAATCAGCCCAAACTCTCAACTGCATCAACATTTAATGTTGTCTTACCAGAAAAATAAAATAAAGCGTAAACCTTACAAAAAGATTTTTTTAAATCACGCAATATTAAATCAGAAACACTAAAAAAAGATAAAGAATATGAAGTGGTCAGTAGTCAAAAATGTATTAAGGCCCTAAAGTTAATCTGTACATTTAAAAATACAATACTGGGTTTTATTACAAATCCACTTCATTATTTTAAGCGGCTGCATTTGTACAAAAAGTCAATATTGACCAGTATCATATGATATTTTGGCTTCATAAATCCACGACTCTCCATTATAATGACAAGAAAAAACTGCCTCTTTCGCAGCAGCCACCCAAACAAAACATCAAGATAACCATCTGATAGCATCTCAGCATCTCTTTCCACTCAGTCGACTTTCAATCAGTTGAGACGTTGTACACGTTTGACACTCCGTCACCGAAACTTTCATGTAATCTCTCCGACGTCTGCGAGGAAAACGCTGCAGGGAGTTTTCTCAGCTGTGGGGAATCTGAGCGAGACGAGGTGGGAATCACAGAGGAATCCTATAACGCCGGTTCACGGTCATATTTATCATGAAATGACACCCACACACACGCACACTTCACTGAAAAAGATGTTACAGTGAGATCTGCAATAATGCACGACACTGTCCCATCAAGGCTGCCTTGCATTAAGCTGTATTAGTTAGCACTGCATGCTGTACATAAGATTAATAATTGCTTCAGCAATATTGTTTACTGTATTTATCCTTTCATTTTTAAACTTGTATGTTTTAAAGGACCAGTGTGTAGGATTTAGCAGTGAAGTTGCAAATTCACTGCTAATGTGTTTATTTATTTATTAATTAATTTCTATTATTTTAAAACCTAAACAACACACAGCTGGGACACATTATCACTGTTTCTTTTGGCTAACGTGGCTTACCTCTTTGCACATACAGAGAGCAACATTTGTGAGTCGTGTTTGTATATTCATTCTCCTTTTCGGTCTTCGCCAACGCCTGAGGGAAATACCTGGCTGCTACGTGTTCCACTATGTTCTGGACTATACAGTAAACACGCAGTCAAACCGAGATAACGAGCTAAAAGAGGGCAAAGAGCTCCACAGAGCTGAAGACTTGGTGATTACTCTCCTCACTTCAAGTGACTCCTTTCATATTACACATGGTCACTTGGGCCTTTAATTAAAGCTCATTAATACATGCTTGTTATTTGCCCTTGTTGTTTAGTTTCAGCTTGTGACCACTGCAGCTCTTTGTTGGTGCAGTTTGTCTGTGTGTGCCAGATGTTACCGTGATTTTCCAGACTGTTCCCATGTTGACACACTGGATTTTTTCTGCTTTTGCTGTTTAGGCTCAGATTATTTGGCCTCTTCTGGAGCTCTGTTAGTTGACTCATGTTGCTGCTGATTGGCTCCTTTATGGCCGACAGATGCTGCTAACTGGCAACCAGCCAAGTATGACCCATTACTGTAGGGGTGTTACTGCAATTTAGTCACTTCAGACCTCCTCGATGATGCGTTTACATTATTTTATTCTATCTGCGTGCAGGTGCGAAAAGCGGTGACATGCTATTGTCTTAAGAGTCCTTAAAATTTTGGTTAGGAAAACAACACGCACATACACTGTATATGCGCAGAGAAGTGCAGTGAAGAACTGGGTGTGTCTCCATCTGGCTGGCAGAGAGCAAGAGCAAGTGAGAGAGAGACCTAGAACTAGAAAGAGAGCAGAAGAGAGAGAGAGAGAGAGAGAGAGACTGCCTGGCTGTTATCACACCACACCCTGTTGACGCAAAGTCGGCCACCACTTCCCTACACACCCTCTTATCCACACAAACATACACACTAGACAAAGTTAGTGTACTCTGCACTAAGTTAAATACATATTACTACTACCTTCACATGCATGCACAAACACACACATATGCCCAAACCACAAAGTTGTGGTCAGAGCACTTCTCTAAAGCTCACACTGAACTTAAAGCACTTATATTACTTACAGGATTTACTCTGTGAGACATTCATAACACACGTCCCCAGCCTGTCAGGCGGTGCGAGCAGGCATTATCAAAGAGAAACCGATAGTTAAAACCTTCTTCCTGAGATACAATACAACTTGTTTCTTTCTTGTTATTACTGGTTGGTTGGTTTTTCTAGAAAAGGGAACAACACTCAACAAACATCACGGTTCACGTCCCAGAACACTAGACAACCAGAGCCCACAGTAAAGGTCTTGGCAGGTCTCCCAGGTTCCCAGGATCCCAGTATGTTTTGAAAATTTACGGCCCCTTGATTTTATCATCAGAAAGCGGTTTCAGACGTTGTTGGTCAATCCAACAAGCACTTTACAGCACGGCGAGGCCTTTAGGGTTCTGCTCTTTAGCCACAGGTCTTTGGTCTTTGTGTCAATATGATGACTACCCGTGCAGATCCAAGCTGCCTCACTATCTGGTCACATAGTGTGCATTATGGGCGAAACATTTGAATATGTGCAGTGTCGTGTATTGGAAACGTGTTTCGGCCACTGTTGCTTGGTGGAGCCTCATGCTGCAGCCAGTGTTGGTGTTTTCTCTCTGTTTGGGTCTATTCTGGTCAAAGGCCTTTTGGATCTGATATAAATATCCTTAGGTCTACTTCGAACAGGTTATGAATACCCTTTGGGCTTTGTGAAAATTATGCACAAATTATGTGGGGGTTGAGGTTTTTCATGGGTCTGTTTCAGATCAGGTCAGAAGTTTTCGGTCCATAATTAAGATTTTATATCTTTTGATTGATACTTACTATCGTTATTTTTCAATTCAGCTGTTTTAATGCACACTAGATTAATGGACTCACAGCACAGCCTTTAGAGTTGGTCTATTGTTACAGACCTAGAGCTTGTACCTGCCTGTCTGTCAGCCTGTCACTGTTGAAGGCTCACGGTTTCGGAAGTCACTTTCACACATGACACACGTGAACAGAATGAAAAACCATTTGGGAAACTAGTTTCATACCGGATGCATGACACCTTGCATGTTCAACACTTTGATTAAAGCCAAAAGGGAGACACATTTTAAACATTCAGCTCAGTGTCTCTGCAGATTTGATAGACTTGATTAATGTTTTTAGTTATTTTATTAATGCATAAAGATGCATATGGTATTAATAAATATGATTCTGTTTCTTTTTAGAAGTGCTCGGTCAGGCTCCATCAAGTTGATGTGCACTGCACTGCACTGCACGGCTCGGCCCCTTTGCTACATGTCATTGCCTCTCTCTTCCCTGCCTTTCAAGTTTTTCTCTACTGTCATTATCCAAAATAAAATGCAAAAAAAATTATAAATTAAAAACATTTTATTTGACACAAATGTCACACACATATGTCTCCATCTGTCCAACACTGGTGGAGGCACGTATCACTTCTTGCCTGGCAGACATCTCAGAGCAGATGTCGAGGCACCACCTAAAGCTAAACTTGGATAAGACTGAGCTTGAGGATTCCCATGCAAAGACATGTCCATCAAAAGTGACTAAACTGCGGCGATGGAAGCCCAGACAGCAAGGAACCTGGGTGTGACCAAGTAGCTCTTGTAGATTCCTCCTGTGCAAATTTAGAAGGACTTACTTCATCCTGAGTGAAGAGGTGGAGGAGTATTCATCCAGGTGCTTGTCAGCTCCTGTCTGGACTCCTTCTGCCACCAGACCTCTGCAGCTAGTCCAGAATGCTGCTGCCCCACGTGGTGTTCAACCAAACCTTGCAAAGCTCTCGCTTACCACTCCTCTTCTCCATTCACTCGCTCCCTGTTGCTGCTCGCCTCCAGTTCAAGACTCTGGTGGCAGACTAAAGGGCAGTGAAGAGAACTACTGCTTCCTAAGTCCAAGCCATGGTCAAACCGTGGTGAACACTGCACTCTTGTCACTCTATGGACCCTCAGTCAAGGCTCTTTTCTCTTTTGACCCCAGAGTGGTGGAATGAACTCCACACTGTAGTCAAGATTGCAGATTGGCTGCCCATCTTCCACTGCAGGCTTACATCCCACCTTTTACGACCACACCTAGTCACCTCAGGCTTGCACTTCCTTACAACCAATTAAAATAAGAAAACACAATGTATTGCACTGCATACAAACGCATCAGTACCACCAAAGTCTGCATAAAGAGTGTTGAAACAAACAGTAAGATGGTTCACTGATGCATTTATCCAAATTGGATGGCAATCGCTTTATTATTTTAGAAAAGCAGCAAATGGGGTGACTGAGTTTCTCCTGCTGCGATGAAAATGCAGATTAATGACTTGAAAACAAACACAGAAGATCTAACTTAACAAATGTAATGCGTTCCCTTTTCTCACTCTAAACAAATGTTGTCATGGTCGACCCACAGAATGGAGCGCACCACCCGGAGCTTATTGCTAGCCTGTCTTCGGATCCTTTTGTTTTCAGTAACACTGAGGGGGAAAATATTAGATCATTATTCTCAGTGTATCGACTGTGTTCACGCAAGACACAACCTCACATTTATAAAATTGCCCTGACAAAAAAGAGGCATTTGTTTTGTTTGTGCCATTATCCCCTGTGCCCTCTGGACAGGAACCTGCTGTGGTCATGTGATAATGATTAGCTGACCTCCATCACCTTTAACCCCATTTCCACTTCCAGTTCAACCTCAAGTCGCTTCACTGGTGTAAAAATAAACAAATGTTTTCAAAACATCAAGATATAAGATCTGGATCATTTTTCCAATAAATCCTGTGTGTGTGTGTGTG
>NW_023339763.1:4283192-4333189 GCF_004916995.1 Morone saxatilis | reverse complement strand
CACTCTCACACACGCACACACACACTTCCTCTCCCTTGAACATCCAGTACCAAAGACTCTCCTCTCCTTTTCCCTTTGCTAACAAGAGGAAAGACCACACTGCATTCTGGCTGTTGAGTTATAACGTCTATATACATATACAACACAATAAACTCCCACTTCCAAATTCCACACTTACAGCTCTGAGCTGTAAATCTGTTCTACTTTCAACTTTCCAAGGGTGTGGTCCAAAAACCCAGAAGCAGCACAAACGCAGACCAGAAAAGGCAAGGGGGCTATATCGGTGAGAGACGATACAGGTGAGACGATTAAATACAATCCAAGAAGGCCGCTTGGTAAAAGATCAATGAATTATGATAATGAATGCTCATGTGACACCACAACACTGAACAGTGGTTTATAATACTATCTGTGCTTCTATTTTCTGATAAGCTGTTTTTAATGATGCTGCTGTCAGTTCTAGGTTCTATATTCAGCTATGAATGAAAACTACGGTGCAGACTCGTAAGAACACACAAGCTCATACACAATGCCAGTTCCACAGAATTATGACAAAGTTAAGCCTCCAGGTGATATGATCTTCAGACTCAGGATATGTCTGTGTTCGTGTTTAAACATACCTGTTGGGGTTACGCTTTACGCACTTACGCTTTCAGACTACCACAGTGCAACACACACACATCCCTGCTTTTAATAGAAGCTCATAAGAATGATGTCCACCGGTACGTTTGAAGTGTGTTTTCTTCAATAGGCAGACTTAAGACTAAAACCTCAAGCGTCTAACAGGAGCTGCCAGAAACCTTTGGATAAAGGAATAATATGCAACAGCGATAAACAATCTTTTTGGCACATTCGCCATCGTCACGCCATGAAAAGGTACTGTGGATGAAATACCGGCAAACAGATATTAACTTATAGACATACTTGGCTCGGAGTGAGGGGTGGACCTGGAGGGGTGGTATGTCACCCTTAAATAATGCCTGGCCACCCCAGTTTGATGTCAAATTCTGTCAAATTTTACAGTAATTTTAAAAATAACAAGGTAAAAAAACGGAAATTTATTTAATAAGATGTTATGGTCACATTTAAGACGATGTGATAGGTTAAGTTCAATTAAAAAAAGACGTATTTGGAAAAATGTACGAAGATTTGGAAATAAAACAATTAATTGGTTTCTAAGGGCTGAATGCATGTGACTGGATTGCTTACACATACTTTATTTGGTGTAGCAGAGAACCCCCCATTATAAAGCACATAACTGAAATCTCTATTTATCTCATAATGAGATGGGAAAGCAAGCTGAGAAGGACTACTGAAGGTGAAACCGAGGAGAAGACAGACGAACGCCGAGTATAAGAAATGCCAGAGAACATGGACGTGACACAGAAAGAGAAGAGACGTGAGCTGTTATAATCCAAAGTCTTAACAAAGCCGTGCTTTCTGAAGCAGCAGCTCACATGACAAACTCCCAGCAGCTTTATGACCTTCAGATAAACTTAAACTCTGTTCCTCCTATTAGTGCTGCTATTGTTTTCTCCAGAAGACTCTGGATGCTAACTCCACAAACAGCAGCCACACCGGGCTCTATTAACAGTCCTGACACAGGCCACCACCAAACCAGCTAGCCACTTTAGCCTGTCAGCTAGCAGTGTCTAGCTAAGAGTCTACAGCCATGGTAGCATACACACAATGACAATGCTAAAATGCTAATGTTTCGCTAGACTCACAAGCCAGTCTCTGAACACGTCACTCAACAGAGACTGAGGACTTTATCCCATGCTTTCATTGGTAAAAGTGGGTGGAAAAGCGTGCTTGTATACATGTGTTACCATGGCCGTTCTTGCCGCCGTTCAAGCCACTATTTTTGCATTTAGAAATCACCAGAGAGTTGGTAGGCGCTCTCCAAGGTCTGGTATCGAAAGACTAATGTTTAGCAGGTTTAGGTTGTAAATATGTTCACCATCTTAGCTTAGCATTTTCGCATGCTAAGAGTCACTAATTAGCACTAAACATACTCTTAGGGATAACAGGAAGACTAGAGGAGATGAGGATGTTTTTCAAGGGTTACCAAAGACACAAGTTATCATGAGGTTGGCGTGAATGAAAACTTAAAATAAAATAAAAATATAAATACTTTTTCCCCCAGTATTGTGACCTGCACAAACTTCACCTCCCTTGGGATAAAAATTTCAAAGATAGATTTCTCAAAACCCTTAGCAAACAAAAACAGAAATAAATCCACCGTGATGAATCTTTAAAAGTTGTGCATCGTCTCATGTGATGTCCAACGACCACACTGTCGGTCACAGGTAAATACTGTGACCGACAGTGTGGTATGAACGGTTGAATATGTGGCCCCTGTCCCTCGTCATGCATGGGATTTCTGTGTTAAAGTGCACTTTCACACACAGTCAGCCGGTAGTTATTCAGTCACTCACTGTACTACCAAAAAAAGCCATTGAGCTAACTTACATTCACTTAACAATCCGCTTATCAAACCGCTGAATAAGGCAGTCAGTAAATGCCAACAAGTCAATAAAATGGTCAGAAAACGAGTCAGTAAATTAACAAGTCAGCCAACCAATTTAATATAATCTCTCACTCCATGAAGAACCAGTCATTCAGTTAACAGTAATGACGGTGAGGGTGGGATGGAGCGAGGCTGAGACCGTGACCCAACAGAGAGGAGGAGGAGGACGAAGAACAAGAGTAAAGAAACCGCAAAGACTTTCCAAATCCCAAATGAAGCCTTTTAAGTTTTATTAGACAGTCAGAAAAAACACTGACTCACTGCTAGCTCAATCAGACCAATACATGAATAAGTCCGCCCTGTCCTTTCAGAAGTGTGTGTGTGTGTGTTTGGGAGCTTAATGTATGACCTCAAAACTAAATGATTCATTCAAGTCACTGTTTTCTGTAACTATCAGGCCAATGAAGAAAAGCTTAAATATTAATATATATTAATACTAAACTGTTGCTCAATCTCAATGTATGCATGTGTGGTTACGTCTGTGTAGTGTTTGGGCAACAACATGTTTGACTGCCTGACTGATCATCTAAAATACAAAAATTAAGTTTTTTAAATGTAGCTGTTAATGTAAAATTCATACTTCCTGTAGCATTTTCAAAAGCTTTCATCCCTTTTTGTTATGTTGAATTGTTTTGTTTTAATTAGTTTTTTACATTTTATATGTATTCAAATTTTGAAGCTTCAACTACCCCATTTCAGCTTACCTGTTTCTTTTTTGTGCCTGTTTTTTCCTTTATTGTGTACACTGGAGCCCGGGACGAACACATCATTCCGCTGTACACTGAATACTGTATATGTAGAAAATGAACCTCGAAACCTTCCCTGCCTGGTAGCTACCTCAGATTTCCAGTTTGTTCGGAATAAACAGAAGGGAAACTGGAGAACTGAGATGTTGCCAGAATCACAAAACATACAAGGATGACAGATTAGCACATTAAGACAGACAGAGTTAAACTGTCACTTCAATGTATAGTCAACACAGATGGCTACTGGGCCGGCCAAGCTGTTCCAAGGAACTCAGTATGTGTATAAACAAGCTCACAGAGGGGTTTTTTTTCCAACTCTTCCACCACCTTTCGCACTCTCTCTTCTCCATCTCGGTATTTCTACCAACCTCCTTTTCGGCTTTTCTTGTCATGTCGGTGATTGACAGGCAAGTTACAGATGGAAAGAAGACCGACACAGGCAGTCTGGGTGTGTATTATTCACAAACAGCTGCCAGTTCTATGTCTCTGTATATCCACCCGAGCCAGCCATCTAATCAGATTAAACCCGGCAGTTAACTCAAATCCAATTTAGCTTGTTTTTATGGGCAAAACGGTAAAACCATAATCGAAATGCTGCATTTAGCTTTGACTGCTACAGAGTGCACGGGCCGGCTTGAACTTTGCCACACCTTCACAAAAATGCCAAGTGGTCATGTGCCTTTCCATCACTTCCACTTGGGTTTGGAATTGTGTGAACACCTGACGTTGGACTGGATATTTGGACTTGTGTATATAATATGTGACTTGCATACTACTATGCATATATCTGACCAATAAGAGAGACCAACTTTTAAATGTATCCATGTATTTGACAGTGTTTTGTAGTGTAAAATAGAGGGGGGAAAAAGTTTTAAAATTCTCACCATTATAATCACGGTTTACCGCAATCCCCAAAAGCATGAACACTGATTTTTAGATGATTTGTAGATGATTTTTACATACAAAATATTTTCAACAATGTTCTAGAGGCAGAAATTGTATTAAATTCAGTGTCACCTCCAGATGGCGTAAATGGTAGACTGTAGTAGTGAGGGGTGGGAGGAGGCCGGTAATAGACAAAACTGAAGTCTGCCTCATCTTGTAAGAGAGTCAAATAGTCCATCACGACTTGAACTGGATCCCGGGCACCAAAACCGGTTGACTATGCTGGTGCCAGGAGTGGAACGAGGAACTATTTTGTTTACAGATCTGATAAATACTGAACCAGTTATTAACAACACTCCTGAGGATTTATCTCATAATTCAACTTTTAAACAAGGCAAACAAGTCCAGCAGATTTGACAGGCCTCCATTAATATTTATTATTGTACTGATGAACCAAGATCTCCGTGATACTACAGAAATCTCCATCACCTCCACTGCATTCACCGTGCACACTGGTGGTAAGATGACACATGCTATTTTTTCAACACACTTCGGTCCAGGTCTGAACCCTCTTTGATGTGCTGAAGAAGATGAGAAACCAAAACAAGGCCAGATCAACAGCTCGACAGCACCGCATAAACACTGTGTGAATGTGGCTGTAGCATGTACGCACATTGCTTGATGCTGCACTCTTGTTCACTGTGATATTTGTAATAGGCGAGCTTCAAATGTTCAGATATTAAACTTAGCAATGGTGTGTTAAGGGTTGAATTTTGGTACCGTGACAAGAGAATCAGCCAGCTCCGCTCTGCTCTGCACTCACCATATAAACGGTGCTGTGTCTCTATAAATAGCCCTGAAACCCTGGGGCAGGCCAGCCTGAGCAAAGCCGCCCAGCAAACAGAAAAAAAAGACACTGTGACACCACCAACAACTCAGCTTCCCCCCCTGCGCTGCTCTGCTGAATTCAGGGCAACAAAGTCTGTTAACCCTCCTCCAGACTCTGCAAGCTATGTGGATACCCCGACGTTACACCAATATGTGACTGAGCGAACATTTCGTTCCCAATCCATGGGCATTAATCTGCTGCTATAACGGCCTCCACTTTTGTCCCAAGACTTTGGAACCTGGCTGCAGGGATTTGCTCCCATTCAACCACAAGAGCATTAGTGAAGTCCAACAGTGATGTTGGGTGATATAAGGTCCGGCTCACAGTCGGTTCCAGTTCATCTCAAAGGTGTTGGATAGGGTTGAGGTCTGTGGATCCTAGACAAGTTCTTCCACACCAAACTAGGAAACCCATTTCTTTATGGCTTTGTGCCTGGGGGCGTTGTCATGTCAAAAGGGCCTTCTCCAAACCTTGCCGTGTCTAAAATATCATTGTGTGCTGTAGCTTAAAGATTTACCTTCATTGAAACTAAAGCCTAAGTTCCACACAGAATTTTTTGTCAAAGTAACTAGTTTTCAAGGAATTAAAAAGGTTCCTTCAGCCCCTTAAAAACCCATGACTGGTCCGATGACATCTGAAAAAGCAACTGCTGTTTTTGCACATAATGTTTGCACGTAACTATACAACAACGATGACAGTTGGTATCATAACCCCATTCTGGATAGCATAAACAAAATGAATGTCATTTATTCAATTTATAGTAGATTTCTATTGTTTTCATCTGACTTCTTAATCTTGCTAGTAAAGCCTTCAGTAAATTTGTTTTTTAGTTTATATTTACACCTATCTGTACAGCCTGTGATCAAAAAGACATCATTTTCAAGAATAGGAAGGTTTAAAATTGTAACTCTGTGCAGCTCTGTTTGGCTCTATAGTGGAATGTAGACTAATGAAAAGCACAGATCTGACATTTACCTCCTTTCTGCTCTCCAGACTACCTGCTTCATATTAATTGTCAGTGATTCAGCTGACTCAATGACCCGACCAAAACGCCACGCGCCACCAACGACCCTCGCGTTGGCCCTAACTCACCCAGTCCATTCCTCATACCCCCACTCTCATTTATCTCTTCTGTCGCACACACACTCAGATACACACACACACAGACGGAAAGGCAGCCAGCTGGCCAACTAACCAGTCACCCACTCGGCTGGGTTGGTTCACACAAACACATATACTCAGTTATGGTTGGTACAAGCTTCTGCCAGGGAGCATGTCAACGTCTCCGCACGAGGATGCAAGAGACATTTCTGTCAGCACACTGTCATCCAACCCTTCGCACCCGTCCCTCCTGCTCGCCCTTAATGTTGGTGATCAGGGAAGTGAAGCTTATTGTATTGCTGGGCACACCGTAAATTACTCTGAATGAGAGCATCGCATAAAATGGAAAATGGAAAAGTGCAGTGAGCCGGTTAGCTCCGACACCTCCTCACCACCTGGAAAACACTTACCGTACGCTTATTAGAGCGCCCTTAGCTCAGTCAGTGAAGCATGAGACTCCTGATCTCCAGGTCACGAGTGCCTTTAAATTACAAATGCACCCCTGGATACTTTTATATCGTAACAAAGGATCGATTTATGGCATCCAACAAAGTCCTTCTTTGCGATTAAATGTTGTAATGTATTTTTTGTTGCACCTACTTTGTCACAAACTACTTCTACCTTCCCAAAAGTAGTTTCCCAAAATGTACTGCCAGTTACGGCGGAGTCACCGCTGCCCGGACAAAGTTTTCGTTTAACTGAAATGGTGCCAACCAATCATGATCGATACTCTAGCAACACATCAATTCTTCCATAAGTAGATTCTCTGAACATTAAGAGAAGGTTTGAACATAGATGGTGCAGAATCCACTCTATGGTGCAATAAGGTTGATTGAACCACTATATGACTGTACAACTAGGTTCTGATCAAAGGAGTTTTTTTTTAACCCACAATCCTGCAAAGTCACACACATAAAAACAAGAAGTAATTTAACCAGAGACCAATGCAAACCTGTTCACAATGAACACACCCGTGCTGGAAACTAGTTTCATTCAGAAGTGGAATATAATATATGTGTGTGGGTGGACTTAACAACAGCAATACTGGAATCAATATTTCCAGTGAACAGACAGTGACAGTTGCATGCCAGCAAACGCAATTTGTTTTTCAGATGTATTGTCCTCTCGTCTATATTTGACAACTCTGGGTTCTTTTTTTTAAAGAGAGAAGTTTGAGGAAGAATTTTACAGTGGCTGCACAATATCGACTCGTCGATAGTAGGAAACAATGGCAGCTCGTCTGGTCACACACAATCTCGTATTACAGCTAAACGGTTCACAAAAATAAGGTTCTGAAACGATTTTAGGTGAGGAAGAGTGTGAAACAAAAAAATTATATGACTTTCAAGGAATTACCGGACAAAGGTTTCTAAGAGTGTTTCTAAGAGTTTAGTAGCTGACTCAACCAAATTGTGATGTAACCAACTACATACCTGTGACTAAAGGTAGGGAGGGACTGATTTATGTGAAACAATAACACAATCAATCCTATGAAGTAACTTCTAAATGACACAAGGAAAACCTGCGTTAAAATACACTTCCTCCTGCGTCTGACTGCATTTATATAACTATAAGCAAACTCTAATTCAAAGCAAATCCTGATGCATTGCCATGCAACAAATAACAAGACTAGACAAAAGATAAAGGTGACTAATGGTCCACTGTGTTGAACAACCTATACACAGCAGCTACTACAAGTCTCTTCAAGTTGGTTTTTGTGATGTACTGAAATTAACTGAAACGAATGGTTGCATAGAAGCTACAAAATCAAATAGAAAACATATGGTACTTGTTGTAACAGGCAGATTGTAGTCAACAATGGGGTGTAAAAAAATATTGCAAAAAATATCATACTGCCATAATGTATCGGTTCTGAAAAATACTGTATTGTTTTTTGTGCTTAAACCTCCAACCATAAGATAGCAGTGTTGTAAATGTAAACTTAAGGCTATGATGTTGATGTATGCATATGCAATATATATCACACTGCTTACAGTATTGCAATACATCGCAGTAAATTGAGTCATAACCCCTGTTAGCAGTGCTGTAAAGTTTGCATGATGAGCTGAAACATGCAATTCACCTGCACCGATGTGTCAATCAGTTTAGAAAGTATACAACTGCTGAAAATGTTCCAGATGAAAGTATATTTTCTTCCCCCATTTCATCAAACTATAATGTTAGTGTCAATCTGACTGGTTAACTGCTCTTTTAACTGAATTTGTAAGGCTGGGGTGACACGCTGGCAACAACTGGCCGGTTCTGACCTCTCCATCCATTCATGTCATGCTGACAACTCAGTAACATGTGCATGTGTGTACAGTGTGTGTAGTGCAGTGTAACGGGGGATATACATATACATCCATTATCTCAGTAGTTTGATCAAACTTTGTTCACCAGAGTTAATCATTGCCTACTGTGTAGCATCAGTTCTCTCTCTCACTTGCTGACACACACTCACACACACACACACACACGCACACTCACACCCACACACACACTCCATCTCTCACACACACAGACAGACTTTGTATTCAAGGGCCCTTTGCTGCCGATGCCCTGCCCAGGAATGTACAGCTGACCCTGCTCTCACGTCTGCAGCCCAGCTGATCCAGGACACACACTCTCTCTCTCTCTCTCTCTCCTGCACCCACAACCAGCAGCACACACAGCCACACACACACACCCACACACACACACCCAACCACACACACACACACACCATGGAGCATGCTCAGTTGTGCCATTGTGATGCAGAATCACTGCACTGCTATCAGTTAACTACACTTCCAATAATGCACAGTCTTAACTGTGACAGAAGGAAATTGATTTCCACTCCCACAGAGTCAAAAACAGTTATCTGGGTCAAAGGTACAAGTAAAGACAGAAAGTGAGAACGAGTAGAAAGAAAGAAAGAGTTGAGTGTTTCTACACATTCAGAGAACAGTTACACACACGTATCACTACTGTTACTGTGTGGTCCATCATATTCATCTTACATGCTGTTATTTGTACAATATTACACTGATTTATTACGTCTAAACAAGCGATAGTGCACCAAATAATTTAAAGTAATAACCCACAATATTTAAAAAGTGTAAATAAATGTCTGGTTTTCTACAATCGACTGACTGATGTAACATTTATGTGTATTTAACTGTTCTAATTATAGTTCATAAAAGCTTTTGCAGTCACTATTGTAGACAGTACCTGTTACGCAGCTCTTTATAAGAGAAAACATTCTCCACCACACAGGCAGGGATGCATTTTCTGATTTGTCTAGCATAAACAGAAGAACATTTGGCAGTTTGAATGAGAAAGTGTGCCACCTACAGAAACTCTTTCCACTGAGAAGAAGATGCACACAGAAGACATCTGCAGAGAAATCTGAGGATAATAAAACCCGATCAAAAATATTAAAAGAGCACTTCACAGTTCACACTCGCCATGTGCTTAAAAAAAAAACTGGGATCCATTTAGGGGATATTACACTTAGATACAAGCGACAGAAGGGGACACTACCCGCCCCGGTTATACGGAAAATAATTCCAACTTGGATCACGCTGGGACCTGTACTGGATCTCAGATAACAGTAACCAACAGCACCAGTGAAGAGCTCTGTGTAATGCAAATAAACCATCATAGACCCCCACAGCATGTGAACTGCAAAGTCAAAGCTTTAACTGACTTTTATTTTAATATAACACACTTGCCATATAACTTTGACTTGCAAGGCTCAGCCACTTTAAGTTACGCTGCTACCTGCAACTGGTAAACACATCTATGTCTTCTTCATAGATGTAATATTTTGCAAATTACCTTTATCAAAAGTGTGCAGTTCCCGCAATTTGAATATTGAATTTGGCCATATTGCAATTACAATTTCGATCAATTGTGCAGCTGTAACACCAACATGTTGCAGTTAGCTCTGTGCTCAGTGCTCTGCTTGCATCCTTTCCACTGTGTTTGAAACCTACAGAGGATTAAGTGTTCCAGCGCGATACTTGCTGCACATTTCTGCAGATGTACTGTGACTGTGCTGGTGTTCATATGCAGTGCCTGGGTTACTGACATGCGACATAATATCATAAATGCACCTCTTGTATCTAATGGTTTCACTGAGGCTAATTATAATTGTAAATGAGTAGTCATGACAACACCTCGCCAAATAAAAGTGACTGACTGTGGTTACTACATTTGAAATGGCAGGGTAATGCGGCGTAGGGATAACAGCGGTCTTCTTCAGTCACGAGGCTACAGATAGATCTGTTGGTTTCCACTTTCAGTTAAAAGCCCTTCATTGAGCAAATGAGTCACATGTTTGCCCTGGAGCCCAAAGTACTTTGACCTTTCATACAGATTTTTACAAAAGGGAAACTTAGGCAGGGTACAGCTAAGTCACTAGCTCTGCTAAACCACCTTTACCTGGAGGCGGAGCTGCTCTGGTGAAGCTCAGTGGGGAAAAAATGTGACATTTAAGAGATATGATGAAGACCAGCAGCACTAACCCGTGGCGTTAGCTATCAAGATAAGGAAGAAAACTTGAATTGATGAAACATCCTTTCCATCTCTGTTTTAGTCATCTTTGCCAGTTAGGTGAACTAACTGGAACATTTGCTCATTTTGGTTTCACACCACTAATGAGATTACCTATTACAACTTCCATAGCAGTTATACCTCTAAGAAAGGTTTGTCCCTGTTCGCTTGACAATGTTAGCTATTATTTCCCTAAAGTAGCACCCTAAAAGAAAAGAGACTTGATAGAGAAAAGTGTGTGAAATTCAGGGTTGGTACAAGGCAGTGCAAAGGATCTGCATAGTACATCTAGTAAATTATTATGGTGTCAGAATGAGCCGTTAGCTTTTGGGAAGCCGCCCAAGTATATTACATCCCATCCTGAAGTCAATAAACTCGATGTGTCCACACAACTGCAGGGAAGGAGCAAACAGAACGGCCACAACTGGCTTCCACGCCTGCAGAGGCTTATTAGACACCAAGTAATTTATACCAGCATCGCCTGCAACTTGCGAGCAATGTCATACAAATGGCTGCAGGCTGCAAACTAAACTTTACTTCAGTGGAGTGTAAGGCTGGAACTGCTGTCAGTTAATGAATTTGTCAATCATCAGAAAATAAATCGTTAAAAACATTATTTATGAAGCACACATGCTAAATACACTCAGGTTCCAGCTTCTGAAATGTAAGAATTTAACTCTTTTCTCTGTTTAATATCACTATGAATTGGATATCGTTGGGTTTTGCACTGTTGGTTGTGCA
Source organism: Morone saxatilis (assembly GCF_004916995.1). Taxonomy (NCBI): domain Eukaryota; kingdom Metazoa; phylum Chordata; class Actinopteri; family Moronidae; genus Morone; species Morone saxatilis. Next base: position 4,321,761 of record NW_023339763.1, on the reverse strand, counting down.
GTTTTAAGACTTTTCGGGAAAATGTGATAACTATTTTCTGACATTTTATGTTAACAAACTTGAGAATTGATAGGGAAAATATTGTATTGTCGTAGCCACAGTAGAGTGATGATTAGGTCAAACCTGTCTTCAGTTCAACCAAACTGACCCCCTCTCCACGCTGATGTGATGTCACCAATGCTCCAACGCACAAAATACTGAACAGAGCGAAAGTGAAGTTAACAAATATCATAAAATGACCAACAGAGCAGGAGCGATACTGCAGTGTGTTAGTCTGAACGTAGTACTGCACACTGCCAAACCCCATCAAACAAATCCATGCTCAAACACAAGACACAATCGCCACTATTAGTCGGGCCATGCAAATCCGCAGGTCAAAGTTTGCGTCCTTTAATTGAGGAACTTGGAACTGTAACTTATCTCCATCATCTGCTGCGAAAACCATCAAGCAGACAGATCTGAAGCTGCAGAGTGGACAGAGTGGTGTTTGCTTTCAGCTCAACAGTCTGATCACCCGCCAGATTTAATTTACTTTAGAGTATGCCAGCCACTGACACATAAACATACCCTGATGAGGCAAAGACTCATTTAAAGGCACAAGTCGGCAGCAGGGCCCATGCAGTGTGTGTAGCTGGAGGCAGTGCACCTGGCTGCTTCCCAGGGTTGTGTGGTTGTGTGTGTGTGTGTGTGTGTTTCAGGGGGCTGCTGGCCCTTTAAAAGCTAAGATGGTGTCCTACAAGCTGCAGTTTCTGCCTTCCGTTTCCTTCCTGCCTCTCAGAGATCACAGAGCATTTAAAATTGAACCTGAATTAACCTCGCACACACACACAGAGAGAGAGGCAGGGAGAGAGAGGTTTCCGTATAAACCGTGGAAATGACAGCGCTCTCAGCGTGCTGTTCTTGCAATGCAATGAGGTCGTTGTTACAAAACTCTTCCACTAATTGCAAAATAAACTGCCCACAGTCGCAGCTGACTCTTCTGTGCGTATGTACTCAGTGACATTCATATTTGGCACATGACAATGTCAGCTCTGCTTGTGTACAGGCAGATCATCCACGCACTCTTTTTTTTTTTTTTTTTTTTTTCATTGACCAGGGCAAAGTCAATAACGTGCACTTACTTTCTTGTTACGGGTCTCCGTGTGCATCTCGGTTGCCGGAGCGGTGCAGCGGCGGAGGGGTGGAGCAGCAGGAGCAGGAGGGGGTCGGTCGGGGCTTTGGGTGTAGCTCTATCTGAATAAGACCTGTTAGGGAGAGAGGAGGGTTTTTTTGGGGGGGCTAGTTTTCCACCTTTACAGTAAATTGTCGGGATATAGGAAACACGATCCCTGCCTCTTCCAGTGTTTCTTTTTCAGTTCATATCCGCAGCGTCGAAGGCTCCCTTTGCTCCCCCCAAAAAACAGCCAGTCTCTCTTGTGTGTCTCTCCCTCTCTCTGACGGCGTGTTGTTGCCGTGTATTCAAGGGCTGGGCTCTCTCTCTCTGCCTTTTCCTCCTCCGCCTCTCCCTGCTTGTGACCCCACCCTGCGTCCCCACCCCTCATCTCTCTGTCAGTCAGGAGCTGCGCAGCCCTGCAGCCCTGCAGAGGAGCCGAGCTGCCGGCGACCCGACACCGGCTGCAAGGCAGGCGAGCGGGGAGGAGAGGAGCTGCTGCAGAACCGCGCACTAATGCATGGCCAGTGTCAGCTGCATGCGACCCAGCACGGCACGGCTCTGCTCGCATCCATACATCCCCATCTATCAGTGCCATGCTGCAGCGGCGGGCTGCTTATTGCTCAGAGATGGTGAAGAGAGGCACCCATGTCACCTTACTGACGTCACCCAGCAGGCTAATTGAGGACACTTAAGCTGGGTGGGCAGGGTAGGAGCGGTTTCTATAGAGGCTTTGCAGCATTACGTTTGATTAAAAAAAACGCCTGGTATAGGCCTAGATGGAGGGAAGGCAAGCCAAGTTTGATGATACACGTGTGTTTGGTAACCACTCCCTTTCTAATGAAGCGGAGTGTGGCTCGTAAAAGAGTTTTTTTTAGATATTTAATAACAGAAAATATGTCTGCAGCATGCTGAGGTTGGCTCTGGTGTGAATTTCCATATAAAGTACATACAGTTAAAGAAACACCTGTTTACCTAATAGGCTTTTCAATTATTATTATTCCTGCACTACATATAATACACATGACTCCGTTTCCACCTTTAAAATGCACCAAATCTAAGATGTGGCATTATTTTTCCTCGACTGTAAACACTGGAAAACAGCTTATAGTTTATTATTGTTCATGTGGCGGATTCTACTACATTTCCCGTGATTCCACGCGTCGGAACCGGAACTACAAGGAAGGCGGAAACATGCGAAGGTAAACAAAAGCTTTCAGACGTCGGTGTGATATTCCAGTGATTTTTAGAATAATTGCGGCTTTTGGATCAACTGGGTTTGCTTTGAGACTCGCTCTGAAACCAGTGTCACCAGAAAATACCAGTTAAAAGTCGGTGCGTCGCTTTTGCGTCAGGCAGGCGACGCCGTTGTCATGGAGATAGCTACAGCCAGCTACGCTACTCTGTTGCCGTCGTGTTATGTTTTGTTACTCACGGTTTTATTCACATAACAGTTAACTATACAACAAATAGACAACATAAATACATATTACACGTCCGAAGTAGGAAGAAGTAAAACACTACGTTGCGTTAACCTTCTTCCTTGTTGCTTTAAAGCCAGTTAACTCTAAGGTGGTCTGTTAACCTTTCACTGGCTCATTAATGAGATTTTTCTTAATGTCAACCTGGAAAAACACATGTAGTTTAATGTATAACAACTGCACAGCTTTCATGTTACACCTTTTCTTTCGTTCACTTTAGACAGAAGTTGGGTTGAAGAAGAGAAATCTCCAATTATTTATCATTTTTGTGGTGTTTCAGTCTATTATCTGGACATTTTATTGTGTTTATAAAATAGAATAAAAGCTGGGAATGTATGTGTTTGACAGAATTAAACACCTTAAACATTGAATTACTTGAAGACACTGATGCAGAAATCCTGTAAATCCCATATTGATTATATATTGTCGGTAATGGCTTCATACACCTAAGGATTTTAAAGAGATCCTTACCTCAGTATAAACAGTGTAGGAATAATTTTCTGGCATTATATGTTATATAATCAATCAATCAATTCAGTGATTGTTCTATAAATCAATTAGCTACTATTTTGAAAAGGTTTTAATCATGTAAGTCATTTTTTTATGCGATTAAACTAAATGTCTTTGGGCTTTGAACTTTTAGTGGGGGGAAAAAACGATCATCAGATTCATCAGTAATCTACGGATTACTGTCAGATTAATCTGTAATGAAAATAATAGTTAGTTGCCACCACCAAAGGGCAGAACCTGAAAGTACCCCTCTGTTGGTGGCTGTGGATGTGTCCTTTTCCTACTGTTGTATAAGCATCCACCCTCAGCGTCTGACCTGCTGTCTTTGTGTTGTGTTGGCCAGAGTGAGCCGGCAGTCCTGTGAGGACGGCCCGCTGCTGGAGGAGCAGGAGACGGAAGGCCAGCGGCAGCTCCACAGCCTCCTGCTGCAGCAGCTCCACACTGACGTTGACATCCAGCGGTCAGAAACTTTCTTCTCTCTGTCTTTGTATCTCCAGGAGGCGTGGGGAAAGTCCAGTCCAAGCCTCCGCAGACATTCCCTGATAATAAACTATGGGAATGTTTTGTTTCCATGTGGATTTACAGTCTAGCACTATATTTTGTCCTATGGCCACATTCTTTGTTTGCCAACTAGATTGTTCTCGCAGTCGTGCAAACAGCCACTGTGGTCGGGACAAATTGTAGATACAAAATATACCACAATACAATCTCTCTCTGCTTAATGTTGTCAGTACGGTGGGACCGATGTCACAATACATTCTGCTAAAAATACCCTACAATTAACACGCAAAATATTCTGTATGTAGATTTCAAGTGATAATTGACAGTAGCATTAAACTCTAGCTGCTATAAGACAATGTCTGACCTTACAAATAGTAAAAGCCTATTTAGTATTTATATATTCGGACACATAATTACTGAAAATAAATATTTTTTCTTTTAATTCAGCTCAATTTAGCAGATAAAAGCTATAGCCATTCTCCATGACATACATTTTAAATTCTTGTCATTCCTCACTCAAAACAGGAATCTGTATGAAGGTCAGTTTGATTTTTAAACACAGGGTTAAAGATCAAATGTTGGCTCTGTTGCTTCCAAAAATATTTGTCCAGAGCTTTATTCAAATGCAGATTATGGTTAACCTCTCCCTTGACGTCACACGGCGACTATAAAACAACAATAAGCAGTGTTAATAAAACCTTCCTGAGCAGCTCAGTGGGAAGAGACAGCAGTGTTTGCAGCTTTATTCCCTCCAGAGCTCTCTGTGCTTTATGAAAAATGCTGTTATGTTGCCTTCCCAGTGTCCCACAGAGCAGCCTGGAGGGTGTTTTATACACAACCCTCAGGGCTACATATTCTTACTCAGCCGTCTTTTTATCAGGCAGTTCTGTAAAACATCAGAAACAACATTCAGGCCATGAGACGTTGAGTGAATCAAAATGTGTTCGCAAAAAGCCTCAGATCTCCCTTTGAAACACATTCTGTCTTACAGATGTGTAGCCAAGAGGCAGTGCTTCGCCCCGTCGGCACTCTACCGGCCGTTTGGGGAACAGGCAGCTGGAGTGAGGAGCCTGTCCCAGTTCCAGGCCCTGCAGGACGGGGAGCAGGAGCTGGCCAGCTTGCGGGAACTTGGCCTGACCGACACCGAGATCCAGCTGTGGCAGAGCAGAGATGCACCGGAGAAGGTAAAACCTGCTGGCGATGGAGAGGTGGAGCCGAACAGGAGAAACTGCAATGTGTGGATGTTCTCCTCCTGTTTTCTTAATCAATACACATTCAGGTTGCATGGATTGGAAACTATGTCTAAGTCATTTTATTTACATCCGTATGATCTGTTTGTTAATTCTTTTAATGTAGCCACATACATACAAATGTAATTATTCCAAATCTCCAAAAGTGACAGCTGATACTTACACACAATATCAAGCAACACATTACTGAAACATTTAAACGTATAACTGTTAATATAAACCCGATTAAGCATTAAATATACTTGTATAATCATGTACATACGTGGCCCCTAATCTAACATTTTTCATCTCTGAGGAAACACTCGTATACATACTATATATAAACCTCGTCCAACGCACTAATGTCTGTCTCCCGGCTTTGTGCCCACACAGTCCCATGGTGTGTGTGCAGCTCCAGGTGCAAAGCAGCAGCGCCTGCAGGTGATCAGAGACAAGATTGAAGCCAGGGCCGAGCTCCTGTCCCGCCCACAGCGCTTCGCCGCCAGCCGGCCTCTGTCACGCCGGGAGATGGAGATCGAACGAGCGCTATTCCAGGGAAATGACCGTCTGGGTTTCCTCACTGCGCTTTACCACAGAGGTACGAAGTGCTGTCCACTAAACAGGGTCCGCCGCCCGATGAGGGACATGCTGAACATTTTGTAATGACAAAACGGTGAATTAGATGTCAGAAAGAAGCAAAAGAGAGACACATTTGCTGTCACATTTCAGTCATTTAACAGTTCTTCGTACCCAGAAACTCTTCACGTTAAAGTAGACTTCAGTTTCATGAACAGCTTTAGAACAGAGTTCATAGAAAGGTAAAATTATGTTATCTACAAGCCTCAAATTATAGCCTTCCATAATCTCCAGTTTAGTTTTAGAAGTCTTTAAATATGTCGTGGTTTCTTCATGCAACTGCCAGTGTGGAATTCAATAAGTTGCTGTTTGGCCGATATTTTGATTGGCAACATAGCTTTCATTTACTGACTTTTTAATGATGTTAGTTTTCAGATTTTCCCAAAAATATGCCATATAATCACTCAAATCCAATGGACAAGGACAGAAAAGTTTGGAACATGAAAGAGACTTTTCTATTAAAATGAGTAAAGTAGGAAAACAGGAGGATAAATAAAACTGTCCAACAGCACAGAGGAGAGGAATACAGTTACTGTCATGTCCCTTAAGTGTGTGTCATAACATCTCAATTGTGTTGTTGTATTTTTGTTCACAGACGAAGATAACCAGGAAGGCCAGCAGGGGGAGTCGTCGTCGTCTGATCCAATGGACTCTCTGTACAGAGATGTTCTCATGAAGGGAAAACAACAAGCTTCACTACAGCACTCTCAAAAAGAAACAAGTGGAGCATCACGGCTGCCAACACACAGAACTGTATCTGACCAATCACATGACTCGCAGAGTGGCAACAGCCAATCAAAAGAAACTTCTGACCATCAATCTGAACTGCAGGGTGAGAAAAGCAGCTCGTCAGTGCTGCCAGAGTCGAGGTCAGACACCTCAGAGCAGCAGCTCGCTCAGGACAGACCGGGGAAAGCCCCACTGGCTCCTCCAACACAGATAGATATAAGCCAGCCAATCGGCAGTCTGTGCGGAACAGCGACGGCGCGGTCAGGGGGTCCGCTGACTGTCCGAGGGGAGATTGAGACCATCTCAGACGAAGAAATCCTAAAGAACCGTGAATCTGAAGAAGGGATCCGGAGCATCCCGAGGTTCAGAAACTACCAGCCGGGGAAACCCTCCAAGGTACTAACAGCTACATCTACCAGCTACATCTTGTTACTGTGTAAACCAGGTGATCTTGAGGGTTGATGAACCTGGTTCCTTCAGTCCTCTATGACAGTAAACTGAATATCTTTGGGTTGTGGACAAAACTAAACATTTTAGGACATTACCTTGTGTTTTGGGCATTTTCTGACATTTTATAGGCCAAACAGTTAATCAGTGAGTTGAGAAAATGGTTGACAGATACTTCGCTGATGAAAATACCTAATTCAGTAGTCTTAGGGCCGGGGGGGGGGGGGGCGGACGCTCCTCAGTCTGCTGCTGCATGATTTATGAACCCTGTATCTTCTACCAGAGAACAGGCTGGTGTGTGGATGTGATGTGTCCGTTATGACCCTCAGGGACCCCTCGAGGCACCGCTGGGTGCACCGCTCCTGAGGGCTTTAGGAATGGATCCTGATGGCCAGCATCAACGGGGGGAATGATTACCTATTATTAACAAGGAATTTCAATGGTCATATGGGCACCTCACTGAGACTGTTGATGATGAAGCATTAACATGAAATAAATCCTCTCAGTCATTTAACAAGCACTGACTCATAAATTGGACTTGGTTCAGTCTGTCAGAAGAAAAGGATGATGGTTGTTGTATACTGGCACATCTGCACCACACCCTCATAACATTAGATATACAGTGTGACAGTGGTAGGACATGAGCTAAAACAATAAGTTAAGATTTTGGATGCGTACGTTAAATGTCTATGGTACTGAAAGTGTGTGTGATGTTGTCCGTATCACTGTAGGTGCTGTGTGTAAAGAACCTGTGTGCACAGGCGTCTGTGGCCCAGCTGGTGGCGCTGTTCTCCAGGTACGAGCAGGAAAACGGGCCGCCAGTCCTTTACCGCCTGCTGACTGGAAGGATGAAGGGTCAAGCCTTCATCACTCTGCCAGGTGAGAAGCAGTTTCTCACGTACAAGAGGTGAAAAAAAAACTGCAACCAGGGAATTGTTGGCCGCGATGGTGTGGAACAGGTCTGAAGGCAATCTGTTTCACTCTGGACCAAAGTGACCAGCAGCTATAATGATCTAAGCTGTGTTCTTTCCATTACACATTAGATCTGTTATTAAGTGTATTTGTTTTCTTCTGGCAGATGCTGAAACAGCCCAGAAAGCCTTGCAGCTGGTCCATGGATACCGGTTGCTAGGGAAACCTTTGGTGGTTGAGTTTGGCCGTGAGCGACAGGAAGAGGAGAAACAGAAGGACAAGAAGGAGCAAGAGGAGAAGAAATAAAAAATGATTCCAGACGACAACATGGATCCTCCAGAGAGAAAAACAGGCTGAGATGGGTGTGACTGTATATTATTTATTTTTTCATGACTAAAGGTCATGTTTCATATTAATAAATGCCATTTCTTTGCCCTAAACTGCTGTCTGTCGTGAGGTTTCTGGTGTTGCAGTAACTTATTCTTTTTAAGTAACCTTTTTATTCTCATCTCAATCAAACAGGACTCATGACAATGTAAGCAAGCAGGCTTCAAAATAATGTAATGAAAAACAAATTACAATAAGAACAGTTCAGCAGGCAGGTCAGACAGACAGACACTGAACTCTCTGACTTCATCGTAATTATATTAATTATGTAATCAATAATTGCAGGCGTGTATATTCAGTCAGGGATGCACTTCCAGCACGTGGTATCGTGAATGAATGGGTGAATGAAACTGCTTGTTTGCTTGTATAAAGAACACTACAAAAATAGACATAATGTACAGTTTTTATTTGGGTTGATACACACAGACTTTACAATCAGTCTACATATTAACCAGCTACCCTGCAGCGTAACATGAAGGTCAGTTGAAATGCTCTTTAGTTGACTCCTCGGTTAAAATTTGCTGTAGTTGTTCTTTTGGACACTAGGTGGAGCCATTCAGTCGTTACAGATTAGTCTGCTTTTGAAAGGAAAGCACACAACCACTCGTAAGTTAAATACAGTTTGTTTATTCTTATTGTTTATGTGTTTCCTCATCTTGTTTTCTATCCTCACACTGCTCACATTGCTGTAGCATTACTAAACTAAAATGTTTACCAGGAGAGAGTCTTTGTTGGGATAGTTTTGCTAACTGTAGCTTTATTATTTCCCATGCAGAAAATGTAAGCCATACAGTAACCATGCTGACTCTTTTATACTATTCTGATCTAAATGTAATAATATTATAATTGTATCAGTTTACTGCAGTGGTAAAATCTGCTTTCATTTGGTGTTTGTTCACCTTATTTTGTCTAAAAATCTGAATCTCCCGGTGCACGAGGAAACGTTGGCGTGGCCCTGCTGGTTGCACACACCGCTGTGACAAACGGTGCTCAGGATCATCAACTCTATGTTTTTGAGACTGTGTTTGTCTCCCCCGTAGTCCCAAACTGTGTGTGTGCACGTGTCCTCGGTTATCTCTGGTGTTCTCTCAGTCAGGTGCTTGTTGGTTGAACCAGTTCAGTATCCCGATCGGACTCCAGTTTCCCCTCCGGGCTAGACTACCAGGGATTGTGGTCTGCAATATTTTAAGTTTGAGTTTATGAAAAGGACTAAAGATCTTTACTGGTCTGCAAAAAACTGCACCTTGAGGCTTGATTTTCTGTTTGAAGGCAATGCACATAAAGACCACACAGACATATATAAAGGCCTGTATGGAGTCCTGCAATGCTAATGACCTTAGTAATATAAAATGCTCAAGCTCTGATCTTTAGACTGTTCTCAAGTCCTCTCAGACCCAGACTCAGAGAAGTTATCACAGACCCAAGACCTTCTCTACTGGAGAGGAGCCAGTACCTGTAGTGCTAGTTGAAAGAGGATCAAGATCCGGTCATTACCTAATGTATTTTTATGCTTTGAGTCATTCATTCCGCAAAATTTCAGACGTGTTATCACAAATTGATTGACTGTAAAGTGACCCAGTAATCGTGTGCATTTCGGTCTCACGATCCCCCTGTAAGTCAAACTGAAACTGCGTATTGATCGGACTGAAGTAGTTTGCTGAACTTTGTTTGTTTAGGTTTGTTTGTGTCCATCTTCTGTTTGCCTTCAGTTCAGGGCTGTGATCTTTTTCTCATCCTACACTGTAAAAACACAGAAACTCACCTGAGTCTTTATTCATTAACAACAGCTATATAAAACAGCCTGCATGTGCCAGTTACTGTATGCTTATGCGGTACCTTAAGGGTTGTATTTTTAAGATATTTCTATACAATACAGACTTAAATGTCTCAAGGGAAACAATTTCAAAAATATATTTGTTCTGATATTTCTGCAGCTATCTCATCAACACCTACAACTTCTCTTGTGTCTGTCCATATTGCGTTTTTTGGACAATATTTTCTTTTTATTGCAGCTATCTATATACATTAACAATCATGGCATGCTGTATAATGTTGCATAATGTAGTGTTTTGGGTGGCAAAGATTCAACAAATGACAATAAGAAAAGTTAACATTTATTTCCAAATAAAGAACAAACTAGAAACAGTTTCTGCTGCTTGGCTTGAACAAGTTGAGATAAGGTTCTTTTTATGTTTAGTAGATACATCCCTGAAAACATCAGCCATCGTGAACAATCAACCGAGGGAGAATGAAACAAAAAGACCACAACTAGTTTCACTGCCACCGCTGCTCAACCCAAACACATTTTCACACTATGATAACAATAATAAGGCACAATATTAATCAATGTGAAAACATCTTTGAAAATCTTATGTTCTGAATTGTCATCAGGAAGACAATAACATTTTGATTTGGTTACTCTTCATGTTGGGCAGTCCACTAGAGTATCAACTAACTGTCAATAAAGAGACTGTAATGTGTTGCGTAGTATTTGCAGATGAGCATCAACACTGGACTGTCCAAATAAGAGTTACCAAAAATCAACTGAATGTCAGAATGTTTAAACAGTCAAAGAATCCAAGCATTTCTCCACCAACCAATCAATTTGACATACGATGCCATTAAAATACACTTTTTATTTTTATTTTCTTACAATAGTGAGTGTCTGCTTGGCTTAATGTAGAGAAAGAACACGGCAGCTGAGGTTAGGATGATCGCAAATGTCTGTAATGTAATCTGGATCTTTGAAAAATGTATTTGTGAAAGTGCACCTCCAATCATAACATGTTGTACTTTGTCAATAGGCACCATGTGGTACCAAACCTTTAGGTGTGGCTGGGCAGTGAGGCAGTGAACACCCTCAAATGTGTTATATTGTGTGTTATAATATTTTTCACAAATGTTGCGAATATACACTTGCCAGGCACCTACACACAAACCCTGGTTTCACAGACACGATGCCATACGCATGTGGTATGAAATGATAAACACGATCAAGGGGTAGTCTGGAAGTCATCTTCAGCACCTCTGTGTGTGTAGTTTGCTGCTCATTTTCGTGGCCTTTCTACATAATAGGTGAGTTGCTATCAAAGTAGTGGAAATGTATGACATCTTACGCCTATAAACGTGTGCAGTCGTAGGAAAAGATCAAACACTCCCAGAGACAAAACTGTAAAATAGTTTGCTACAGTTACACATTTTACACAAAGGTGTGATGGAGTGACAGTAGCCTCAGACATATCCTGTGATGTCATATCCTGCTGCAGTGGGCTTCTTGGCTCCCTGCGTTTCATGTGTGCTCAGCTGGGAACTGCCACTGGTGCTGCGGACCAGCATCTGCCCCCTGCTAGCTGTGTTGATGCCCCCCACCTGCAGGGTGGGGTTGCGGTAGGTCTGTGAGGTTGTCCGTACACCTGCGCCCGGCATGCCGCCTCCGACTGGATATGGATACCCTCCGCCGAGGCGTCTTCCACGCCCGCCGTCCTGCTCCTCGCAGCATGAGACGCACAGCATCCCCCCTCCCAGCATGGAGATGAGCGCAGAGGCCAGACCGACATACAAACACTCCCCCAGCTCAAACTTCATGCTGGCAGGTAGGTTGGGTCGGTAGAAAGTCTGGACCACCTCATGTGTGGTCCACGCCACTGGTATGAGTGACAGGAAACCTGCAGCAAGGAACAGGCCCCCGCCAGTGCCTGCCACGCGACTCTTAACTGCACCCGAGCCCTCCAAGCAGAGAGTGCATTGCATCCCCAGGACCGCCACAGCAATGCCAACGGTAGACAACACCAGGGAGATGACCATGAGGGCACGAGAGGCCTGCAGGTCGGAGGACAGAGCCAGCATGGAGTTGTAGGTCTCGCACTGGAAGGCCCCTGTGCTCTGGTAGACACACTCCATCCACAGGCCCCTCATGTTGGCCACGGCCGTGACAATGTTGGAGCCGATGTGGGCAGAAATCTGCCAGTACGGTAGCACGGTGGCGACCAGGGTCCCCAGCATCCCCAGCAGGCCCAAGAAAAAGCCCATCAGCTCCAGAGCTGCTGATGCCATGGCAACAACTGTGATAGAGGAGACCCAAATGCAAACACACAGAGGAGATAAACAACCTGACACAGCGGCATCAGCTCCTGCTGAACCTATAAAGAATCATTTGTCTGCAGCAGAGGGGTGTAATTTATATGTTCATATTCTGATTCTTATAAAATAGCTTTCATATCAACATTCAAGTCATAAATATGATCCTTCACGTCAGTCATAGTCAATCTTTCAAGGTTAAACCCAAATTTAATATTCCATCCACAGTGTTTTAACCCTCATACGACCACCGGTTCTTTGACTGGTTTAATTATGGCAAAGTGACGATGTGCAATAATGGCATAATATCTATCAGTCACTAGGGTGAGAGCATTACATGATGTCGCAGGGCCTTGTTGTTTCTGTCAGTTAATGTTTCAATCATGTTCCAAAAAGTCTGATAAATGTTTCTCTATATTTAAGTTACTTAGAAATCTGTCAGATTGTAGCTTCAGGTTAGCTAAGCAGAATGAGCAACTGGTGTTCAGCTTTGTTATCTGTCAAACAGGTCACTTTAACTGCTGCTATGACAAGCAACCTGAACGCTCACTTCAATGCTAAACTGAACAAACAACTGTTGGCTTTGTTAGCTCGGGAACTGTCAAGCAGGTTAACAACGTGATACACTTCATTTACAAAATAAAAGCTAGTTTGCTAGCTGACAAAAAAAAAAAATATTTTTAATTTTCAGTTAATTTTACCATTAATTCATTTCATTTTATTTGGATAACATAACAGAACATTAAATACCTCCCATTCTTCTGACTTGAGAGGGTTCATATTCCCACTAGCCTAGCCACACTAGAAAAATACTTCAAGTTAGCTATTTTTATCATGATAGCAAACTAGTTAACTTTAATTGCTTGTTCACAAGTGAAATCACATACAAACTGTGGTGTGTTACACTAGCTCCTTTTAAATAAACTGAACCAGCTGTGGTAGTGTTTTTTTATATTTTAATTAGATGTAACTGCTAGCAAAAGGTGGGTTTCAGCCATTTTGCCACTGGTTTGTTGGTACTTTTATAAACCTTTATCCCATGGGAGATGTTCTATCATGATCCATTCAAAACTCCCGTTATCTCTGAATCAGGCCTACTTATTTAGGCTACTTTACAACTGGATTAATAGATTGATGTGAAAGGTTAAACTGCCTGGCTTGGCTGCTCATGTTAGAGTACGATATGACGTTAAAGCGGTATTATCTGTGTTCAGGGAATTGTGTTATTGTATGTGGCAAAGTCCATCTGGGACTGAGTTAATAAGCCAGAACAACCTCAACAAACTACAGTACTACATTTAAACCCAAACCATGCTTCATCTGAAGAAGACTGAGTGGTCAAATTTACATCAATACTTCATGAAAAATGAAGGTCACATAGGTTGCATGTCATATTAGTGTTGATAGTATTTGACCAGTCTTCTTCCTTTTTGGTGCAGTATGTGTTTATTTTACAGATAGTTCCCCAGATTTTTGCGTTGTTTTAGACCAGTGCAGCCGCAGCCGATGATTTGCCCCTTTTGAAACTCTTTTGTTAGTTGTCTCATGTTGATTTGAAAACTCAAGTGCTGTTTGCCAGACCTCATTCAAATGCTCCTAATTGGCATTCAAGCCAACACATCCATCTTTCTAATAAAAACAACTGTATTAATTCTAACTTAACATGCATTTACTGAGGTGTTAACATTATTGTGTCTGCTGAATACCTCATAGACTCAAAACATCTTGTCACCTGAAAATACAGTACCACACACACGCACACACAGCCCACTTATGTATTACCTGAGACTGCCGCAGGTTATGGAGCCAGACGCTGGACTAGTTGAGGATTTGATTATTTTCGTTTGCTGCAGGAGCTGAAGTTGCAGCTGGAGCAGAGGATGAGAAGGTAGAGCCTGCAGCCTGCACAGATTTTATTCACCACTGGTATTTCTGTTGAACCTGTTCCCGCTTCTCCAGTAGAAAAAAAAATGTTTTTTTTTCTTGCTCTATCAGACTCTGACTGCTTCCTCAGACCTTGACATAGTCGCAGCTTGTGTGCTGCTGCTGCTGCTGCTGTACTTGTAAATGGCACTTATACCCTGCTGGCTGCATTGGACCAAGCGAGCCAGAAAACACTTTTAGAACAAATGCTTTTTAAGATGAAATACAATCCTTTTGAGTTTGATTTACTGCCTATTACAAAAGACTATCCACTCAAAACAGCAATAATGCAGGAGAAGAAACACTGTCACAGTCTGTGTTCCTGCATATTGTCTCTCTGTCTCTGTCCTTCGGCTCTGTCTGTGTCAGATGCTTTGCTTTATTTGTTATCTATGTCCGTCATCCAGACTTTCACCTCCTGTCATGTACACACACACTGACACTGACACCTCTGACAGTGACACACATACACCCTCGTTGGCAGCCAGGTTAATCATTGTCTCACTGGTCATTTCTCCAAAATTGGCAGCACACCGTCGTCAGCAGCTCCGTCCTAAAAGACAAAATGTTCAGCAAACCCCTGTAAGAGTGTGAATATTTCAGGATATTAGTTTTCTGTACTAGAGTGAAAAATGTTTAATTCAGCAAGTGTCATATTACTTTAATGAAAAGAGCTAAAAAACTGTTTTCCTTTCATGTTATGGGGTCTCTGTTCAGTCTGCAGAAATTCCAATTTCTCTTTTTGTATTCTTAATTAAAATTAGCAATGGAATAAAGCAGCCCGAAGCAAGAGGAATGAGGAATGATTTTATTTCTTTTAAAATAATTTGTTTTCATCTTAATTTAATTTAATCTAGAGACAATTCCTCCTTCCTTGCTCCCTCCTTCCTAGTTTGCTCCCCTCTCTCTTATTCCTTTATTCAGTCAGTGAATTCATGACTTTGTTCATTGATTCAGTCCATTTTTATTTGTTCACTCACTCGTTGTGTTTCAAATGTCTGAATGAGTTTTTTGTCTAGGTTTTTGCCATTTTTCAACAATATTCATTTAGCTAAACCTCCTTTTACATCAACATACCCATTTAATTGTTATACCTTGACACTCCATGCTAACACTTTAGCATACAAAATGTCAAATGATAGCAGAAAATTTGCATTCATTTTTAAAATGAGAAGATAAATTCTTGATATTAACAATAACAGATATAAAGATATAAAGTGTGTTTTAGCATTAGTGAGAACTACTTTCCCTGGTTTTGGGAGGAACTGAAGTCAGATCTTTTGGGTAATTGTGCACTCATAAAAACTTTGATTAATATGTTTGTTTACCTGAATTAAATCCTGAAATAAGCCTGGAATAATATATAATTAAGTAGCCTAGTGACAGTAAATTCAACATGTTTACAGTATGCAAACTTTCGCATTAATCACTGAAGCAATCCTGTGTTTAATATTTACCGAACTGCCTTTTTGTTTCCCTAGACATATTTACTTCTGAATCACTGAACAAATCAGAGATGTGGGCAGTGATTCAAATATGGATGTTTGTGGATTAGTGTTTTACAGGAAAATTGGACACATTTGTGGGTGTTTTATGCACATATAATGTAGTAGGAAGGTCCAACAACAAGCCAGTCTACTAAGAACTCATTTGTTCTTCAAGGAAATACTTATCTGACTGCTTATTACTGTCATTGTGGACAATTATGCTATGGTAAAGAATTAATTCTAGGAGCAAAATATACCAAATATGTCAGTGTCTCCCTTCCACACAGAGCCTCAAACAGGTACTTTTACAAATACAAAGTCAGTCACCCAAAATCTTCCCATTGCAACTCCAAACAAAGATATTTTTGATAAGCCACCACATAAATATGAACATTTTCTCATTCTATTCCTTCATTTAAATGTCCTACTATAATTTCTATACATTTTATGCTCCTACATGATGGTTTAAATGCTGTTACAAAGCCTTCTCCACACCGGCAGGAAATAGTTCTGGTGAGAAATACTAAATCACTTTATTTTTGTTTTCTAAATGAGTATTTTTGAATATAAAGTCAAATTTAGAGATATTTAGAATTCAGAAATTAGCCTTCAAAACCCACCATGTGTAATTATAAAATGTTAATTCCTCTTCTAGTTGTTAAAGCCCCCCAAATTCCCAGAAACGAAGACTTGACCTCAGTGCCCTCAATGGTAGCTACACCAGGCCTGCCTGCACCCATATACACAAACTCAATCAACATTTCTACAATGTGTGCCTGAAAAACTCACTTTTACTTTTTGTAATTTCAAGGTTATGTAGACTGCAGTGTGCCACACGAATATATCATGTGTTTCATTATAACCTGACTGACAAAAAAGGACCATTCACTGCTCCTGCTGCTGCTTGGTAGGTGGGACTTTGGTGGAACTTTACATAACTTTAAATGATCTCTCTTTAGATCCAAGTAATAACAAAATAAACTGTAAATGTTAAAGCAAGAAACAAATGATGAATAAGATGTAATATGATTGGCACATTTGTAAATAATGAATCGTCAAATTTAAAACCCTTTTTAAGGGCATTTTTTTGCAATTTCATTTCAATATTTTATTATTAATTAATCATTTATTGTGAGTTTATTGATGCATAATTTATATGCAAATTAATTGAATCAATTTGTTATGTTTTTTTTTATTATCTGTATTTTAATATAATCGATTATATTTAAACACCGTACATGTTTAGCATTATTTTGATGGCACCTTCTAGACTCCATACAAACATAGTTGTTACCCTGCCATAACATATTGTGAATTTACTGCTCTGCTGACACCAAACTTGGCTGCCTCCTGCGCGTCATCATCCATCAACCGTTTGCTGGGCTGTCCAATTGAAGACTGCTGATGCTGAGTACTACAAAACCATCAAATCATAAAAACAAACCATACATACCCTGTCAGTGTATCTCCAGATGACAGATAAAGAGACATACTCCCAGTGGCGGTGTCATCCAAACTGTTTCCATGTGCCATGAGTGTCTGTATCAGTGTCAGTAGTAACAGTCACCCAGTTTGCCGCTGATTCTGTCCTGACGCTCGAGCCTTTAGTTTCTAATCCCTCCAACTGGCCCTCATGTAGCAGCAGCATCATAATGGGATTAGCATGTAATCCAGTCACTTCCCCTTCGTGAAGTGGACTGAGAGGGCAACGTCCACACACTCAGAAACACTGAGCCATTATTATAAATCACAGAGAGGCATTATCCTGACACACTGCATATTAATGAGGCAGCTCAGGTCAGCTAGAGACCCTTTGTTATACTGTTGTGACTGGTTTGTGGTCAGCTATATGAATGAATGAGAGGAACATACAATATATTGCAGCATAATGCAAATCAAAACACCGTAACCACTGAAATCAGACAAATTTGTGGAGGTGTAACTTTGTGAAGTACTCTAAAACAGGGCAACACGCACTTTATGACCAAAACTATGTGGACAGCTGAACAGTAGACCCCTGTGTGATTACTGGACATGTCATTCCAAAACCATGGGAATTAAGCTGCTGCTGTAACCACCTCCACTCTTATGGGAAGGCTTACCACAAGATCTTGGGATCCGGCTGCAAGGATTTGCTCCCATTCAGTCACATAAACATTGGTGAAGTCAAGCACTGATGCTGTGCAATAAAGCCTGGCTTGCAGTCAGCGTGTCAGTTCACCCCAAAGGTGCTGGAAGTTGTGAAGTTCTTCTACTCTAAACTGTGAAAAACATTTCTTTATAGACTTGTATTTTGGCATGGGGTGCATTAATGTTGACAGGAGAGGGCCAAACACAAAGTGTTGTCACAAAGTCGAAAGAAGACTATTGTCAGTGTAGAGTTACATTCTGGGGGTCACTTTTGACTTTGACTTTTTTCAATACAATCAGATGCAGAAAATCTCATTCATACATGTATCTCCTCCAGACTCGGCTATTGTAGCGTGCTGTTCTCAGGTCTTCTTTAAAGCAGCACAAAAAACTCAAATTAGTCCAAAGTGCAGCTGCAATAATTCTTACAGGAACCACACATTTAAACCCATAACGCAGATTCTGTCCTCACCTCACTGGCTTTCATTTCATTCATGCTGGACTACAAACTGCTGATCATCACCAGTGGTGGAGGAAGTAATCAGAACCTTTACTTCTTCTTTACCAACATTCGTTAGCCCTGTCAATATTCACTCCGTGGTCATGCTGCAGTGCCATCAATGCTTCCAGTTCACCCAGCTCTCTTGCTCTCCTGCCCAACCCTCACCTAATAATATCAGTCATCTTGATGGTGCAGATTACCCAGGAAAAATAACATAAAATCGGAAAAATATATATATACAACACATGAACAAGAACAAGATTGTATAATTACTTTGATTCCCATAAGCTCTCCACCCACTACCTGTCCCTAAGGTAAGCCACTCCTGAGCCACTCTCCTCCAATTGCCTTCAACCAAACTGACTGAAATTGTAAATTGTTCATTTTGTAGTCCCAGCATTAAGGTATTTTTTCCAATTGAGTAGATTGCTTAGATTATTTATTGTCACCTGTCATGGGATGGAGGTTTCTTCTTGAGCCAGTTCAGTGTTATTGCTTTTTGGCAGCTGCCAAGCACTGAGTATTTATGTTCTTTTTCTCTTATGTCTCCAGGCAATACCCCAGGTATGACTAACAATGTGTCTCTAGAGAGCGAGGGAGAACCATTCCAAAATGTATTTAGGACAGCACATGTCCACAGTATACTGCATGTGTGTGTTTGCAATCCTCTCACTACAATTCCTTTTTTGCCTGTGGTTCATTCTGGATAAAATATTATACATATAATCTAATCCTGTTTCTGTACAGTACTGTAAAAGAGATCCGCCATAAGGATGTTACTGTCACCAGGAAAACCACAGTTTGAACAATTTAACAATTTAAAGGAAATAATTGAATATGTTTAAGAAGGTTCAAGACGACAGGAGAAAAAAATATATTCAATTAGTTGAAATTTGTGGGTTTTAGATCTTGAAAAGTTTGAACAGTTCTAATACTCTGAGGAGGGTGTAGTTTGTGTGTCCTGTCGCTAGATGGCAATAATGAGCTAGTTAGAGGCTTTTTGAACTTCTTTATTTGAATCTAGGTCTGTGTTCAAACAGCAGATGATAAGAGTAAAGCAGAGTGCTGGGACTTTAACCTTGATGTGATGTTATGTGAGTGATAAAAAGACCTATATATACACAATAAATCAACAGAAGTTTGTTGCTTTTCATACTGCATTGTGTTTTGTTCTTAGATAGTTTCTCATTTATTTTATTTCCTTCTATATGACTGTGTAGATTTCCATTAAGATCAGTTCATCAGAGACCAAACTGTTGTATCACTCCCTAAAAAAAGGTAAAATCAGGGGCTTTTTTCAGTCCTAATCCTGCAAATATTTTTTCTCTGAATTTATATCATTTTAAAAATCCAGTGGTAGGAAAATAAAACAACAACAAAACAAAATGTTAGAGACTGTATATTTTAATTACTTAACAAACATGTTCAAACGTGTTATTGTGGGAACACCATTGCAGCAATAAGGACACGATGCCTTTTAGAAGTATAAGGCTCAGTTCCTGTGTTTAATCTTCCATATTAGTTCATCCGTGCTCTGTAAACACATCCATTCCACCTAACAGTAGCTAGAGGTGTGCCAAATCAAACACTCAGGTGTGATCCAGGGTCACAGCACACACACAAATGATGTTCACTGCTTTACTGTAATGCCCCCTCCTTTGTGACAAGTGTCATATAATTATACTATAATAACATAAAGACTTATTTACAGAACTTTGGAGACCTCTAGTGGTCAATATTAAAAACTATACTGACACATACCAACACTACTCTTAAGATATCAGATGCTTTGGGGGCTTGTTATGCCTTTATTTAATAGGACAGGGGAAGATGGACAGGAGAGGGGGGAGAGAGAGGGGTGATGACATGCAGCAAAGGGAATCGATCCCTGGCCGCTGTGGTAAGGACTGAGGCGCTCTCTTTACCAGGTGAGCTACCATGCACTCCCCATGGCTATCTCATTAACCGTATAACTTATATATAACTGCTCCATGTAGCATCAACATTGCTGCTCATTCTGGTGGTCATTATTATTATATTCAATCTGTTTCAAGTTCCCTTCACCTGCCCTCCCCTTCACCAATGCAGACTGTGTATTGGTCATCCCTGCTATCTTAGAGTAGTGTATAGTATATATCAAGTATCCATATTGTCACCCTCTACGGGGATGTAAGAGGTTGTGGGACACTGTTAGAAGGCCTCTGTGTTCCCTCCTCTGGCAGCTAAAGGGAGTGTATGGGCATGACCAGAGTGTTAAGTGCCCGGTTTGTGTTGCGTGGTTGATAACCACAACCGAATGCAGGGTACCAGCTCTAAGATGTGCTTCACTGTATGCTTTAAAATAGGTTTAGTGCAGGACACCATATCTGCTACATTAATGCTTGGTTTATTATAATAATCATCACAAAAGTATGCATTAATACATCTAGCAGACATGGAGCAACATTAACATTTATCATATCTCTCATCACCTGAAAAATGTACAGCTATAGCTGCTAATCATTGTTGGAAGACATACTCAGATCTTTGTCTTGCATTCACAATGTATTAAAGTATAAGTACAACAGTATCAGTAAAGTACCAAAAGTAAGAGTACTCATTATACAGAATGGCCCATATGAGAATAATATACATACAGAAATTAAAGTGTACATCACTTTAATGTTGCAGCTGATGAATGCCCCATCTTATCGTGTCTTAACCTGTAATCATACATCATAATTGATTGATTGATTGATTATATTTTGTATTATTTATGTGAATCTGCAAGTATAGTACAATATTCAATACTAAACTGTGGTGGCGTAAAAGTATAAAGAAGCAGAAAATGAAAAGATTCATGTACCTCAAAATTGTACTTAAGTAACAGTACTTGAGTAAATGGGATTATCAGAGCCTTTTTGATGAAAACAGCAGCCTCCTGTGGCTGGAAACAGGGTTCATGAGAGCAGTGCGACTGAACCAAGCTGCATGCCATAAAACCAAATGAGCTGAAAGATGCTTAAATGCCCCGTAGAGCTGAGGGGAACTACAGAGATTAATAATTCTCTGTGGGTTCACCATAAGCAACGCCATTTTACACCAATCCACTGTCAATATGTTAATATAGGTTAATGTTAATAGTTATTGCAGCTTTAAAGGTCCAGTGTGTAACATATTATATAATAATATGCATATAATATAAAGCTATAATAATAGTTATTGTATTTTACTCTACACAGGAAGAGCAGCTTCTTCTACACTGGCTGCCATGTTGAAACGCCACATTTCTACTGTAACTTTTGCTTTTTTTCACGGATTTCACAGCCACCGTAGTCTCTACACACTTGGAACAACAGGGTGAGGCGAGGGGGTTGTAATCTACACACCACTGCAGCTAGTTGCCACTAAATCCTACCCACTGGTCTATTAAGATAACAAGATCATCCAGCCCTGCCTCCAGGGTGGCATCGTGTTTGCTTAATATTGCCTTACTGTCCTTAACGACGGGTTAAGTGCTGGACTATTCCAAGAGCAGTTGCCAGGCAACCAGTGGAGACTCCAGGAAGTAACTGCTCCCGACCAAGAAATAGTCCATCGCATTGTTTTTACACTTTTGTTTTTGAGCGTATTAAACTAACAACACAGACATATTAATGAATTATTATTCATTAATTAGTGAGCTTTACAGGTGGAGATTTTGTTAAGTGAATTTCCCCAATGTGGGATCAATAGTCTATATCTTATTATCACATCTTAGCAATATTTATACCTAAAACCATCAGCGAGGAGCTATAAATGTGAAACTATATTCCTTTAAGATAAGATAAGATATACATTTTATTAATCCCCTATTGGGGAAATTCTTCTTTTCACTCTTTTTTTTATTATCACACACACACACACACCACACACACACCAGCACGACAGGCTGAAATACACCACTTCATGCACATGTGGCTGCGACAAGGAGAGACATGGGTGAGTGAGGATCGCCCACGTTAGCCAGCGCCATGAGCCAAGTTTCCTTGGGGTTAGGTTGCCTTGCTCAAGGGCACCTCGGCAGGGCAGCAGGAGGTGAAACTGCACCCTCCTCCAGCCTTAGCCAGTCCACACTCCGCATTGTGGTCTGTGGGATTTGAACCGGCGGCCCTCGGGTTCCCAAGCCAAGTCCCTACACACTGAGCTACTGCTGCTTAATATTAACACTAATAAATGATAATCAATACAGGCTACACAGACAAACATGCAAAGTAACCTGTACTGACTTCCAGCAGTGGCAGTGGAGTAGAGCAGTGCAGCAGTGTGAGCAGTGCAGCAGTAGAGGTCTCTATTTCGCGGTACAACTGTCAAACTAGGGACACTCCCAGGAGCAACGAGCTGACCAATCACAGTGTCCCCCTAGTTGTGGACTTCTGGGTCCACTGACCAATCCCAACCTATTAAAACAAGCCGGAAAAGCCGAATAGATCCATATGGACGGGGTTTTGGCCCCACCCACAGAATGAGACAAATATGAGAATGAATCGCCCACGCGTGTATGTGGGTTTCACGTGTTGACCGTGGCTATTGGGTGTGAACTGAGCAATTGGCCCTATCATTCTTCCATACGTACATGTTTCAGATATGCCTGTAAACTGTCTACAACGTGCCCGTGTCTGGGTGTCAGAGAACGCAGCACCAAACTTCAATGAGACTTTCATCTATTTAATGTTTCCTCACTTATTTATGAAAGTGCACTAGTGGTTTTATGTGAATTAATAGCTTATTATGAACTATTATGAACCTCTTTTCAATTCGGCTACCTCGTGATGTTTTCAACAGAAGTGCATACGTGTGTTTTTTTTTACTTTCATAATTGGTACGCCAGATGTTTTCTAATTGAAGAGGCACAGGCGAAGGCGGATAACGAACACTGGCAGCCGCGTCAGAAATGTGGCATTTATGCGAATTATTGCGAAAAAAAATGTTGTTGTGACGATTTTATTGACGCCGAATAAAAAAAGCGGCACCAATGATTGGGAAATGTATTGAGTCACGCTTCGGGAGTCACGCATTTTGACCGACAAGCACTGGCCAGTTTAAAACCCCCATGCTTTCAAACGGAGAACGTCACGGGGATGAGCTAGACTGTAGTTTACTCTCATCATACCCCCAGGAGGCTCTGCTTCCCAGCCCCTTTGTTCAGTCTAGCCGGTGGGTTGAGTCAGAGGGAAGGCTGTGCTAACGCAAGAAATCCATTACCAGTGTGGGAACACCGACAAGAGCTGAGGAAGAGAGGCCCGAAAAAAAAAAACAGCCACGGTTACCGGGAGTCCGGATCGAGACCGTGTTTAAATCAGAGCCAGACAGAGAGAAAAGTTGGCTTTTTTTTTTTTTTTTTTGGAGTGTTGCTGATGCTGCGTTTCGCGTCGGGGACCGTCAGGACGTGTGTGCCGCTGCTCGGTGTCTAAACACAGCGATACATGTCGCTTGTCTTCGTGGGTTGCTTCTCTTCATCCTAGGGAGAGAGAGGAAACAACGAACCGGCAGACTAGCTGCTGAACCCATCACCGGTGTGCTGCTGACGCTGTGCATCCACGCTGACTCTCCCTTTCGGTTTCTGCTCAGCATCCATATTTGCATCCCAGGGAGTGGCAACCACTAATCCCCCTTTTCCTGGCAAGAAAATTGAAAGTTGCCTCCTCCCCCCCCCCGCCCAGGTTGTCGGACACCCCTCGGACGCGCTTATTTCACACAGAAAAGGTGAGTATTTCCCTGCATTAATGTGCTTTGTTTTTTTTATTGTGTCATTTTGGCCCGGGAGGAGGAGGATGAGGTGACCATGTTTAAAGTGAAGGACGTCTGGACCACTTGCCGCATTAGCTACAACAATGGACAAACTGGCGTATGTGTTACATTTTGGGGAGTGCGCATAATCACCCGACCTTTTCCAAATCCGTTTGCACTCAATCAGGTGGTTGGAAAATAAATGCAGGCCAGTGAAGATAGCTTTGCCATAGAAAAAAAAAAAAAAAAAAAAAAAAAAAAAAAAAAAAAAGAAAAAAAAAAAAAAAAAAAAAAAAAGAAAAAAAAAAAAAAAAAAAAAAAAAAAAAAAAAAAAAAAAAAAAAAAGAAAAAAAAAAAAAAAAAAAAACAAAAAAAAAAAAAAAAAAAAAAGTGGGAAAAAAAAATAACCACAGGCGACACTTAAAAGGCCTATTTTGATTCTGTATAACCAAAACCATCATCTCGACAGCTTTAACAGATTGATTGCGCTAAGAAAGAATGTTCCTCTATTATTAATCTGGAAGGTTAAATATTCTGAATAATGATAAACTAGCATGCCGGAAAATTCTTGCTTTCTTTCCTATTTCCACTGTTAGTTTTAAAAAGCCTCAACCACCCCCCCCCCCCCCCCCCCCCCCCCCCCCCCCCCCCCCTGATGTGGCTGTTTATTTAGGCTTATAAAGCATATATTATCTTCTTGAGGCTGTGTTTTTGGGCGGGGGGGGCAGGATTTGTAGGCCATGCTCCACTTGGGCACCGGCCTACATTGGCTCTGTCATGTTATTACTCTGTTGGAAATTGATAAGTTGAATGAACCATGGAGGAATATATGAGGCAATGGGGTGTTATTATTAATAATAGTGCACTCAGTGTGGCAGATGTAGTGGTAGAAACATTAATAACAGGCTTGTTGTTGGTGTCATATTTTACCTTTAGAGGTTTCTGTTGGATTGTCAGGTGTAGGTAACTAGACAAAGACACAACTAAACTGTAGGAGTTCGTCTGCCACTACAGTTTCTGGTTGTTCCTTAATGAGATGCTCCAGCTCAGGGGTACTACAGCAGTGTAGTGTATTGAATTGAAGTGATATTACAATTTTGGAATAGAGCCCACTTCTCATTATTTTCTGTTTCTACCTCTAGGTTTGCTGTAATGAGCAGCCAACAACACAAATGTGAACACATTCGTAGCCAGAAATAAGCCCCTGTAGTGGCCGCGTATTGGGAACTGTATGGTGGAGTAGCCTCAGATTCCTGGATGTAAACAAATCCCAATGTGGTTCTTTGTTTTTTGTCGTTATACTTGGGTGTAAAGCAGGAGGGCCAGAAAGATAAATGGAAGCCACATGCTGTAAAAAAACAAAAACAGATCAACAACTGAGATTTTCTTCTAAGTCAGCGGTTTCGACATTTTTCCGACGTCTTGTCACGGTTTATGGCCCAGTGTGGACATGAGTTAGGAGTAGTTCAACAACCAAACAGTGTTTTTTTCCCCTCTTGGATACGAGAAAAAAGGAATAAAAGTCAGAAAAAATATACTTTTTATTCTGTCTCATCCCTTATGACCCCCTCAGATTCATCTACTCCTCAGTGGGGGGTACTAAGATGATACTTTGGACAGCTCTTAAGTATGCATAAAATATCAAATATGGTGTGGAAATCCTTTAAATACCTTTGCATTGTTCTGCTGTGTACTGAACCAACAGCTACAGACGTTATGCACTCTCATATATTCTTGTGCAAACCGGTTCTCAGTTGTTCTCCTTCGACAGTCTGGGCCATTCAGAGAGGTTAGAAAGTTAGGTGACACATGAGCGTGCATCTTTTTAGATCACATCCCTCGTTCTGCATATTCACATGTGATTTCTGTTAATTGTTCCTATATTTATGACCTTCTTTTCCCCTCCTTTCTCATTCCGACAGCTAAACATGGAGAGCGAGAGCCGCCACTCCCACATCTAGTGCCTGATCCACAAGCCTTCATCACCCAGGGAGGAGCTCTCAGGTCCCGGCCGTCTCCCCTGCTACTGTAGAATGAATATGCTCAAGTCCAGTGGACTGAAAATCCCTGGCCGGGGGCCCAAGCATTCCAGCCCAGTGGGAAGGACCTCAGCGGGTGGAACTTCAAGCCCTGTCGTCCCTAAAGACAGTAAGTAACTTCCTCCTTCTGACCCTGTGGAAAATGGAAGGAATTTATTTCTTCCAGTTCCTTCTCATCACCGGAAGTCCATTTATTTGCGTTAATGACTCAGTAGAGCACAGCTGCATTCGATTACTTACACACACAGAAGCTGGGAAGTGTTTTCTTTAACTTAGTCTAACAGTGTATTTACACAGATCGGCACTTTTTCTTGTTAGCTCTTAGCAGTTTGGATGCACGCCTCACTCAGCATTTAGAATATTGTATATTTATATATAAAACGATAAATAATCAGCCAGAAAGACTTGATGTTAATCTGATGCCTTGTGGTTTTATGCAGTTTCTCTCTCGTGTAGTGATCTTTGAAAGCTGCACTCATCTTTTTCTTAAGTGGATTAAATGAATGTAGGAATGAAGGAATGTAAAGGTGGGTCAAATCCACACTGAATCATCACCTGACTCTTCCCCTCAGCTCTATGGAGCATTTTAGTCACTTTTAAGCTTATTGTTTTGGTTTTACAGCTGTTTTTGACTGAAAAAGCTTAACCCACTTTAGGTTACATGTCCAGGACTAAACTGTTTACCTCAGGATTTGGTGGAGACCAAACGAGAGCTAAAAGGAGAGTGAATCTTGCATTTATCAGGTGGTCAGAAACATGTCTGCTGGATGTGTAAATAAGCAACTGTATGCTAACATTTAAGATGATAACGGATCACTGTTGTGTTTACAGCTTGTTGCAGCTTTAAGCAAATTTAGAATTGGTTTGCTAAAAAGCAGATTTGTTATATTTAGATAGCACTTTTAGAGTGAAAAGGAAGAAGACATAAAAGGAAAAAACCAAGAATGTCTTTTAGGGAAATTAGTTTTGATGGCCCACAGCACCAAAACACAGCACTTAAAGGCATTATCATCCACACGCAGGGAAGACAAACGTCTAAAATACAACACATCTGGATTATAATTAAGATATTATTTTAAAGAAGAAGTGTGGTGATACTCAGTGGTGTCAAACATACGTCCTGTGGGTCAGAACCGACCTGCCAAAGGGTCCAATCCGGCCCACTGGATGACTTTGCATTGCAGAGAAGTCATTTATTTTTCAATAAAATGCACTGCTATTCCTGATTTGTCCTCTGGGCAAAGAACACATTAAAATACTACATTGTTTGTTCAGTTCCAAAATACATGTGACTTAGCATTTTGTTTGAATTGCACTCATTTTTCTTAAGATATCTCTGGCTGTTCATCGGCTTTGTAAATGGATGGTTCATTACTTCTAACGTTTTCAGAATGTATTTGTACTTTTTTTACACCAACAAAAAGGCAACAATTTGTAGGTGCTGTTATTTGTAGGTCATTATGCAATGGTTTTACTGGTCAAATTGGGCTGTATGAACTAAAATGAGTTTGACACCCCTTCTCTAGACTTTTCTTATCGTCAACAAATTAAACGAGCACAACCACTAATACATTTCTACAAAGAGGTATTGTCTTTGTAGCCAAGGCCTGATATATATTACTCCCGTCTGCCACAGAGCTCTATTGTTGTCCAAAAACTATTAAAAACACATCAGTTAGCCACACTGTTGCACTGGCTGTTCCTTCATTAGGAAAGGATTGAAAGACAGACAAATGCACAGTTGGTTTTGGTCTCTTAATCAGATTTGTTGGCAGAAACAAAAATATACAATCACCAGCGTTGTCCGTTTGTCAGGGATCTGAAATGAAAAGGTGAAATATGGACACAGTGACTGTGTTAAGCACGGCTTTGACCTTTCAGCTACTGAAAAACTGACAACTCACCAAAATTAGACAGACTGAAAAACATTCAGAATGAAAATGACAACCCCTGCCTGCAAAAAGTAATCACAGCTGTTCTCACCCTCAAACGCAGCCGCACTGTTTATCCTCCCCAGTTTTAGCTCACATGACAGCCCCAACCCACCAGCTTCACACGCACGTTAGTTCTGTCTCTGCTAAATTACAGCTTCACTCCCAGCTCGGCGCAAACAGAACAGAAGAATAGCCGGCCTTCATTGGCTGATAGTGTGCTTGTTTCTCATTAGCATCAGTGTGCATTGGAGGCCTTTTATCAGAGGCAGCTACAAGTGTGTCATGGTTCATGTTGACTGAGGAATTTCACGAGAGCGAGGGGAAAGAAAACAGAGCTGAAGCCATATAGGTCCCTCCAACACAGGAAGTGTTTCCTTTGCTGAACCGTATATAACTTCTAATTAGTTTAGTGCCCTGCCAGCAATGTTATTTGATATTAAGTTAATGTTTTTTGTTTTTTTTTTAAGTGGTGAACCTAAGCTACTTAGAAGTATGCTTGCAAGTGAATTCTGTCCTACTCCAGTTCATAATGGCTTATATTATACTTATATATAGTTGTGGATGTTAGGTGAATGAAATGAGAAGGACTTTTAAATCCTTTTTTGAAACTTAAAAATAAACACTACATATTAAAAGCTGTATCATTAATTTGACACTTGAAAATGGGATCTAGTAAAATAATAATAAGATATGTGTTTTACAAAATTGGTAATGTCTGTTTTTCTGTGGAAAGACTTAACTGAAAAGCTGCCTGAATGGTAGAAAACACATGTATAAGCATTATAAGCACCTTCTTTTCCGTGGTTTCTTAAAGCCATTTATAAGCATTTTGAAAGAGAGTGAGCAAAAATTCATTTGAATTTGTTTATCCGAGTCAGTGTTTGGCCTGGAGGTCATCTTTGTGTCTCTCTGTGATCTCTGAAATCATCGGCCATTACCAGCTCAAAAAGCCTAATCCCTCGATGTTGCATGCAGGATCCATGATTGTTGCCCAGGGCTCGTCAGCTGTTAGGTAGCTGTCCATATGGGGGACTAGTGCTTATCTAAATTCTTGCTCGTGGTTTAAACTGTTTGTTTCTACCATACATGGCATTAGTAGTTGGCCCACATCCTGTTTATCCAAAGAAGAAAATACACAGTCACGATGCTCACAGTATTTCCCAATGGTGTAAGATCTGCATGTCATCTTATCAGTATAGACGTTTACATTACAGATACTCATACATACTCATCATTCATTTATTACCTATAACAGTGTATTTGGTGATATATTGAATCCTCTTTCTAAATAGAACCAGAATGGTGATTGTATGTAATTGTATAACATTTTATGTAAATGTAATAAGGGATCATCACTCAATGCTTTTTTTATTTATCTATAAATAAATGTTGTAGCATATAAGGATATGCACAAAGTCTTAATCTTAAAGGGAATTATGACTATCTAATACTATCATCTCAAATTCAATTCAAAATGTCCAATGCAGTGTTGAATGAAAAAGATGATTAAGATATCTTTAAATGTGCTGAATGTAGTTATATACCACATTGAAGAATTTCAACTAGTTATAATTTGAATGGAAATATAGAGTCAAAGACTCGTAGGTTCATTGTTATCAGTCAGAATATAACGAGAGATATCTTAAAGGAGCAGTAAAAAAATATGCTTTTGTGCCAAGAATTTGATAAGAAGATTGATATAACGCTGGAGCAGCTAACAGGCAGAAACTGCTCTTACTAATTAACAGATTATTCCTTTGAATAAAAAAAAGGTTTCATGCTGAAAACAGGTCTGTCCAATACTCAAGCAGCACCTAGATCACATGGGAGCCTTTTTTGAACCCACCAGTTCCTTTTAGAGGGGAGGCATATTTCTGGTGTGAGTGTCTCTGCTGGTCAGTCAGCCTAGTTGTTTCTAATAGGAGGATGACTTCTATCCATTATTATCATGATTCATTTATTCTTTTCAATGATATACCTCTTGTTACCTCAAGTTGGCTAAAACACTAATAAGATACTGGTGGGACAATGCTGATGCCCCGGTGAGTAGATGAAGGGATTCGTTTTCTGCCCCAGATAATCTTACCACTGACCTGGCCTCTTACTCCAAATCTCAACCCACTGTTTGTTGGTTTTAGCTGGGAAAGATTGTGAGAAGGGGCCACTGTCGGAGGTTGGCAGAGTTTGCTGAATTTTAAAGAACTGCTTCGGCCTCTGGAGAAAGCTGTAGTCAATGAGTGAACAGAGGAACGTATCCGAGCCTCCTTTCTAGCTGTGCCACCTCTCGTGATGTGCCACGTCTCCTGTGACCTTGGAAGCTAGTTCCTCAGCAGAAATATCTCAGTCGCAGTCGTGAGGCTGTTGCCTTTTTTGGAGACGTACAGCTTCAGCTATTTGTTTCTCTCTGGAGTCCACAGTCCTCGTACAGTATACACCTGCACTCACTGCACCCCAAAAAGCCAATTTCTGTAATCCCACTCGAACCTGAATTGATTTATTCCTTTTAAATTCAGAGTGTGTGAGCATAAAGTTGCATTTATACACATTCAGCAGACGTGGAGCAATGCGGGCATTTATTCAGAGCTCCGTTTTGCGCTCCACTTACTGTTATCTGGCCCTTTCTCTGCCTGCTAAATGCTCAACTATGCTTAAGTTTGTAATAGTTACACCAGGAACACGCAGGAGGCGGACGTACCTCGATAGGTCTCTTCCCACTTGAGTGTGAGCCTGGTTCAGGCACATTTCTCTGCACAGGTCAAAAAGGTGATTCTGCTCCTCTGCTCGTTTCTAATCACACGTACAGCTGATCTTTATAACAACCTCGTGAATTATGTGTAAACGGGGTGTCACTTCTTCTGCAACAACAAAGTCAAAAGTGATGATTGCAAGGAGAGGCCTCTTTAGGAAGTGTGTGTTTGTGTCTGCTTGTCTCTGTTTAGACACAACTGACAAATATGACAATCAGTTAACACGGGCGCTGCGAGGCTGGCGTTAGCTAACTTTGTCTGTCGGCCTGCTACATCTGGAAGCAAGTGCGATTAGATCAGCGAGAGTGAGATAAAAGACGTTAAAACTCTCCGCAGAGCTGGGTTTTAATCCTCCGTGGGTCATTAGGAGAGACCCCTTTTACTTTACGCATGCTCATTTGGTCCTTTGTTAATACAAGAATGTGCAGCTTTAAGATGAACTTAAGATAAAATACATCAACACATTGCAGTATTGTCCTTAATGAGGGGTTATTAATATAGATTAGAGCAGCTTTAGATTAAAGTTTATAGTGGGATAACAGCAAGAGCCTGGGAAGATGGCAGAGAGGTAGATGACATGCATAAAGTTCTGCATAAGGACATAGAGATAGATATGTACTTTATTTAGAGTAAAGTAAGATTGCACATAAGAAGAAAGCATAACATTAAGACCGTATCATGGTCTCTTATTGTGACAGCAGTTCTCTGTCTGGTTTCGGGAGGTTTGAAGACAATTGCTCTACGAAAATGTATAAAAATGTTCACAAAGGGAGCTGCCAGGATGGTGTATGTAATTTTATAGCAAGATTTATATTGGGATATATTGAATCTGGGGGGGAGGAATCAAATTGAGACACATACATAGGCAGAAGGAAATATCTGTTTTCGACTAATCCACCAAATGAAACCTGACAAATAGATGCATCAGTCCTGTAAATCCAATATTCACAAACATTAAATCAGTCCGTCATTGTATTTGCAGCATTTCCCACAATGGCCTGACACACCCAGTAATGTTAAAGGGAGACCTACCTCATTTTTAACACCACATTTGATCCTCGGATGTTTTCAGTCCTTTGTGTGTGTCCCATAACAGTTGAATGGTGAATTACCTGGTAAGACTGCATGCTGAATCTTACCTTATAATTGCTTAATAGCAACAGTCGTTCTGTAACTTGCAGTTCACTGACATCATTATTATGTAATGAAAGTACAGTCCTTTTAAATAATGTTACTTAAGGCAAACTCACTCAAAGAATAGTGGAGCTATTTATCTAATTTATCTGTTTACTGTCCTCTTTCAAGACAGCCCTGGCATGCTTTGTTAGAAAACTGCAGCCTTGTACCATAAAAGCGAGGTTAAATGGGCATAGAGGGACTAACCTATGAACTGAATGGCAAAGAAGGTAACTCACAGCACAAATCTCATGCCTAAAGTGACAGAAATTTAATTCAGTTTTCTTATGAACCCTCTTGCTTGCGCCACCACTCATCTGCAACCATCCCTGCCAAAATATCCACGTGAGTCCTAGATGTCCTGTAACTTGGCAGCATGAAGCTAAATTAACCAAATACAAACAGGAAACAAAATGAATTCTTCAGCTGCTGTTTAAGACATAAAGAATGCAGTGTAGGTAGTAATACAGCGATGTTCTGCTCTGCCACATGTGAAAATGGATTTACTGAAAGTCAGACCTCAAGATGATAAATTGGTCATTTAAAGGAGAGCAGCATCCCTAAAAACCTGTTTGTGCTCATAGGAAAGATCTTAAATGTCTGTTTTTTTTCCTCTCAAATGTCCAACATGACACTTTGGTTGTGGATTTCCTTAATGTGTAAAATATTACCTTGAAACATGGCACAATTGAAAGCACCAAAAGTCAAAAGCATTCAAGCTCAACCCCCTCCATCTGTTAGTGTCTGTGCCGCTCAGCCTTAGGCAGCTGCTACAACCAGCGCCGAAGACACCGACACAATGCCAGCCCAGTCTAACAGATAAGTCCAATTTAAAACAAAAATAACAAGTTAGAGGAAGATGATTGCCACTGTGGAAAATTATGATAAATAACCACAGTTAAAGAGGCTAGATAAAGAGGTGTGTGTGTGTGTGTGTGTGTGTGTGCGGAACCACAGTAGAGAGAGATGGCGGCATAATTGGGGGGGGGAGGAGGGACGGGAGGAAGCTGTGGAGGTTTCATTGTGCAGAGCTGATGAATAGTGGGATTCAGAGGATGGTGGGAGGTGGCCAAGCACAATAGTGAAAGTAAGGACTGTGTTTTCAGTCTTCCTTCTGCCGAGGATCCTTTTGCCCTCACTCTCCTGTTGCCTCAGCAACCCAAATCATGGGTTAGCTCAGGTTTTAAACACTACCCTGGGTCTGCTGGCCAGGATCACATGTTGCATTGGTTGATCTGGTCTATGCCTTAAAAAAAATAATTGTATGTCTCCAGCCCTCACTGTGCATGCAGTGGCACAGCTTTGCACTGGGCTAAACACGCTTCCAATGAATATAGAAGACACTGGAGTTCCTTAGAAGTTTTTACTTTGAGCAGTTGAATATTGGACATACTCACTGAATTCTAAATTATAGTATAAACAAGAGAAAAATGAGATAGACAAACAAGAGTTAGATCGAAAGCTATGTGTTAGTACAGTAACAAGGACACTGGATTCACAAAAATACAGTCTCACATTGTGTTTCATGCCGGGAAGAAACTACGTATTATCAGATCAACAGCAGGAAGTAGAACACAGTTAATAATCAGGTAAACATTCACATAAAGTCCATGAGACTAAATGCAAAAAGAGTAACTGCAAAACAGTTATAGCTAGCAGTAATTTAACATTTACTTAGAATCAATAATCACAAAAACAATATAGCTACAGATCTCAACAAGTACATTTGCAGAGTAGATTAAAGATGCCTGTCAATATTTGTTCACAGTTTCAAGTCAATATTCAATACTACCAACCAGCTTTAGGTTCTGGTAAATGGAAAACAAACAAAGAGCTCAGAGCGAGCCACACAACAGGTGGCCTTTGGTCCTCAAATAGCAAAAATTCTGGGTTGCCAAAGCGTCAGTATTTGATAACTCGGGAATGAGACTCAATAATTAACTATCTCTCTCCACCTTTAATCAGTGACTGCTTTATGCTGCCTTCAAATGGGGTTGTGTTTACTGTGTTCACAAGAAGAGTCTGCATGAATGCCCCCTTCTTGTGGTATACACCAAACCAAGTGAACATTTTTCTGAAAGATCTGATACAGTATGTAAGATAGTTTGATAACCGTCTTAGTTATTGACATGATATTAAAAGCTCTACAGCATATTGTTCCTACAGAGAGTGGGAATTGTGTTTGTTGTGTTTAGTCAGGTTATCCTGTGTTATATCATGGCCACTAAGTAATCTTGATTCGGTTTGCCTGACAGGTATAACCCGATGCCTTTAAGTTCTGAAGTAATGTTTCAGTATTAACCTGTAGGTAAGGGCAGCAAGTGAGGCATAGCTAAAGAGCTTGGATCTACGGTAATGTGTGGAACAAACTGCAAAGTGGATAAATGTCTTCTCATTGAGAGCCATGCAAATTTACTTTTGAATGTGTTTAATATTTATGTGGATCTGGACGTTGGTTGGAGGTAGGACGAGAGGAGACAGGCCTTTGATTTTGATCATGACTGCTTCATAAAATCAAAATCCAACCAAATCTTGACTAAAAATGTTCCACTGTGACCTTGTTAAGATTTCTAAGGTTTTTAAACTGTCACTGGTGCTTTGGATGGCGTTCATAAACCAGCTGTGATTCCAGCTGCAGAGCACTGCAATGTGGGTCAAAGAAGTGTGAATTATGGCTGATGTTGATGCTGTATGACAGTTTGCCCTGGGCGACTTTCCTTTTTAAACATTACTGATCAACCAGAGAGTGCTCCCATGTTTTGATTATCGATATCTTTTGGTCAGCTGATTTATGTAACGTGTAGAACAAACTTTTTTCCCAAAGTCAGAGAAGACTAAATATTTTACAATATTTCAAATGTCTCTTCTAAAAGCCTGCAATATATTGCAGCTGAGCAGTTTATCTTTATTAAGAAAATCACTCGGGACCAAGCAAAATTGTCATCAACAGTTTTCCCCAAAATAAACAACAAGAAGCAGCGCATTCCTAAAAACTTTCATACTGATCATCAAGTTAAAACCTTTGAAGTTGTACCCATTTGCATTTCTAAATGTGTCTCACATCACAACATATGGGAGCAATTGAGGCATAAAGTACAACCATTGGGGCTCACAGAGCCCCAAGCCTTCTCTTAGGGTGTTGGGGAGACAGCCCTGGCACCAACCATTCCTGAGCACACACACACACACACACACACACATACACAGATAAACACAGACATTTACTGGCAGTGCGGTGCAGTAGACCGCGTGCTAATGGTGCCCTGCTCAGTTTACAGGCTGCTGTGGAAAAAACAGAGATCCAGCTCATCTATGTGTCAAACAGGCGATATCACAGGGGCTGCAAGGCAGGGTTAATCACCGGCACATCACAGATACCGTCTCTTTGACCCACTTTTCAGGAGGAATTAGAGTAATGCCTAATCTTGCACAAACTGCACAGTTGTGCTAGATGCTGCCACACAAGCTTTTTTTTTTTTTTTTTTTGCCAGCATGACACGGTCAAACAGGATGAATAGTGTGACGCAGATTCTGCTGGACTGTGAATGATGATGTTCTCACAATGTATGCAGTGTGTACAACTTGACCCTCCAATGAGGAGGGTTATAACCAACAGAATGTCTTTACAATAAGAAGTATTGATTTAGTTTTCAAGCACATTTTACTACATCAGTTTCATTTCACTAATGTTCATGTTGCTTGCTACTGTTACCTTTTGTTTTAGTTGTATGAACACTTGCTCCTGCTTTACAACATGGCAGATAATATATATTGTTTTTCTTTTTCTCCAGACTGTCCACTCAAGCCCACCACACCAACTAAAATCTCTGAAGAGGGTGACGATGTTTTGGGGGATTACACAGTGGGCGAACACGTCTGGGTCAACGGTGTCAAACCAGGAGTTATCGCGTACCTGGGGGAGACCCAGTTTGCCCCGGGACAGTGGGCCGGCGTGATACTGAATGACCTAGTTGGCAAAAACGATGGTTCAGTGGGCGGAGTGCGCTACTTCGAGTGCCAACCCCTCCAGGGCATCTTCACGCGACCCTCGAAGCTCAACCGACAGCCGGTTGGAGAGGGAA
This sequence comes from Morone saxatilis, assembly GCF_004916995.1. Taxonomy (NCBI): domain Eukaryota; kingdom Metazoa; phylum Chordata; class Actinopteri; family Moronidae; genus Morone; species Morone saxatilis. The sequence continues at coordinate 4,285,934 of NW_023339763.1, read as the reverse complement.
GCGACAGCCACTCCACTGACTCACTCTCTGCCCAGAATCAGACTCAGCAGGGCGGCAGTGGCGCCCCCGCTGGCCAGCGGGTAGTGGTGCCACTCAGAGAGTGCCTACTCAATAGCGCAGTGAAGACAGGCAATGAGTCGGGGTCCAACATGTCTGACAGTGGTTCAGTTAAGAAAGCTGGGGATAAGGATCTTCGAGTTGGAGATCGAGTTTTGGTGAGTGATTTTGTGTTGGATAACAAATGGCTTGTTGGACAGAGCTCCTTCTAGTGAGGGAATTTGTGGAGTATCATCGGATTTAAAAATGTAATCCCAGACTGGAAAAGTCTGGGGAATTGAAAGTGTATCTGGCATGGCAAGGGAATATCAGAATATTGTAGAAATGGGTCAAATAGGTACATTCCCTCGGGATAAATAAAGTATCTATCTATCTACATAGCAGAATGTATTTCTCAACCAATCTGTAATGGGAGCCAGACTGTTTACATGACAGCATTCCAGGAAGAGAGACCAGATTCCCACTTTGTGACAAATGAGAATTGTGGGAGTGTCATGGAAATATCATAAGTTGTCCAAAAAGACTCCATTCATTGTCTATATATCTCTGTCCTCTGCAGGTTCGCTGGGGGTGGGGGCTTATCTAAACTGACCGGCTGCTGGCTGTAGCCTTATATTTAACAGACAAACGTTGTATAAGAGTTGTATTGATCTTCTCATCTAACTCTTCCCCAGAACGCAAATGATTGTCATTAACAAGTGGGAATATAAATAATTCCACTATCCGTGCAAATCTGTAAAGTACAATTTAAATATGTTTAACTTGATTTTCTGTAAATATTTGAGATCCATTATGGCTGAAAGGGATTTTTTGAAGTGCCAGTGGATGGCTTATTACAGTTTTATGAAGCCCTTATCCCCAAATTCCACTGGACACGGCTGTGACACGTTCTGGCTCCACCGCAGTCGCCAGTGCTTATCACGCCCGTTCTAGCCAATGCTCTGAATTCCACCATAAGCACTGTGGCGTGTCTCAGAAACATCTCCGCTCTGCTCCAAGTAGGATCGGGCAGCACAGAGCAGATCGCACTGGCAGGAAGTCAGACATTAGAAACGTCACAGAGAATCTGATCAATTTTCAAAATAAAATACTGTGTGCAGACCATATCAGATTGTGTCCATATTGGATTTCATACTACATCAGTATTGTGGCACCAGGCCAGAAATCAGTCAAAGGCAGGTTAGAGGAGATTTAAAGCAGAGAAACACACCATTATGTTTACTCTTTAAGGACAGAACACACAAGTAAACAATGTACAGTGTAATGTGATACAAGGTTGATCCCCAAAACCCCACAGGTTGATCCTTATTCTGTTTATTATTAGTTAATTCAACCTTAATCCATACTCTATTGTACCTTTATCCTTTACCCTACCCTTACCCAACAAAAGATGGCAGTCAAATATGACAATTCAACATGAAATTCAACCACTGGCAGAAGAACATTTTTATCTCCTTTTTGCTTATTTTCTCATTGACCCCTATGAGTGTATACAATATCTGTGCTTGCAATTATAGGCCCTGGGTCACATTGCTTTCCATTAACTGATGGGCACAGGGGAGAGTTACATCAGATGCTGGGCTGTTGGAAACCGGCAGCTCGAGAAGCCTTCCTCCTGGTCAATATTGTAAATCACTCCGGATTACTTTCAGCACTTAAGAGAGGAGAGACCAGTGCTGACACATTGATCAGTGAATCCATCTATTTCCTAAGCCTCTCCCGTGTAATCTATCTATCTTACTGCGGGGGTCTGGATGTGCTGCCATCCAGTTGTCTCACACCCCTCCTTTTGCTTTTGGTAATACAATACTGCCTCAAAAAAAAAATGGTGAAATGAGCACAAAGTGTGAAACTCAGATTACGTAAAGCAAAGACTATGTTCCTCCGCTAGGTATTGAATTATGTGATAGTAGCAGGAGTAGGACACTGTTTTCACACACATTTTGACAAACTGGAGGCATCTTTTGGACTTTAGCAGTGCCAGACCATGCTTTTCTTGCACAGATCTCTAACTAAGGTCAAACTTGGCAAGTGTTTGTGTGTTGGAGACTAAATAGCAGCCATCTAGAGATTGCCTCAAGAGGATGTTACTCAGAATATTAACAAAAATAAAAAATGAACTGCAGAAATGTTTCCCAACAGAGAGACAACCTCAGAGGCTAAACACATGGTTACTGTCTCCATTTTCCTTGGCACCTTTGATGTCTGAGCACCCACAGGAAGCACAGACCTGCCTCTCCTCTGCTTAGCATTTAACTGGAGGCTGTCTCTGTTACTGGAGAGTTTGAGGTTAAAAGAGTGTTTTCTTTCAGTGGGGTTGCATGTGATGTGGCTGGTGTTTATTTGGATTGTCTGAAAGCCACTCCAATGGCCGGTTGTGAGTGTAATTGTCCCTTAACACAAGAATAGCACGGTTGTAGTTGGGTGACCATGGAGCCTGAATGATTTTAATAAACATCTTCAGAGAGAAACTGTATGATGTTGCAATCTCAAAAATAATAAATGTTCCCTTTCCAAATTCAATTTCATGCAGTATGAGCCATGTAAATGCTTAAACCAACTAACCATGGCTTGGGAACTGACTTTTAAGGGAAGTTATCCCTTAAACGTCAGGGGCTGGAGACCACAAACGTCTGTACCAAGTAGATGTTGAGATATAATGATAATATAATATAATAATATAAT
>NW_023339763.1:4254451-4283092 GCF_004916995.1 Morone saxatilis | reverse complement strand
TGGCTCCTTCACTGACACTAGCTACCTCTTGGCTGGTAACGTTATCTGTAACGTTAGCCTCCTGGCTTTTGTTTGCCTCCTCAGCGTGGCTGGGAGCAGCTTTCTGAGCGGGCTGGAAAAAAAGCACTGGGTCTAAAGCCTTTGCCAGCTCCTTTTTTTCCCTCTGCTCCTGGCATTGCAAGGTAATTCACTGTAACATTAGCCAGTAGTTAGTTTAGATCAGTGAATTCCTCAGGTTATGTGGCCAGCCGCCTTTTGATGTTGCATACCCAAAAAACATATTTAATCCCTTTTTTAGGAAAGAGGGTTTTCATTATAAAATAGGCTATACATTTTACTAAAGCAACAATAAATAAAATGTTATTTTTTGTTGTTTTAATAAGTAATGATTAGTAATTTGGTTTAAAATAAAATTTGGTTGCTTATATTTAGGATCAGCCTGATTATGGGCCCCCAGCTTCGACTGTTTCCATTTGCGCTCGCAAGGACTTCACCAAGGATGACAGTTTATGTCTTAGTAGTTCAGTATAGCATGTTCAAGTAGAGATGGTAACAGCCTGAGGTAAGACTCTTGAGGTAGGGGTTTAGCTGCTGTGGAACTGTCCTTGACCACCTTTTGAGCTTTTAGATGAGATTGGCAATAACAGGCGCCAAGACGGGGCTTGTACTGACTGGCTGTCTTAGCACTGCTGGCGCTTTGACACTGAGTCACTGAGACATCACACAGCCCGGCTGACGGCGAACCATCTCAGTTTAATGTCTTGTGACACCACAGTGTTTCTTGCCACGTTTTCATTTTCGGCCTCTCTGGTTTAGGAGAAGGACAAGACAGGGGAGTGGAATATTAATTTGACAATCGAAAGCTGAAGAGTGACTCACTCTTCACCCTTTTTCTTTTGGTTCGTCTTTGTATTCAGCATCCAGCTCCTAAACCTGGTAGTCAGTAGTGTTTATATATGGAACCTGTTTGCACAAAAAAAAGGAAGCCTTTTTTCAAAGGTTGTGGTTCTTAAATGTGAAATGAATGCTCGGTATTATTAATAAAACTCAATAAATGAGCAGCTGTGGTGCTGAAACATCTGCAGTGCCTTCCCACATTCTGTATATTAATTTATTAATAACTGCCTGGGAATGGGATTATTGTCTTATAGTTGGATAAATTGCTGCAGGTATAGATGCTGCTAAAAAAAAAGTAGTGCTTAAATAATAAGTCGATAAATGGATTAGTTGTTGAAAATTGATTGAAAATGATTCAGCAAATATTTTGGTAAGCTATCATTCAATAAAAAATTAGAACACTTTTTGCTTCAGCTTCTCAAGTGTGAAGTTTTGCTGGTTTTCTTATTTTTATGTGATTATAAATTGAATATTTTGGGGGATTGACTTATAGCTCAGATTAAACCAAACATTTTTAAACCGTTATAAACATTGATTATTAGGAAAATAATGAAAATAATAGTTAAAAAATTTAATTGGCTGGTTGATTTATTATGAACGAAGGAAGAGCACAATGCTCTTTGGAGTAAAAGGTCAAACCTAATTGTAACAGAGGATCAGGGAAGTCTTTCTGCAGTGTTATCCTACGCGTTTCTCTTAGTCATTGGAGGATTTGTGACCAGCGGGATGTTTGTACATGTTGATGAGTTTTTATGTCTCATACATGTGGTCACCATGTGTGAAAGACATTCAGCAGCTGTTCTAGTCAGTTTTGGCTGACCCAAGTGGCAATGAGTATGGATGTTAGACCTACTTCCTAACAGGAAACCAATGTTTCTAACTGGGAAGCACAGAGCTTCAAGGCGTGACTATGTGGCAACTTAAATATATCACCATGGACAGATGATTTTCCATTTGAATTCTTGACACAACCTTGTTAAAATACTTGTTGATTCACACAGTAATGACATGCACAGTTACATATAACTCTGTAGTCTTAAAACATATTTATCCATTATGTTGTCAGTTGCTTCCACAGTGCTATAGAGAAATTGATTTGATTTTTATTTAAACTAAACACAAGCTATATTCACAGAGCCTGCACTCTCTGTTAAACAGCCTTATCCTGCATTAGAAAAGTTAAAACTACCAAAGAGCTATATAACAGTCAGAACACAGAAAGAAAAGAAGTCTATTGAGTTTGTATAATAATTCAAAATTTTAAAAAATGACATATTGCTGACTGAATTGTAGAAGACATTTCTAAAAACTAATCGAAGATGAATATTAACGGGAAATAATCTGCTCAAAATCCATTAATTGTTTTCACTATTTGTGTTCTTTGTACAGTTTAGCAGTTGTTCTATACTGTTATTGTTATGCATTGAATATATTACATATATCCATAAAATGTGTCAGTGTGAACGTCACAAACAGAGAGCTACGTCAAGTTAAAGCTAGCTTACCTGTTGAGCTGGCCATAGATAAAGCTAAAACAACATTTACTTACGGATTTATCCACAGGTTTTATCTATAAATAAAAACAGCCTGTGATGAACATATTGGTAATTCTGTTAACTAAATAAAACTTTATCTTTTATCTTTAAAGCTAAATCTAGTCATAAAGAAGAAAACAACAGCTTTTAACTGTAGTGAATCTTATGTCATTTTATGTGATTAAGTTACCTTTAAGTCACATATTGAAAGATATTGAAACGAAAATTGATTTATTATGTTGATTTTCAATATAAAAATCAATAGCAGAACCAAAATAGTGTTTATTATTACCAATCTTAAGGGAAGTAGTTTGATATTTGGGAAAATATGCTTATTTATTTTATATCTTGGTTGCAGCCAACAGTTAGCTTAGCTTAGCACAAATAGTGGAAAGGGGGGGACAGCTAGCTTCTCTGGGAGGGTTGTGTGCTGTTTCCGCTGGTTGTAACTACTGGACAGAGTCAGGCTAACTGTTCCCCCTTGTTTGCACTCTTTGTGCTAAGCTAAGCTAACGAGCTTCTGGCTGTAGCTTCATGTTTACTTACTGAGATTGCATTTAACTTGTCTTTCTTTCTTTCTTTCTGTGTGTCTGTGTTGTAGGTGGGAGGCTCTAAGATGGGAGTCATACGCTACATGGGAGAGACAGACTTCGCTAAGGGTGAATGGTGTGGGGTCGAGCTGGATGAACCCCTGGGGAAGAATGATGGTGCAGTAGCTGGTACAAGGTATACACACACAGCCACAAACACAAACGCACACACACACAATGTATGCTTTAAGCTGCCCAAATTCCTTAGCTTTTTCCCCTAAAAGGAAATTGAGTGGAAGACTGTGAGTCCATCTGTTCAGTTGTTTGTTCTTTGTTCCTTCATCTTTTTGTCCATGAAATTACACTGACTGACCCTCTAGGCCAGAGCGGGTCTGCACCATTGGTTGGGGTGTGGTTTTAGGCTTCATATTCAACACATTTATATCATATTTATTATTTCCATTTTCTCACCTCACAGAAGCCACAGACATGTTCCTTAGCACAGCACATATTCTCCCCCCCCCCCCACCATTATAAATTTATAGACTTAAAAACGATTTATATCGTGCACATTCTTTCATTATATCAAAACACAGCCATTACTCAAATGAAAATCCTCCTTGATAGTCAGAAGATTCTTTGGAAAGATGTCTAAGAAAGATAAGTAGAAGTATTAGTATTGCTGCAGTTAATAAAAAAAGAAAAAAAAACATTCCTAGGCCCCAAAGTGACACATTAAAAATGACTTGATTTGTGAGTCCAGCAGACAGTTTACTCTCATATATGACAAAGAAATGGGGCGGCAGGTGGTTGACCACATTATGGAGTGTGGACTGGTAGCTGGAGAGGTGCCAGTTCACCTCCTGGGCACTGCCGAGGTGACCCCGAGCAAGGCACCAAACCTCTAACTGCTCCTGGGGCACCGCTACGTGGCAGCCCGTCACTCTACCGTCTCTCCACATCTGGATGTCTATAAACCCTGTGTGTGTGTGATTGTGTTGAAACGAGTGAAAAAAGAATTCTCCCGTTGGGGATTAATAAAATAAATCTACTTGAAAGCAGTAAATTCTTTTATTTTACATGCTGGAAACAGCATGGTTTGCCTTTTTTTATTAGAAAATGACTCAATAATACAATATTGTGCATTTAACTGATTCCTTGCTCTGCAATGCTGCAGCTGACTCCGGCCTCCTTACACTTGTCATGCTGGTTTTGTTTTACAGCTTTATAGGTAGTTTTAATGATTAGCCATTTAATTGGTGGTGATGCAGCAGGAGCTGTAAGGCATATTTATACCTGGTTTGAAGCTGAAACATTTCCAGATGGCAAAAGAAGATAATTATCTCCTGTAAAAATTCCATCCACATTTTTCATGTCCATGCTTAATAATGTACCTGAATACCTAATAAAGCTTTTTGAATACCCAAACGAAACACAAAGGGACTCTGTTAACTGATTATGTATTGGTAACATCATCATACAGCAGTTCTGTGAACTTCCTAACCTCTCGCTTATCTTCCCTCCTCCTCTTCCTGCAGATACTTTCAGTGTCTTCCCAAGTTCGGCCTGTTTGCTCCGAACCACAAGGTGATCCGCATCGGCTTCCCCTCCACCAGCCCGGCCAAGGCTAAGAAGAGCAAGCGGGTGGCCATGGGGGTTTCCTCTCTGGCCCACAGCCCCAGCAGCTCCTCCATCAGTTCAGTCAGCTCGGTGGCCTCCTCTGTGGGTGGACGACCGAGCCGAGCTGGACTGGTAAGATGACTGCAATACCTTTTAAATTCATACTGAAAGCAGACGGGCTGGTCAGACAGTGTAATGTGCTCTTTAAAGGAATAGTTTGACATTTTGGGAAATAGGCTTATTTGCTTTCTTGCCGAGAGTTAGATGAGAGGGTCGATACCGCTGTCGTGTTTGTGTAGTAAACATGAAGCTATTAACAGTCATGTCCTCACAATGAGGTTGCCAGGAAACCAGCAGAGACTCCAGGAAGTTACTGTTTCCAGCCAAGAGAGAGTCCGACACATGATTAATTTCATATGGACTAAACAAACAATATATAACAAGTTTAATTGAGTCACTTGAAGCCGATTTTGTTTTATTTGGATACGGCCAGGCTAGCTAGTCTTTATGCTAAGCTAAGCTAAGCTAACCGGCTGCTAGTGCCAGCTATATATTAACCGTACAGACATGAGAGTGGTGTCGATCTTCTCGTCTAACTCTTTGCAACAAACTGAATAGCATATTTCCAAAATTATTCCTTTAGAGTAAGTGAGTAAGTAAACTTTATTTCTACAGTGGCTTTCAAAACCAGTGCTTCAAGGTGTACATAATTACAGCAAGAATTTCAGGGAATGGGCACAACATAAAAATAACATATAAAAGTGTCTTGAAATGGCATGTTCTTGAACATAATTTTAAGAGACCTTATAATTTATTATAATTTTCCCCTTTTATCAGTAAAAAACTAAAACGTTTTCAATTTCCACTCCTTTGAATACTAATTATCCTTATTGATCTCTTTTTATAATTCTAATTTATAATATAGTAATGTATAGTATAAACAAATATATTACGATGCCTGATCGCAGTAAAAATGTTTAAAGTGTGACTTTTTGGTTCAATGTTACAAATTCAAACAGCGGGATGATGAATGGGTTCATTGTATTGAAATACTCCCTTATCTGCTGAGCAGTTAATAATTTGCATATTCTGGCTGGGCAGTGTGAGCCTGTGATTCACTGACTTTGCATTTTGTCCCTCCGTGACAAGTCTGCAAACCTGCAGCTGAACGAGAGCTCAAGTAGCTCGTTCCAACGAGACTAATATCCTCGGGCACGGCTCAAATGAATGGGACGTCAGGGTATCTCACATTGATTTTAGCTTCTGGTTGTAAGCCAAATCTGGAATGGAGAACACTCCCCTTTACTTTCCTTAATTGTTGGCAGCAGTGTCAGACAGCGCTGAGAAGCAGCCACTCAGAATTATCAAGCTGATCACGCTGCACAAAATATTCTAAAGCTCACAGGTCGTGTTGTCCGTAGATTGCAGGTACAGAAGCTTAGATTTAGTTAAGAATCGTATAGCACACACTTAACAAAGTCAGTCGGTCACTGCATTTATGGCTGTGATGATAATAAAGAGAGTTCATATTAATAACATTCATCAAAGTATACATTACTTGCCTGCAGTCCATGCTGTAATAGATTATAGAGGCGCCTACACAAAAACAAGAGTTCATGACCTGTGCAACATCCAGTAACTCCAGTCAGCATTTCAGTTTTCTTCAAAGTGTGCAGACCAGAAATACTGCAGAAAAAAACATTTGTGAAATGTTTATGTTGTGATTATGTACAGTATGTTATCACTAAGAGCTACCAGCATTAGCTTGTTGAATTAGACAAAGGCCACAGAATCGAACTGTTCTTATAGGTCAGGCAGGAATCCTTTCAAAGAGCACACTCTAGTGGTCAAAGAAAATATTGCATCTTTCAGGACTTCAAAATTTAGACCAAGGCGTTGAGAAAACTGAGAAATAATTATCGTTTGGAGCCTTGTGTAGCCAAAATTTGAGTGGAAAAAGTTTATTATTTTATATTTTAATGTGTAAGTAATCCTAAAGGAACACTGTTCACTTCAGTGTTTACCCAACATCATTGTTTTGCTACTTATACAAAAGGCTTGGTATTTTGAATTATTTGTGTATCATGACATAATGAAATAACACATTTCTAATTTGAACTAATTCATTTCAGTGTAAGAGGCATTGTTTTCTTAGGGATAACACACGTTTCCTTTTCATAATCAGGAAATAATGAAATTACATCACATTTAAGGTTTGCAAAATAGTTATTCCATGATCATGAAAACTGACTGTATGTCTTCTTATAATTGTAAAATATTACTTCACAAGAAAGCAAAGCCTGTTATGTCGAGATCACAGGAAGCGTTTTTTTCTGTGATCATTATATAATTAGATTATGTTATTATGAGAAAAAAACCAGATGTGATCTGTGGAGAACATGAAGCTGATTAAATTGTGTCCAATATTTATAAATTCAAAATGTTTTAATACATTTTTAATAACTTTTTTCCAACATCTCCACCTACTTCTTTCTTTGTTTTCTCACGTTCTTCCCTTCCCCTCACTCCCTTTACATTTCCATCATTTCCACTGCACAAATTTCCTAATCTTATGTCCTTTTTCCCCCTTTCAGCTGACGGAGACATCGTCACGCTACGCCCGCAAGATCTCAGGCACCACCGCGCTCCAGGAGGCCCTGAAGGAGAAGCAGCAGCACATCGAGCAGCTCCTGGCCGAGAGGGACCTGGAGCGAGCCGACATGGCCAAGGCCACCAGCCACATCTGCGAAGTGGAGAAGGAGCTGAGCGTCCTCAAGGTGCAGCACACACAGGTACGAAGCACAATGATCTGTGGAAGGACGGCTGAATAGAAGCCGTAAACAGAGCCACTGTTAGATAACTCCTAACAATAAATCTGTCTGTAGTAGCGTCTCGTAAAACGCCTTTCTTCCTACTATCCACAGTATGTAACAGAGAATGAGAACACCCTCCAGCAAGTCAAAGCCATGTTGGCCAGCACACAGAAAGATAAGCTGGAACTGACCAATCAGCTGGAAGAAGAAAAAAGGTAAGTCACTACTTTACCTCTCCTGTATGGTGTTTGGTATTATAATTGGATCCACGAGTCTCTACAAAAATACATTCTCAGATCATTAAACATTCAATTGTATTTTTGTTCCTTTCATCCTATAAGTCATTACAATTTCACATAATCATTTGAAAACAGAATTGTTCTTAACAAGGGAATTGAAGTCTGAAACACTGACCATGGTCTCTCTTCAGACATTTTTAATAAACTTTATTGCTTTCTTCTGAGATTGAGTTTAACGGTTGATATGAACACTAACACAAATCAACAGCACATCTTGTTGGTTTTATCTGTACATAAACAGAAATATATTATGTGCTGGAACTATTTCTTGACAACCATGCCTGGCACAGTGCTCCTACAGAGGTTCCTGTCGTCACAGTGAGGTTGCCAGTTTTGGTACCATTGTTCCTTTTCACGGATCAAAACCTGCGGTCACCGGGCCAATCCTGGCAACCCCGCGCTAGAGCCAGAGACGCTGCACAGAAGGACTGGGCAGATAGATAAATTGTTGTTTGTCAAGAAATTGTTGCACCGTAATATCAGAAATTCTGGCTTTCACATTTGTGTTTGTGTTCGGACTAAACAAATGAGACACACTGTGTAAACAAGACAGTTTTAGAGTTGTTGGTGGGTTTATTTTTTCACTTTTGACGAAACCAAAAACAGATCCAGTCTTCACGGCGAGCTAACACATCCTTGCTTCAGCTACGGCATCACGCAGACATGAAATTGATATCGATCTTCTCGTCTCACTCTCATTAAGAAAGCAAATAAGCCTGTTTCCCAAAATGTTGAACTATTCCTGATACGGCCTCTATCTCTCATGACTACTGGGACAAAACCTGTAATTTCTACAAAGTGTGAGGCTGAGAAAAATACCCTTATTTGTGTAACCATGTTTGCACACAGCAGGTAAAGACATGCTGCCCCATTGCTGCTGTAAAAGTAGTTAAGCTTTAGTTTATTAGAGCCTATCTGGTAATTATTAGTGAATCAAATACTACACAGTTGCAAGCCCATGATCCTTTGATGTTTTCACCCTCTGTGCCACATCTCACACAACGTTTTTACAGGAAAGTGGAGGACCTCCAGTTCAGAGTAGAGGAGGAATCCATCACCAAAGGAGACCTGGAGGTATTTATCAGCATTACCAATACCTATAAACTGTATCAATAATGGAATGTATGTGCTTGATATCATGGACCCTGAGAAGGTAGAGGGAAGATTTATAATGGGGGTTTATATATGCAGTAAAGATAGGAGGATGGCTTGAATGCACAAAAGCAAATTTAATGTGGGCTCCTCAACATTTCCTGCAGACCACATACAAACATTTCAAATCGATTTAATGAGAAAAAATTCAGATGAGGAGTTCAGTGATGCTTCAGCAGGGAGGACGATCTGGACTTGAACCCCTCTCAGCAGTTGATTGACAGCTACCCCAGTCACTGCGCTGCCTGCCTACCCCAGCAATACACATATTTCACGAAAAGAGAGCTTTTAGTAGCAGCACATTTGGGGCCAAAAGCCAAGGAAAATGCGAGGATTTAAAAACCATGAATAAATGTCTTACTTCAATGAAGGTGTGACTTGTACCTCATTTTTTAAGCTATGCAGAAAAGTCTGAAATCCGTTAGATAAGGTACCCTATCTGTCCTCTCTCCTGCGTGTCCCTCGAGAAAGAACCTGAATGGAAGGTAAATGTAATTTGTTCACTTTCGATGCGGCTGTCCTTCTGTTTAGCCTTCAAGTGGATACAGCAAGAGACACATTTGTGATTGCACAGGCTGTACGATGGTGACTGAAGTATTCTAAAAAGTTTCAGACAAAAAGGTCAAGACTACTAGCGGAGAATACTAATTTTTGCCTTTTTATCATGTAGCATAATATTCTGTTTGGAAGCAATCTTTACACAAAGAAGTGGATAAAACACAGTAGGCTGGAGTGATAATGGATAAGGCTGGTGATATTTTGTAATTTTCTTGTTGTTAAGATAAATAATTACATGAAACTACCAAAACCATTAGTATGTGAGTCTGTCTCTCAGTGCTTTCTGCCTTCCGTACTTTGTATGTAGTCCCCAGCCTCACACTCATTACTTTGAAGAAAAATAATATTCTAAAACTGAGCACTGTAGCTGTTTAGTTACTCAAACATGAGTATATAGTGCATATATTGGGGACTAATTTCAGCTACAGATTAATACATATTTGGGGCTCTAGTGAGTATTTGGGGCTGCAGCACGGTGTATGTGGCGTGTGTGTTCATGGTAATGAAGGAACATTTTATCCTGTGCAACAGCGTGGCTCAGTAATGACAACAGTGGAGCTCTATGGCAAAGAGGAAGAGGCTATATCAGACAATACTCGATCAGTTCATTGTTTGTTTTGGTCTTTTAAAGGACTTTATTGACAATAATAGAAGAATATCGCCAACCTTATCCTATAATCATAGCCATCCCTGGACGTGCAGAGCGAGAATCCCCCAAAACAGCCAATCACATAACTCATATATCACACTATCAACTTCAGTTTGACTGAACTAATAATGTCTTTAATGAGAATCAATATACACATGATTAAATCAGTTGGTTAATTGTACCGTATTACCTCCTATATGAGTGCACGCTGTATTTCGACCATGCAAGGCCACTAAACAATACAGACTGGAATTTTTATACATGACAAATGTGTTATAGAGTTGTCCTCAGAGCCTGAAACTGAACTGACCTCAATCACAAGCCTCTTCTCCTCGAGTCTCCTTATCATATGATCAACTCATTTCAGAGTCTGTTTCAGAGCTGCTGTCGACTTCCCTCTCATCATTATGTTGACTGTTGTTCTGATCTCTATCATTCCCCTTGGATCTTTATGGGTCTCTTTCCCTTTGAGTTTCTTCTCTTCTATCGCTCTTTTGTTCCTCTCTGTCTTTCTCTTTGTGTCCTTTCTGTAGACTCAGACGAAATTGGAGCATGCCCATATTCGACAGCTTGAGCAGTGTGTGCTCCTCGAAAAGTCGAGAGTAGAGACGCTTCAGAAAGACTTAGAGAAGAGGAGGGTAAAGAAGCACGAGCCCTCTGCCTGTAGCCACTGTCCTGTGTGGTTCTGTTTGCTTCTTTGTTGATAGTAGCACAACTCACAAGCTGCTCAGGTTAAAGTCATACTCCACCTGTCTTCGGTGTCCAAATTGACATGTGATCAAACTAGAGATGTATGTGTAATAATAATTTAAAATCATTCTATTGATCAATCTGACTTGCAGTCTCAGTTTGCACAAACAGCTATGGGTGTGATATGTGCAAAACAAAACATGCAGAATTACAGATGCAAGCAAACAAATCATTTAGCCTGCATTGCCTCCCCTCCTTTTCTTGCCAATAACCAAATAATAGCTTTGACAGACATATTTCATCAACATTTCATCATTTTTTACAGGCAAGGAACCATTTTTCAGTATCCATATTGGAAGATTTACTTGTTGGTGCAAGAAATCTGTATCAGTGTCCTGATGCAACAGATACTATATCTGTATATTAATGCACCTTTATTTCGGTTAAGATAATATTAATGCTTGAAATTATATAAATACTGTATGCTTTCTGGAAAGATTAAACAATTATCAATATTAAAATCCTACAGTTTAAACAATTAGGCTGTTCTGTCTTCTTATTCTGTCAAATCTCATAAAAAAGACCAAAACCATCAATGCATTGGTTCATCTCCCAATACACTTTACCTCTGCCCCTGTCTATGGCACTCAGCCCCCACCCCACTGGCTCCTAATGAAGATACTGCACTGTACTTTTTAACAGACATTACTCAAACAGGACTAAATTGTGCATTTATTGTGGGCTATTTTCAGCCACGGATTAGTACACATTCAGTGTGAGTCTTTACAGCAGAGAGGCATTGTCTGTTAGCCTGGGAATCAGACAGATCTGTCAGCTCATTTTGGTCTGCACCCATTGATAAAGCCCCTTGGAAATCTGAAAAGAACTCAGATGTTCCAGACTAATTTGCATCGGTCTGGGAATTGAGTCAAAATATATTTCAGAGAAATGAAGGAACATGTCAACCAGTGTAATCGTTTGGCTCATTGATGTGTTTTCAATCGTTTTGGACAATGGAGCTCTAAGGCACAGAGGAAATATCAAAAAATAATTGTTAGTATGATCAGTTCATTGTTGGTTTTGGCCTTTTCATGGGATTTGGAATAAGAAAAACATAGTATATTGCTAGCTTTAACTTTTAAAATATATGTATATGTATTTAGGTACTTCAGGCACTGTTTAATTGAACAAAGTCAGAAGTAATGTCAGTAGTGGCTCATGCTATCCAACAGGCCATAGATGGTTATATTTTACCTTCTATGAAAAATCACATATTATGCAGACTTCATCTGCTCCATCCGCTCCATCCTCTCCTTCATTCCTTTACTGTCATATCATGAATCACACTAAAACTGCTCGTCACTGTTGACCCAGAGCTTCCCTTGAGACATTCACCTCTGATAGGAAAAACAAATGTCGGCTGCTTCAGCTTCTCACATGTCTTCTGTTGCAGTAGCTCATGTTCATTTTCTTTTTAAACTGTGATTGATCTTTTTTATTTAAGGTTGGCTTTCGGATCAGTTGCCAGCTGCACTTTGAGATGCCAGGACATGACATTTAAAATGACATGCTTCCATCTTAGGAGAACATGGTGGATGAATCTCTCTGGGCTCAATGCTAGTGTTTTTTTTTTTTTAGCAGTAATGTAATTAGTAACACATGAGAAATTTCTAAATTGTTAATGGGATTCACCACGGATTCCTAGATTAATGTTTCAAGACAAATCATGATGGTAATGCCCATTTACCATCAGTAGTTGAGTGTGGCAAAGGACGTCCTTTACACCACTTTCACATGCAGTATTACACCTAAGAGCGAAAGCCTCTTCAATAATAGACTATAGTATCACAAATCAAACCGCACAAGCTTGTGCTTTCAATTTTCAGGCATCAAAAGATAACAAAACACTTTGAAACGCTGGATTCCTGTATGCAGTAAGGTCTGCTTCTGCCAACAGGGAAGATGCACTCATGATGCAGTATCCTTGAGGTTGGGTAAGAGAACCAAGGTGAAAAAAAAAGATTTGATCTTGTTTTGGCTTTGATCCGCTGCTGAGCTATCTCAATTCTTGACTTCAAATCGACTTCAGATGCTGTCAAGGACATTAACCTTGCATAGACTCTTTTTTTACTCCTTTACTCCTGTGTGTGTGCTGTAATCGGAATGCTATTCAGGCAACATCTTTGATATGAATCAACTAGTAACTCTGAGGTCTGGTAGATTGTTTTCCCAGATGGTTGAAATTAACATCTGTGCACTGTGCAGCGGGTCCTCTTTCTTAATCTCTTTTTTTTGTTTGTTTTAATTGGATACAAGTGTTTGGAGGATGTTTGCAATAGTGTGTGTGCAGTGTCACTGTGTGGAGGTTTGCTGTTGGCTTTATTATATTTGCTTGGCTGCTTCTAGATGATCAGAGAATGGCTGTGCTCTCCTCTCATCTTCCACTTCTTTGCACATACAGTGAGCTGCTAAGATATTTGGACAGTGACACATTGATCCTTGGGCTCCTTTTGGTTTTATTACTTTGGATGGAAATGATACACTGACTTTAACTTTTAAGTGTGGACTGTCAAATTTAACAAGACCATAAAATGAGTATATTGGTTTGTTTAGACTTTTTGATGTTCTGTGAAATGCAATCCCCTTGTGGTGCCAGTACTTTAATGGTACTACTCAAAAATAATAAGCAATTTTAAGTTTTGGCCTACTAGAAAGGGGATGGTGGAAGGCCACAGGATTGCAAATTTGTAATTTAGAAGACTTAAAGCTACATTAATTGATATTTTTATATTAGTAGGTGAAGTGACTATGTGTAACTATGTGTAGTTGTTGCTCATAGCGACAAACCCACAGAGAATTATCCCCTGACTCTGTTCTCAACTGAGCATTTTAGCGCCTTTTAGATAAGTGTTTATTAATAATAGTAATTAACTTAAACAGAGAGGTAAAAATAGACAATTTGTGGTTTTGTGAGGAGGTAAGTTAGACTATTTTCACATGAATAATTGAAACACAAATTGATTAAATAAGATCTGCTTAAATGTTAGTCAGTCTTTGTATCATTTTGTATCCAAAGAGTACAGCAGGGAGTCAGTTCGTTACACAATTTGTCACTGTCCAGTGTGCACACGTGTAATGTAATTTATTTGTACTGTTTATTCACTGGAATGCACTTGACCGTCTCCAATCCTTGCAAGGACTGTCATGGGGTTTCCCTTTGATTTCCTTTTTTCCTGAGGCCTGATTACTGCTCTTAAAGTCAGTGTCACCTTTTCTGTGGAATGACATCATTCTGTTGCAGGGTTTCCCACCTGTTACGGTAATAAGGTCATTCTTTTGAAAGGCTGGCATCTTTCTGCTGTGGTACTCATCAGAAAGACTGCCAGCAGCAGTGATTGATGCTGTTGTTTTTCTCTTCAGCAAACCACAGTTGAAGAGCAGAGTCGTATCATGCAGCTGGAGGATGAGCTCAGCAGCCGGAGAGCTGAGATCGAGAACCTCCAGGCTCAACTCAGAGGATCAGACACGAGCTCGCAGCAAGCCAACAACAGTGAGGCTGCCCCGGGGTCCGACACCCAGCAGGAGACCCTCCTCCTGCGCGAACAGCTTGTGTCGGCGGGCCGCGAGCACTACAAGGAAAACAGCGAGCTTAAAGAGAAGTACGAGACGGCAATAGCAGCGAGCCAGCAGGAGGTAGATGCGCTGAAGGCGGTGGTAGATAATAAGAACCAGGAGATCGGTGAGATGAAGCAGAAAGTCCAACAGGCCACCAAGGAAAACATGGAAATGATGGACACCTGGAAGGTATTCAGATATATTCTTTTCAACCCAATGCTGTTCAAAAAACTTGCAGGAGGGTCACTTGAGTAGAGCTCTGTGAATCATTAAGTTATGAAAGTTTGTATGCTCAACTGGTAACAGATTTTATAGGTAATAGGTTGGGTTCTTTTCAAATTAGACAGTTTCTATGCTGAAATACTCTGCGGAAATTAGAGGTTTGAGTGATTGAATGGATTGAATGGAAAAGTAAAAGCATAGAAACCAAGAAAAACAAAGCAGCGATAACAAGAATAAGACATATTTTAATAACTGATAACATTTCAATCAGTTCGAATGACTGTTTTCCCAAACATACAACCAGTTCAATCATATAATTCTTCTCACTTCCGTCTGCAGGCTAAATTTGACACTTTAGTGAGTGACCACCAGCGTTCCTTGGAGGAACTGAAGGCCACATTGTGTAGTGATCATACTACTCCAGCAGGCCAGGAGCTGGACGCCCAGGAGCTGAGAACCACTCTGGAGGCGCTGAAGATGGAGCACCAGCTGGAGATGGAGAATCTCAAAGCCAAACATAAGATCGAAGCCGCCATGCTGACCAAGGAACGCGAAGACCTCTGCACTCGTCTTCAGGAGGCCAAAGAGCAGCTGGCTGAGGGCAACCAGACGTGGAGGACCGAGGTAGCGGCCAAAAGCAGCAAACAGGCCCTGGAAGAGGCTACCGATAAGCTACAGAAGGCAGAGCAGAGGCTGGCGGAGATGGAGAAGCTTCAGATGGAGAAGGACAAAAGCACAGGGGAGCTGCGAGAGAGACTGGAGCTGTCGGAGAAGAAGATGACCGACTACGAGGCTCTGCAGAAGGCCCAGGCAGAGAGCCAAGAGGAGATCCAGAAACTGGAGGAGAAACTGAGGGTGACAGCGAACCAGCTCCAGGCCATCCAGGCGGACCGCTACACATCCCATGATGCAAATGTGAGTGGCCGAGGAGAAGTGATTAGTAACAAATCAGAAATCCACTACCTTATTTGAAATGTTGTCATTGCTTTAAATTAAGTTCAACTCTTACTTTATCCCTTTGCAGGTGATAGAGGATAATGAAATTTCAGATGAGAAGATGAAGCTAAAACAGAAAATTGAAGGTATCAGCATCCATTTTTTCGTTTTCCTAATGTGATTATTTATTCTTCTCCAAGTTATTACTTTTTAATTTAATTAATTTTATATGAGTTTATAAGCTGCTGATAATAATGTCCATTTTTCTATGTAAGGACCGGAGAGAAATGCACTATTCTGTCTTCTTCAAATTCTTTGCTGAAAGCCATTTAAAGGAGTAGTTTGACCTTATTAAATATGCTTACAATAGGCACTTTTTGGCTTGGTTAGATGAAAAGATTAATATAACTCTCATATATGTCTGTTTATTTTAAATTTAGTTGCCATAACTCTCATATCTGTCTGTTAAGTATAAGGCTACACACAGCAGCTGGTTAGCTTAGCTTAGAATAAAGACTAGAAGCAGATCGAAAAAGTTACTGGTCACTTATTTTTCTCATCTCTAAATAAAGATTTCCTTACTAGCAGCATTTGGACAAAAGACAGACACCTACAGCATGCACCTTACAGATATTGTTACATTTGACCAGGAGCTTGCATCAGTGCACTTATTGTGGTTTCTTGAACATGGCATGCTCCAAGCAAGACACTTACTGTTTTTTGTTTTTCTTCAGAAACAATGGAGAAGATGTTGAAAAGGGAAAAAGAGGTCTCGACTCTCACGTCCCAGGTTGAAGCCCTAAAATCCCAGATGGGAGGTAAATGCCAGTTTCTAGAACATGTCCAGGAGCAGTCAGCGACCTTTTTTCCCAAGCTCTTGTGTTTGTCATCTCTAAATATTCTGCATCTCTGCAGAGAGATCGTGTCTTTGTCACACTCCAATAACGCTAATAAAAACGAGTACATTCTGCGTAGCCTGTAGGGGGATTGTAGCATTTTAGCAGGTCACGTTACCCTCACAGTGTTAAAACAAGGGTAAGTTTGCCATTGGCTAAAGCATTTCCCACCCATCCAGCCAATTAGGGGTTTGGTTTGGAAAAGATATGACATATTTCTCAATATATAAACTCGTTATCTGTGTCACATTTAGATAATGACCTTCATTAGTGTCACTCTATCAGCGTTGCATCGGCGCAGTGTCCCCGTATGTGTTATGAGTACAGGCTTCACTTAATTTTCCACCAGTCATTCTGAGTTTGCCATGCGGTGGATCGTGTTCATCTTCACCGTTACGTTCTTTGATCATCGCTGCAGAATCTGTCGACTGGCTGTCTTTTGAAAACCTAAAGTTTCGTCACATCAAAAGGACCCAAAACACACTTCATGTAGTTCACATAATCAAAATGACACACTTTGAAGAATGGATTGTGAATAATTCAAGAAGAGATAAGAATAATAGGAGACACAAAGTATAGTTACTCTTCTCTACTTTGTGACTGTTGCTTTAAATAAAATTACATTAGAATTTTCTGATAATTGATTTTTACAAACAGTTGATCTCACGCCTAACATGCTTGTAAATGATGGGGCACAAAAAAAGCTTATATGAGACTTCAGCAGTCTGAATAAGAAAACTTTATACACTTTTAAGTAAAAGTCCCCCCTTTATGTTTTCCTTTATAGAATCAGAATCAAAAATACTTTATTGATCCTCAAGAGAAAATGTGTTTGTTACAGTTGTTCAAGGTGCTCACACAATGTTAAAGAATAGAAATAATAATTATATTACAATATCTAACACAATATATATAGAATAAAAATGTGTATATATGTAAATACATATAAGTAAAAATAAAAAAGGAAATAGAAATATAATAAGACCCAATGTACCTTACAGTAATAAATATATACAATATATGCTAATATATACAGAGTAAATGTATGCCACAGTATGTGACTGACAGAAACGAAATGAGTAATAGTAGACTGTGGTATTACAGAAGTTATAAATTATTAGAAAGAATGATGTAATAATTACAAAGAATGAAGGAATAATGATCGTTTGCAGAGCTGCAGTGGAGGAACAGTAACACAAAGAGCAAATTTCATATTAAAAAGGCTGTAACTGTGGAAGATCCCCCGTTGGTTTAGACTGCTGAAGCCCTGAATTAGCTTCAGATTAAACTTTTTTTGCACAGAATGAGGACTGTGAATGTTGCCCCTCATTAGTCACATTGGAAGAGCATTGGCCAGTATGAACAGGAGTTCTCTTAAGAATGAAGAGTTGAGACCCTATCCGTTAAAGAGTTACTAGGTATAATCATATTTAGCGATGTATGTTTTTAGTGTGTTATAAAACATTACATTACATTACTCTAATTCACATGTGTCATTCACAGGTTTGACAACTCTTTATAAATGTGTTCAAAGACATGTTTAGTCTTGACCTTTGAAATAATACAAATTATTAACTCAAGGTCCACTTACTAGATTTCTTCCAGGGCCCTCAGCCACATCTTGTGGCCTTCATCAGCATTGATGAAAGTTGCTCAGTTTTCATGGAAAGTTATTTTTGTATTTATGAATCAATAAATATTTCATACACACTTTATTAATACACATAATAAATAAATGTAACAAAAAGAAAAAAAAAACTTAATATTTATATATATATATGTTATTGGTTGTTAATGCTTCATAAGATATAAGTTATAGTTGTTAACAGACACATAAATACCTAAATAACATCATAAATGCTAAATACACAGCAAAAACATGCTTCTTTTTTCTCTTACACCAGCACTGGAGGGCAAAGTTCGCTCAGGGGAAAAGAAAGCCGAAGCCCTGGCCAAGGAGAAGCTGCGTCTGGAAGCGGAGCTGGAGTCTATGACCAAGAAGTCCCACGATGCATCTGGGCAGCTGGTCAACATCAGCCAGGAGCTGCTGAAAAAGGAGAGGTATGGAGACGTCGAGGCTGTATTGATTTTACAATCTGCCCTCGCCACTTACTGGGAAACTGGAGTGAAAAATTATATCTCCGCTCATGCAGACATGATGCACCCAAAATGCATTATATTATCAATTTGTTAATGGATACTTGGAACCCACAGGCAGTGTATCGATTTTATTGCACCTTTGTGTCAACTTTAACGGTATTATTTGAATCATACTATTTCATTTTATATTGGTTATTAGCTACGACAGGAGTCACATTACTATCAACAGCTTCTACAACAAGAGCCTTTGTTCTGTTGAGCTGTTCTCTTAATTGTACAAGTACCAGCTTTTGCTGCATTCAAACTTACGTGCATGTTTGCGAGCAGGTTTAAATACAATTTTCCTCTCCAGCACAGGTAGTAATGAGGATGCAGGGAGTATCCAGTCCTGACTCACTTCACCTTCCTTTAAAACTTAGTTGTCCCACAGGGGAAATATGTTCTCTACATGCACAGACCTTTCAGTAAAGACACATAACTAAACATGATGTAAAAGAGTAACTTTATAAACATATTCAGCAAGATGAGATGATATCAGTTGCTGCACTGGAGAAGACAGCAGAGTTTCTCTAGTTTCACAGCAGTAGACTGGCTGTAACAGCCAGAGCCTTATGAATATTCCTCTTATGCTGCTCGTGTGTGATTAGTTATTAATAGCACCTGTAGGGGCCCCATTGGCCAACCATGGACCTCAACAGCCCCCAATCATATGAGAAAAACATCAGAAATACACTGTGGTGTATATATATGTGTAGGCCCTAGTGATACGATAAATTAAAGGTAGTGTTGGATAAAAGTCAAGAAATACAGTACTGATAACTTAATTTAGGAGTATTTTGATAAAAGATGTTAGAAATTACATAAATACGTTATTGAATTTTAAAATGTTTGAAAACATTTTATGTTTCAGTACTTCTTGATGGCATTCGCATAATTTAATGTGGGGGAATAGCTAGTTGTTCAAAATTACAGGGTTGGTGGTTCAGTCCCCCAGCTCTTCCTGTCCACATGTCAACGCGTCTTTGGGCAAGACAATGAACCCCAAATTGCTTCCAATGGTCATGCCAGCACCTCGCATGGTAACTCGCTGCCATCAGTGCGTGAGTGTGTGTCTGATTGAGAGGCGAACTGTAAAGTGCTTTGCATTAAAGCACTATACTTTGTGTGCGGCCCTGCTGAATACAACACATCTCCTGCTGCCTTCATAACATACATTAGGCATAATAAATAACTATTTTACATTTAGGCTGTTTTGGTTGCTTGAAATTATATACTAAGAAGTGCAGAAAAGTGGACACATTTCATCATATTTGAAGCAGTATTAATGGATTGTTTTTGTTCTTTGAATTGAAAGACACTAAAATGCTCAGTAGAGCTGAAGGGAACTGCAGAGTTCACGTTACACATACTTATTTGATCCATTTTTAATATAAAAAGATTGATTACTGCAGCTTTAAAAATGATTTCCTGATGAGTGTTTTGCGCATACTGCCAGTGGTCTTTTTGCCAGCTCATAACGCAGTACCAACATGAAATTAGAGGCCCATGTCTCTGGGTCTTTTAGTTTAGGGAGCAGCCAGCAGAGGGAAACAGCAAAGACCTGCCAGACATCCACTTCTCTCAGATTGAGCTTGGTTGTTTCTGGCACACTTTCCACCAACCTCCCAGGTCCATTTTTATTGCTATAACTCAAGCTGCAAAAGTGGCTTTATTCAGTAAAACTCTGATAATTGAGGTCATTATTTAACCACCCAAGTGTAAAGAGAAAGTTGTCTGTCACTGTATCACTGCAGACGTGCAGGGATTTATTAAACCAAGTCTTTCACTAATTCCACACATATTCACATTCAGACAATGCCTTTTTCTGTAGTGCTGTCGGAACTCTTCAGATTGATCTAATTGTATTACATTATTGGCTATCTTACATTATGCAGTTCTTACATTATTGATGATTATGATGTTAGTAACTGCTACCAGGCATTAAAAATAAGTGTCTCTGGTGATAGCAGAATATTTTTCTGTGCATCATCACAGGCAGCAATTATGTTGTATGCAATAAAAGTATATACCATCCAAAAACATCAGTGGGTGTCCCCTTGAGTTAGCGTTATTAGATGGTAGTATCATTAGTTTCCTTAATGTGCTCTTTCTTTTAGGAAAACAAACTAGTACATTTCCTCAAGAAAGTCAACGTTGAACATTGTTACACATTTTTATCTTTGGAAGTCGACAAGCCAATTACTAGCAAGTCACATGGCAGAAGAAATAATGATTTTTTTTAGAAACAAACAATAATACAGCCCCAAAATCCAAGTCACTGAGCACAGCCCTGTCACTGCATGAGCACACAGTCTGGTGACTAAGTTGAACAGCATGCCTAAGGCGCTGTAGCAAACAGTGAAGGAAGAGGAAGAATACATTGTCAGTAAGGTGAAGGACATTACCTCAGTAAGAAAAAACAAGCTTTTCACTTTTCCTTAAATCTGCATTAATCAATTTGTTTTTCCACTTCAGACCAGCAGACCAAGCTGTGAACACAACATTGACATTTTATCACTTTATAAACTTGACATAGTAAAAACAGTTGGCCATTTACACATCCTAAATCCCTTTACACATTTATGCATTGAAAAATATTACCTTAAAAATATGTAAAAAGAGAAAAATCTGCCCAGAGGGACTGATTGGTAATAGGAAATGTTTTTTTCTGTTATGAGGTGCACAAATGAATATATAGCACTTTAAATAGGGCAGATGTTAAACTAACCAGCCCCTGTGGGTAACATGTAGTGTCCTGTGTGTGTGTGTGTGTGTGTGTGTGTGTGTGTGTGTGTGTGTGTCTGTGTGTGTGTATATATATTTGGTTCACTGACATTAGCATGCAGGAAGACAGCCAAGTACTAGTTCATCAGACAGTTTGACTATTTATTGGAAGGGGGCATCTATCCACCAGCCAGTTTGATATGTACAGAGATGAGTCTGCCTCCACAATCCCACTGGCCAAACTGGCTAAAATATTATTCACATAATGGGCTGGTAAGCATTTGAATGATAACGACCTTTGTGCAAGGTCTAAGCAGATGTACAACTCCTAGCATCCTTGACGGTAAAATTGCACTGCTTCTCTCTCATTATTGCACTTCGGAGCCGTAAAGTTCACAGCAAGTCATCACAGCACTGCAGGCCAGAAAAACACCAACAAAACTGGTTCTAATTTTTCAGTTTTTACCAGTCACTCAAGGTATCTGTGTTTCTTATTCCTATATATTGTCCTTTTTTCTATTCCAGGAGTCTGAATGAACTGAGGGTGTTACTCCTGGAATCGCATCGCCATTCGAGGGACATGGAGAAAGACCTGAACCGAGAAGTGCACAAGGCTGAGTGGAAGGTCAAGGAGCAGAAACTACAGGATGACATCAAGACCTTGCGCGAAAAATTACTTTTACTGGTGAGAAGGAAGGACTTTGTGATGCTAAGTTAACGCTGCTTCTGTGATCACTCAACCCTGACATTCATTAATCACTATCAGTTTTTGAGACATTTACTCTTGTTCTTGTCCCATTCTAAAAACGCTGTTGTCACTAATTCCCGAGCAAGCATAATGCAACATTCACATCTCCCCAACAAATCGGCTTACCAATGGGAGATTGTAGTCAACAAATCATATTTCAAACAGATAACTGACAGACAGACAAATGCTTATTACAGCAGAAGGACAGACGGGCGTCTAGGCGCCATGACTCCCTGCAAATATGTTTACATAGAGATATTGGGAAGTGGTGAGCAAATATCCCCTGATATACCCCTGCCGGAGCCTGCAAGGGGAGTGCTGGGGTGGTGTCAGGACTGAAAGAGCCGGCAGCAATACTGAGGCACGGCGGCGGAGGCATTGACAGCGCAGAGGGAGAGATGGAAAACGTTTGAAGCTTAAAAAGACCGCCAAATTTGGGAGGGTGTGTTTGGTAGATGATAATAGAGAGTGAGGCATGTCATGGCATGTGGCATGTGTGTATATGAGCTCGAGTTGACTGCCTGAAATAGCTTGCAGGCATCGCTCCATTGGTTGGGGGGGAAAAGAAAAAGAAAATATTACTGGACACAACTCTTTCTGACCCCTCTGTTCAGTAGGAAATTAACTGATTCTTGTGGCTTTTTGACACCATTGTTCACTGGGTGAATAAAAGGAACACTTTGACACTTTGAGAAATGCACCTATGCTAAGCTAAGCTAATCACTACCTGGCTCCAGTTTCATATTGAACGGACAGAGAGTGTCACAATAAGTGTAATAATGTAATAATAATGTCCAAAAATGTGTTTTCCTTTGACCTCTGGGAACAGGATTTACCATTGTGAACTAATATATATCAATAGTTGTGAATAGAAAATAGAAATAGAAAAAGAGTCACTCCTATGCCCTTGTTGCCTGTCAGGTACCAGCTATTCCATGCTTTCCACTTCTATAAAGGGATGTGGTCAAAATCAGAGGCCAGGATATTCACCCATGTCTTTCAAACTTAACACCTATAATGTGCAACGCAGCCTGCTTGTTAAAGATTTGTTGTCAAATCTCAGCTGACATAACCCTGATGACGTCACCAGGCTTATGACATCACCAGGGTTATTTTCTCAGACTGACGAAGGTCCTCCAGAGCCACAGAAGACATTATACAACTGTTGTCACAGGCTGAAACCATGATGGATACACTGATATTGATGTGTAAAATTGGTTTCAAGATTTTTACTGCCACAGAAATGTCATAATGTCAAAATTTCCCTTTAAAATGTTTATATGTATCCACCAATAAATGTAGTTTTTATTATTTTTTTCTGGACAATAATTTAGCCACTCAATAATGCATAAGTTTAATACCCTTTTCAGGTTTTTTATAGCTGGTATTGGGGTCTTGTCCACGTAGAGATACACCATAAACTGTACCAAAGTAATAAACAAGAGCTAGTTAGGCTGATTTCATACAGACCTCTGTGAAGGCAGCTGTTGGTTTATATATTTATTGTAAAATCGGTGCCAACTGAGATTATCCCTGAGCGGAAATTTAGTATATTTACATATGAAAATGTATTCTTTACATTTGAATAATGTATGTAAATCAAATATACTGTAGCATGATATGAATGATTTAACAGCAGGCACTGACTATTATCTTCCCACCTTGTGTGTATTTTAGGGTCGGGAACGGTCTTCACCTGACCACCGGCGGTACTCCATGCTGGACCCCTCGGCCCTGGACTCAGAGGTGAGCCGCCTCCGCCAGCGGCTGTTCAGCACCGAGGACGCCCTGAGGAACGCCTTGGAACACAACCAGCAAGTCGACCAGCTGGTCCAGGCCATGCGCAGGCATCCAGATAAAAGCCCGGTAAAACTTTAAAAATCTTTTTCGTGTTTTTGTGTCAGGCAGCTTGTGAAGAAGTGTCCATATCAGGTTTTAATGTCAGTTAAAAGGCTTGAAATGTGTATTTTATGCAGAGATAAATACATTTTTGATGTGTCCTGTTGATCAGAGACCATTTTATAAGAGTCATTTTTTTAAAGAGTTAGATGAAAAAATTCCACAATATCCACCATCCTAGTATCAAGAGTAACTCTCAGGAGGAAAGCGAATAAATATATTTGCTAAAATGTCAAAATAGTCCTTTAATTTCACTTATAATGTGTCACGATGTTTTTCAGGCACATGGTGCGAATTCAGCCAATGGAATTCATCATCAGGAGTCAGACAGTCCTCGAGATGTTGGTATTCTTTCATTTAATTTTAAACCGTCAGAGATGTGGCGATACCACTGACGCCTCTCAGTGCTAAGACATCTTGTTTTTGGCTTTTTCAGGACCAACACTGATATGAGCTGAAGAGATAAGACTGAACTGGGACTTGCAGACGTACATCTTCAAAAGCATCAGAAAAACTCGTCCGACGTTTCTCCCGATCCTGCGATGGACGTCTGAAGAACCTTTCAGTTTACAGTTAAAACCAAAACAGCGAATCTCTCTCTCTATCTCTCTGTGTCTCTCTCTCTCTCCCTCTCTCGAGGGAATTTATGTGTTTGTTGCAGAAAGCACCTATTAGCCAATCATGAAGACCGCTTAAAGTACTATAAAATATAAACAGGAAATGGGACATGGACATGAAGAGATATTATCGGTACAACTCCCGAGAACATACAGAATGGCAACTTTTCGATTGCTTTACAGTAGTTAGAAAATTTGAAGCTACAAGTTGCCGGGAACTCTGTGACAATTCTGAATTTTGACCCGGAAGGCAAAAAACGGCTGATGGACAACGATGTGAAGAAATGAAGAACCGGGTCTCAGTCGCTTTGTTTATTTTTATTTATTACTTTTACTTTGCTCCTCAGCTTTGTAATGATGCTCTACGGGTGAGCTGTCCTGGCCAGTGATACTCAGAGCAACTCTTCAAGGATGATAGTGGCTTATTTTTTAGGGAGTTTGGCTCATTTGTCACTTTATTAAATACCTGATGAGAGAATTACTAGCAAACTCTGTCCGGTGCTTTAGTGTATAATAAAAGTTATTGGAAATATTAAAAAGGGGCCTTTAAAGTAATAATACATCCCAAAATCTGTCTTTTCAATATAAAATACACACTCAGAGGGCTTGCTAAGTAGCTGGATAAAGTTTTTGTTTCAACGTCCTTGGTTGTGATTAGCCTGAATCCATTTGTTATAATGGATTCCAGTGGTCAGTTTTATGTTTGGAAAATGTTTTAAACCGTCCACAAAAATGTGTAAAACCACCTCCCACAACATAATCCACTTCTCCGCTATCCAGCCATGTGCTGAGTCTGTTCCAAACACTGTTTCTTTCATCAAGATACAGCAAAAATACTGTCAATTCTCATGTACAGCCCCTTTTGATACTGAAAAAAAGCAGATCTTAAAGCAGTCGGAATGTGTT
This sequence comes from Morone saxatilis, assembly GCF_004916995.1. Lineage (NCBI taxonomy): Eukaryota > Metazoa > Chordata > Actinopteri > Moronidae > Morone > Morone saxatilis. The sequence goes on along the minus strand of NW_023339763.1, from coordinate 4,257,647 downwards.
TGTTTTTGGTCTTTATCATTTATGAAATCAGTTACAAAAAGTGTGCCAAACCCCTCACTGTCTGACCATCATCAAGTAACAGTACTCTTGGAGTCCCTGATACTCCCTGAAAACAACTTCAGATTTAGCTTTGCATCTTTAAGTAAGCAATCAAGCACAACGAGGCGTCTTGATATAATAAAAAAAGATGGAAAGGCGTGGAGGCACAACCCAAAGCAGGCTGTTATTCTCTCTGGCATCCTGTGAGTGTAATATCACGCTTATATAATGGCCACTTATCAGAGAAAACATTACATTTCATTTTTTTGAATATGTGGTATTCTGTCATGGGATCCCATTCAGAACTGTGGTTAGACTATTGATTTGAACTGTACCAGTGACATAACAACTGACATAAAAACAACATAACAACTCATTATTCCAAATCATCCACTAGAGGATCTGTTACAGAACTGACAAAGATCATTTCAACCACTAATCCTCTCTTCAGGTGTCGGATAACGTGGCTGTTGGGCCAATTTCCTAAAAGAAAGCAGTCCTTTCTAGCAATTGCACAACAGTGGACTCCCCGCTAAGACTCGAGATTAATATTAATGAACCTGGGAGGCTCTGAGTTATGTTATGTAGTGAATTATTCCAGACTTTTGCGTTCTCTTAAACTCTGTCTGAACCTGTACCAATACACTTCTTACTCTGTCGGTAATGATCAGCTATTTTGTTTACTGTGGACTATGTATCAGTACAGACTCCATCCATACGCTAGTATTAATTAATTATATACGGTACATCATAGCAGCCCTATTTTAATGCTGTATCAACGTGTTCCCGATTACTTTAATGACCTTTTGTAGTAAGTACTGAAGGGCTGTCACTGGAGCTAAAACCCAAACAATGGGTGTAAGGTGTTACACTCATCCCGACAACATCTGGATTTAATTTGCAAAAAAAAATGGCATCAACATAGGATTTATACTGTAAGTCTTCCAAATATTGTTTTATCCATTTGTCAACTAAACTATGAGATCCTGTTTGTAGCTGGCCATAGCTTGCCGTCGTTGCATTACAGGGGACATTACGCAGAGGTGAGTGGTGTGGAAAGCTTGGAGTTGTGTCTCCTGAGCAAAACATGTAGGGCAGGCGCTGGTCAGCTAAGATAAAAAACCCTAAATTTTCCATTGGATATTGTACATGGCCTTTTTCAGCTGGAGGGTTCATACCCTATGGATTATTGCTGCAATGGTTTTGGAGATTGAGTCATTAAATATTAACAATGTGGGCAAGGGCTGGTGGTGTTTTATTTCACACTCTTATGTCACTTCTGTCTGTTTGTTTTTGAGGGCGAAGCACAGAAGATAGGTATGTTTCCACAGAGTTGATTCGAAGTGGTGTCGGATTTCATGCCACTAAGAGGTTAGGTGGTTTGGGAATTTCTGCCAGCAACCATAACCATTTATATATTTCTCAGCCACTCACACACACACACACACAAGATAAAATAAACCCTGCTGTAAATCATAAACTTGTCTCAGGCAAATATTTGGTAGATGTCAACCAGAAGAGGAGGCAATAATTCCTTCATGTGGAAAAGGGGGCCAAGTTCCTCGACGGTGAAGATGAAACATCCAGAAATTGCTTGTTTATTTACAATCTTTGTAATTTCGAACCTCCAGATATATCACTTTTACTTTCTGGTCTTGGCAAAATGTCAGGTCTTATCCACACGTCCCAGTTATTTGCCCGAGGGCAGATTGGTTATGCCGGTGACATTTGAATAAATAAGTGATTACTTATTTGCAGAAGCGAGCAACAAGTTCAGCATGAAGCAACACATATAATTTTTGCTCTGGGTGAAACATAGTTTAACTTAATATATCATTGTGGTCTGGGGGTTAGGAGGAAGAAAATAAATTAAACTAACCAGATTACAGTGATTTAGAGCAGTATATGTTCGATGATTAGGGTTACATTTATTATAGGATAACTATTTGTTCCTTTTCCTATGATATGAACTTTGCCCTATATTAAACAGCCATGCTATTTTTAGGCAATCACAACAGCTATGGCATAACCATAACCATAACTACCACCAGAAGATCCATGGAGCTGCTTATATATCCACTTTGGACAAATCCTAAAAATAATTTGGATACTGAACTATAACACCAAACCACTTCATGCAGTCTATAGGGGGGATTTCTGCACAGCTGACAGTGTGAAGTTGCAGCCAAAGTGACACACAGTGATTTCAACAGTCACAGCTCTAATATAATAAGAAGAAATCGTGCTAGGGATATTTCCTATCCATGTAAATTTGTGCTCCCTGAGGGTTTTTCCAGAGGTTCCTCCGCTAATCCTGTATGTAAATTGCAGCCAATAGATGCTGTTGTTGAGTTGGGCTGGGATTAGCAGGAGGCGAATGAGTTTCAATTTTACTGGATTACAGAACAAAGAAAGGGGAAAGGGACACCCTGCTCTGTTAAGGGGAAAAAAAAGAGAAATAAACTTGGAATAAATACACAAATAATAGACTCTAAAACGTGCGATCGAGGTCGGCATTGTGGTGTTTCGGATTACGATGTTTTAGCAGACGCTTCGGCTACATTGTGGATGGGAATTGTGAGCGTTTCTGATGGATTAAACCGGGGGAATAAACCTATTCCGGGATTGACAGCAGCAACAAGGCTATTTAATCGCTAATTAAGGTGAGCTTTCTGTCTCTTTTCACACCAACCAACACTCACACGGTGTCTTTTCGCACCGCGTGTTGCCTTTTTTGTCACCGTGCTTTCACAAAATTACAGATTATAACCTAATTTCTGGACAGGAGAGAGGGAGAGAGAGGTGGGGGAGAGAGTGGGGGGGGAGGAGGAGATGAAAGGAAAGTGCTAACGCTAGCTAGCACGAGAGGGCTAACGCAGTTTAAAGCTAGGCTAGGTAGCTTAGCTCGGCGTTAGCTAATTATCCTGCGTTGATTAGGTGGATGTGTGGTAAATAGAGGAGAAAGGACATTGTTAGTGAGCCGATAAACGAGCCCAGAGGGACGCCTCCCTGTAACCTTGCGAGTGGACTGCTAGCTTGTGTTTATGATTAAGGATACAGCGTCTAAATTATAACCTCACCCCCCCCAGAAACCCCCCCACCACCACCACCAACCACAAAATATTCACTGATAAGGTTACCGAGCTTGTGACAACAA
>NW_023339763.1:4251137-4254351 GCF_004916995.1 Morone saxatilis | reverse complement strand
TCGTACGCAGATGTTTGGAGATGTTCACCTTCAGCAGCAGCAGCAGCAGCAGCAGCAGCAACAACAACAACAACAACAACAACATATTCACTGATAAGGTTACCGAGCTTGTGACAACAAAGCCAGCTAGATAAAGTGAGAAACACCGACGTGAATATGGAAAGATTGAACCGAGAGCCTTGCTGAGGTAACTGCAACCTTACTACACTGTGTTAAGGCGCAGTAAACTTGAAACAATAGGCTGTGGTTTTATTCCAATGTGGTATTAAAGCTAGATAAGTCGGAATAAAACAGCAACACAAATTGTGGACGTGTTTGGTGGTGATTTATTTTGAAGCCACACACACACACACACACACACATTGAGTGCTGTTTTCTTCCCTGTTTTGCTCTCAGCTGTCTGGTTGTTCTGCAAATTGGTTTATAAGAAAGCCTCAAAGTTCCTGGAATAAAAAAAAAAAACTTTGGCTAAAGGATTGCATTCACAAGGCAAGGAGAGAGAAAGGAGACAGATTCGTACACATGCAACACTCCCTCCTGCCCTTTATTTATTGCACCCTGGTCTTTTTCTCCTGGGTGCAGCTTTTCAAAGCAGTTCACTCTCATGTTTTGTGAAGTTAATAGCAGTTGCTCCCACCACATCTCCCAGCTCTGAATGTGCCATGATATATAATATAACTCTATTCATATTCACAATATGGCAGTGTAAAGTTACAGTTAAAATGCATCCTTTTTTTAAAGCAACTGTTGTATTATTTGTCCATATCATAATAAGATAAGATATTCCTTTATTTATCCCCCTTTAGGAGAAATTCAGGTTGACACAGCAGCAATAGGGCGACGTGGTGCAAAAACAGAGAACAAAGAATATCACAAATACAAATATTGCTAATATTATTAATATTAAAAGATCTAAAACTATAAATTACACTATTTGTTGTTCAAAGAGGACATGGCAGTCCAAAATATGGCAGAAAATTAAACTTTAAATAAAACTACTAAAGTGGGAAATTAAATTAAATAGTGCAAAAGGTTTGTGCGTTGTAGGAGTGTCCTATAATTCTATATCTATAGTCCTATAATGTCCAATTACCTGATACCAACCTATTAACAGCTCATTAACTCTCTATTAACTTAACTGGTACTGGATATTTGTGAATTAAAATGACCAGTTTATGTGGCTATATTAACCTATTATAAACTCACTGAACTGTTGGCACAATATAACTTAATTGCCCTTATAAACACAGCCCTTAGTTTATTGTTAGAAGAGGGGGAAAAAACTGCTATTTTCAATTAAAAAAAGATAACTAAGTTAGTTCATTTGGGCCTAAAGGATAAATCGTGGTTTTGTGTGTCTGTAAATGTTGTATACGATATTGCCAACCGATATGTTGCTTTAATTTAGTCGAATCTAAATCCTGTGTCGGAGGGTCGAACGTTTTTACTCCTCATATATTTATAATCTCTCGTGCTTTGTTTGCCATCGAATCCTGCCCGAATCCCTAGTTAAAAATCCAAACATCAGTGATGACATTCCCTTAGGCACAGGGTGTAAACCAAGAGATTACGCTGGTGTTTGCACTAATAATAAGTTAAATAGTAGCTGTCAAACCACACCTTGTAAGTTGGATGTCAAAACTGCGGTCATACTTTTTTCAAGAAATGAATTGTCCTTTTTATTCAGTTACTAAAACGCCAGATGTGTAGTGAAGATGGTTGCGCTTTATGATTCATCTGGAAGGAAGACATTCTAGAGAAATTCAGCTATTCACTTATTTTAGTCGTCCAACTGTTGAGCTACAAGAGGAGCAGCCAAGATTTGTGCACCAAACATTTGTCTTAAGGGCCTTGGAAACCTGTGGAATTCCCACATAGTTGTGTTTCCCGTTATTTTGCCTAATTAGACGTCCTGTGAGTGTGTGGGCATGTACAGATTACACTTGACTGACATCTCTCCGAGACTCATATTAGTTTTCTTGTACCTGTTAGGGCATAAGAAGACAGACGTGTTACACTAATCATCGAGTGTGCTACACATCCCGACTGGCACAGTGCCGGTTTAAGCCAGTTGGGCACGGTTGCCGTTTAAATTCGGCACTCAAAATGGCACGTGCCTCTTATGCTGACCTGATTCGACGGCACTGAGCTGCACATAAACCGAATAAGACGTGTACCAACAGCATCGTAAACAACACAGACAAATAAAAACACACTCTGTCTGAATACAAATGGAAAACGTAGTACATCGTCTCTGCCAACGCCTGAAAGCTGTAAAAAATATGCGATGGAGTTGTTGTGTGGAGATCAACAAACTCCAAGAAACAAAGTTTCTGTTAGGATTCAGTGCAGCTCACCAAAATGGCATTGTGTGCATCCTTGAGGCCTAACAAAAGGTGTGTCTTCCCTGTAAAAAATGTGCAGTGCTGTTTCTTGGCCACCTGTAGACGAGTGCACCTGTAAGTAAGTGCCACCTGCAAGCTCTCGCATAAGCATCTCCACCACCGGCTGCTGTTTTACTATCAGCTGATAAAGATTTAACACAGCAAAGTCAAAGCGAATGTAGCCAGACATGAACTTTTTCCAACTGTCCCGAATTCGACTTTCAACTGTCTCAGACTTAACGACCGCTGTCCCAAATTGCCGTTCTTTTTTTTTAATTCTGCATAATAAATATAGTTTAATAACTTTGTTTCACTTCATTGCTCTGGTCCGCTTTGGAAGTGATGCAAGTGGTTGACCCCAGGTGTTTAGCCGCAATCAGTTCTTATTATTCTTTTATTCATTGGTTAAGTTATTTCGAACGGTGAGATCCACAAATGCATCGCTGCAAACTGCATTGCAAACGCACGCACTTTTAACATTATTATTATTATTTCAGCCGTTTAATCTCAAACTCACTACAGGGACGTTGTATGTTTGAAGTAAAAAAAGAAAAAAATGACATCTACACAGGGAGAGAGAAGATGAAATGGACTAGGCTATTTAAATATTTAGAGATCAAATGAACTACTTACATATATCTATAGGAACACCATAATCCAGAGATCTGGAGAGAAACACTGACAGACTGAGAGAGAAACTCAAACTAAACATTTACATATTTACAAGCTGTACGAATCTAATCGACCTAATCCAGCGATCTGGAATGAAAGAGAGAGAGAGAAGCATTAATGTGCCCCACCGACAGGCTGCCTGTACAAGAGGAGAGGGA
>NW_023339763.1:4236823-4251095 GCF_004916995.1 Morone saxatilis | reverse complement strand
AAGTTGTCCGCTTTGTAGAAATAAAGTTGTGAAGAGGGTCTAAAAAGTAGCTAAATCTAGTGAGAAAGTGGCCAAGTTTGTACCTCTGTAATTATTTTAGTGTGTGTAAGCGTAGAGCTATTGAATGAATGAATATGAACATCCTGTGAAACCATGTATATGTCATAGATACATGCTTATTCAGACCTCATAGTTAACATATAGGCCTGTTTATTTAGTGGGGAGCCTAGCCATGCTCGGACAACACACCTCGATCACGTGTGGGGACTTTCTAGGCGCTCACCCAATCAGAGCGTCACATTTCTCCTCAGTGTCGGTGTAAACAAGAGCAGGAATCTCTTGGCGCTTCCCTGCACCTCGTTGTTAGACAATTGATCGCGGCCTCCATTTCCTTTTTTCAGAGCCTCAAAACAATAAAAACAGAACTGCTGAGGCTGATATCTCTCCCGCTGCACGTATACGATAACACGTTCTCGAGCCAATCCGGTATGGCACAGCTAAAGTGGACCGGCTAGGCGCCCGTGGTGGAAAAACCCTGATAAAGAACAGCACTGGCCTAAAGTCACAAACACAATGCCATAAAAAGATGTGTTGATGAATTTACAGCCAAGATTAGCAACGCAGTACACTCGCCCCCGCTGTGGTAGACTGGGTGAAGTCCCTGTGGCCATAATGGAACATATTACCATCAACAAAAGCAACTGGTGAACAGCAGTAACATCTGTTTGTGACGGTAGCAGTGTACTCTTCAAACATTCATCATGGAACTTCATTGTGTTTTCCTGACAGAACTGAGGGTGACGGGTGCCACACATGCCCGACAAGGCCAGTGAACATACTTTTTAGTCATTTGATTATGGAAGCAAAGTTTACTACTTGTTTTGAGTATTAATATGCAAACTGTAAATGCTTTAAAAAGGGGTTTAAGTGAAAAAAAAACCTTATTTCTGGAGTAAATATAACCTTTTGACTCCATGTGGTTATGTCTTGCCCTTTTTCAGAGCTGCTTTCGGTGTTTTAAATTACTCTGACGTCGAGCTTTTTTAGTTAAAAACTTCATTGGCCACCTGTAGATATTGACATTATTTGGAGTCGTGGCCAATGCACCCCTCTGTCAGTAAACAGCCTCATCGCATTACAGACCTTTTTGGGTCCTCTTAAACAGATTTTATGCAGTTTCTGAGCAAATTTAAATTCTCTTAGAGGTTAGCTCCAAATGACACGCAGGCAGTTTGCCCAGGATTTTAAGATGCAGGAAAAAGCCTGCAAGATACACCATAATAAGACATCAGTAGAAAACCGTAAGGAGTTGGAAGCCGTTCCTACTCCTTTTGGTTTCTGATGATCATGTTTTTAGCAAACAATTCTCATAACATCCAAAGTTCACGACGTGAAACGAGTTAACCTGGAGCTCCCGCTAACAAAGATCGCTGGCTCAGAGAATAAGTGAGCTTTTGTCAAAGTGACCGTTTGGATGAAAACTGCTGGCATGTCCACAAACTTGAACCTAACCCTAACCCTAACCCCAAACCCTAACCCATTCACTGTCAACAGAGCAACTGCGGGATTTGCATCTAAGAATCTTCCTTTGTTTTGAGTCTTTTTAGCTTCATAATTGACTCACGGTTGCTTCATTTATTAATGTCGTTCCACACTGAACTGTTGGATATTCACTGAGAGCCACAGCAGGACTGTGACATTATGCTTGAGCTTGTTCCTGCCTGTGCAATTGACATGGCATTATCCTGAGCCCGTGCTTATCCCCACCTTTCTCCTCGCTGCTACTTCCTTTGCCTTTTAAATATGTGAGGGAAAGAGGCCATCTATTTCGAGACCGCAATAATTTAGGAGGGGGCTAATGTTTGCTGTGGCCTCAGGGGAGGCAGATTTAGATGGCCAATAGACTTGGCACGTTCAGACTGGTGCAGCTGAACCCCACCCCATCCACCCTCCTCTTTCTCTCCCAGCCTCTGTCTATCTCTCTCTACCTCTCTGTCCTCTCTCTATTGAGTCAGTGGTTTGGGCTTGCCAGGGGCTAGTATAATGGTTCCCAGTGTCTGGAGAGATTAAAGGCCAGAGCTGCATTGTTCAAATGCCCCGAGATTAGTTTCCAAGGAGACGGGTTTCAGTTGCCATGAGAACATAGTGCCTGGCTTTAGCCGAGCAGTTTTTCTTTAACAGTTCCTATCTGTTTGCCACTTCACTTTTGTTCACATTGGCCATTTTGTTGTTTGTGGTTTTAGATGATTTGGTTTGAAAATGCTAAAATGTATTATTCAGTTACACCCCGGTAGTATAGCTGCAGTGGGACATGCAAGGCCTTGTCCTGTTCATCTTGAGGCAGTATCTCTTCCTGCACCATCTGTCAAGGAGAGAAAGTAAAGTACAAAATATGACATCATGTGAGTGCTCTAATTAGCCCCCAATGACAAAGGCAGACCACAAGATTTTGATTTCAGATGGATATGGTCTTTAGGGATGGCGGTGGTGGTCAGTCTGCCACATTGGACCAGGCTTGAATATCTCAGCAGCTATTAAACGGACTGACATTAAATGTGGTCCCTCCCTCCAGCAGCACCACGAACATGGCAAATGTTTCACTTGAATATCTCAACATCCCCCTTTTCTTTTTCCTTCTAGTGCCATCATCAAAAGTCAAAATTTGATTTGTTTAATACTTTAATTAATGACCAGATACCACTACATAAATACAAAAATACAAACTAGGATGGTGAATACAGTAGACATAACCTGCTAAACATCTCCATGTTAACATTGTCATTGGGAGCATGTTAACATGATGTCGTTAGCAGTTAGCTCAAAGCGCCGCTGTGCTGTAAGTTGTCAGTGCATGAAATAAGCATCCAGGGTGAGTAAAAAGGTCCACACTCCGTCTTCATTTACCTCCCAGCCTCCAGCGTTAAAACGATGATCCCAATGAAAGCTTATATTTGCTTAAAGTCAAACCGAAAGATGTCAGCAGAAAGTGCTTTGAACGCAGGTCTCCGCTGCATGTATGCATGCTCACATATTGGGTTTTGTCACACTGTGGCTGCCCGCCTCAAAGTGTGTTCATCTGGTCCCCGCAGAGCCATGGCTCAGATGAGGAAGCTGGCATGTGACGGCATCAGGACGAACTCCCGAGGCGAGCCACAAGTCCCGCTGGTGTCTGCCAGACAGGAGATCCTCACCAGCCTGGTGTCTGCTCTCGACTCAGTGGTATGTCCCAGATCGAACTTCACAATGTCATTTCGGAGATCTTATTCTGTGGTCTCGGGATGATTAACTACTCTTAGCTAATTAGTGAAAATCCACCCTAAAGCATTGTGTCTCTGAACCTGTTTCATGGTTAATATTTGTTTATGGGAATATGCTTTGAACACCAGCAATTAATGATATGCACAACAATGTTTGAGTACTTGAGGGTGGATTAGGATTCTTTTGCCATCCCATGAGAATCAGAATGCAGTCCTTCCAGATCCTTTGTTTTCTTAATGAGTTGCACATGTCTTCCTTCAGAGTTTCTGGTAATTACCTATGAGGAAATAATGCCCGTATTCTTGTCTTTGCAGTGCATGGCGATGTCTAAGCTCAATGCTGAGGTGGCGTGTGTCACCATACACGAGGACAGCGTGATTGCAGTCGGCACAGAAAGGGGCAGAGTGTTCCTCAACTCCAGAAGGGAAATCCAGACAGACTTCTACAAGTTTTGCCGTAAGTTTGTGCAGTGAAACAGATCCGACTCGGAGAATATCTGTTGCCACAGTCTGTACAGAGCCTCACATAAATGCATAGGTACATAGATAGATTACACGCCACAACGTGACTACATGAAAGACAGAAAATACATCCACATGTATACACACAACGAATGTGGTTTCCCATTATTCATTCTAGATAGAGCATCGATTGCTCTCATAATAGCTACAGCTGCGAGTGCATAAAATGCACTCGTGTCAGGCTTCTCCCCCGTAGGATTTTTGCGAGTTTTGTGATTGCACAAATGCAGATTCTGGCTGAATCTGCATTTACTAATAACTGCAGCGGCTTGCAGTTTTGCTCAATATCAGATTACGTCATCATAACATAATTGAATCAACAAAGTAGTTTCACACATTTTGCCCTTTATCAGAACAAAATGATATATCAGCAAACTGGTTTGTTGCATCTCATTTGGTGAAACCATCTGATGTGTTATGTTTGCAAAATAAGACATGACTGCTCTTAACTCTTATTTTACTTTCTTTTTGTTTGATCTTTGAATAAAACTGATATGTTAAAGTCAATGTCAAAAAGGACTTAGATATGGCTTAACAGAATTTAAAACATTCTCATCATCTCACTTGATAAGAACAACAAGATATATATAACAAGAGGTTAAATAGTTCTGTACCTTGTGAGTAAATATTCTAGGCTCAACCAAATTGTAAGCCCTTTCCTTTAGCCTTCATTTCCTATAAACAAACTAGTATGCAAGGTTGAAAGCTGAGCCCTATTTCACAAATCAGCATTGGGACATTAAGTCCTACCTGTTGACCTTGAGTGCAAAAGTACAACAAATAGTGCTCTGAGTCCTCAATGTTTCCCTACTAACAATACCAATTTGAGGGTTTGTGACCTCCCATTACGCAGTTTAATTTTATTAGGCTGCGTATTACAAGGTGAAATGAGTTTTTCCAGCCAGTTGCAAGGAGCAGTAGCTCCAGTTTGCTTTATTTAGTGAGGACATCAAATAGAAATAAACCATTTGTTTTGGTAGTTGGCCTTCAACTACAACAAATGAAGAGGATTTAAAGTGAATGGCTTTATGTTGCCTACTTAATCACGTTGTTGGAAACGCTTTACATTTATCCAGACACATTCTAGGACAGAGGAATCATTTATTTTATACGCCACCATTTCTCAAAAGGTGACATATTCATTACTTTTAGGGAACCAGATTCTCAATCTTCTTGTTTTTTGTTTCTTTGGAACAGTTAAAGTCAAGGCACTGACTCCATTAGGGAGAACACATAGTAAGGCAGGTCATTTGGACCTACTAGCATCTGAAATGTTTTTTGTGCACCTATTATTTTTTTAATGCTATTGGAATGTGCAAGATGTGACTTTTGTCTTTTGGCTTCAGGGGTGCCGTGTCTGCAAAATCTGACGACAGCAAATGCCCATACCAAAGACCAGGAAGGCGATCTCAGCAAACTGAGTAAGGACAGTGAGCATGGGAAACCGAGAGCTCCATCAGACGTTCAGTCCAACATCTTTGTTCTGAGGAAGATGGTGGAGGAAGTCTTCACTGTACTTTACAGTAAGGCGTAACCAACATGTTTTCCACTTACCTTAATTCGTAATTATCACTCTGATGAGTCTCTATTCATGATTTACATCATCCTCAACATTACCTATATGGAAAAAATGCCTTTCTAACCAAACTAATCAAAGCAAAGATTTCCCCTTACCCAATCATAATTATTGTTAGTTATCCAGGAGCAGAGCAGAAGCTGTTTAATTTGAGAACTGCCAGTTCTGTAATTCTGTATAACATGTATTTCAAAGTACTCACACTGCCTCGTGCAATGTGCAGGTGAGGCCGTGGGAAAGAGCAGCCTGGTCCCTGTGCCTTATGAGTGGATCCAGAAGGACCCCAGCTGTGTGGTGGCTCACGGTTTGCCTGAGGGAGTCTCCCTGAAGAAGCCCTCCGAGTATGACACCAAGACACTGATGAAGATTCTGGAGCAGAGCCACCGCATCCAGTTCACAGTAAAAAGGTGAGTCTGTTGTCTGTTATTCTTCAATCCGCTGCTGTTCAGGATAACAGATTGCTTTTATCAGTTCATCAAACCAGCTGTTTCCCATCTGATCACTCTAAAATGGAAAAAAAGTTTGGCATTTCAGCTTATCCTCTAATGCTTTGCAGAGATACATGGTTATGTATGGCTCGAAGCACATAGCCGTCTTGGGATGTTTGTAGCTAGTTATTGGTAGCAGACAGGCTTTAGCGTATTAGTGAGGGATAGACAGGGTTTTAATTCTGTTGTGGAAAACGCTCTCTCAGGTTTCATACTCTGCAGAACATGTTTGCTTCATAACAAAAACCTGGTCAGATTAAACAGCATCCAGTGCAGAAGCTGGGCTAGGACAGCAACGTGTATTTTGTCAATGGCGGCGATGCAAGTAGCATAAAGCCTGTTAATAATATGAATTAAGGGGCCGTACTGGTAAAGTCTGGCAAGCATTGTTGAGGGTGGGTAACTCTATAGAGGCCTAATCTGATGCTTCCTACCCAGAAGCCAAAGCTCCTCTCGGTGGGAGTTGGGCACAATCTCTAACATGCATTTACAGATTTATGCAGAAAACAATGATGTGTGACAGGTTCCTCTCCCTTGTTAGTGTGTTTGTAAATTTTTCTGTGGAGCTAGGTCACCAGTATTGTCCACTGATCAAGATAGCTGTCAGTCCCTGTGACATCACACTCACTTTATAAAACTCTATAATAGGGCAGCATGAACTCTAAATAGTTGCCTTAGTGGGCGTTCAGAAAGAAAATTGCCTTGTGGTTTAAAAAAAAATAAAAATGCTAGGGCCTGTGCTGTTCAGGCACCACAGAAACAATGAAATGTGATCCAGGAAGTACAGTTTGAGTAATTCACTTGAAGGCTTATCAGACGCCAAAACTCTGCACAGTGGTTTGTAAGACTATGAGACACAATTGTACAACTTTTGGAAAGTTGTCATAGTGACAAAGGGTTAGAAATAAGGCTTTTTAAGTTATAAAATAACTATGTCTAGTTATAATAAACTATGTCATACAGGGACTGCCTAATGTCTAGCCACAATGCTTTAATTATATGCAGTTTGTGGGGAGAGTGTTTGTATGATTGAAATATACATTAAGTCAAGCTGGTCAAGGTCATCAGATTGGGCCACAAGACTGAGCACATTTTTAACGGATACGAAGTGAATACCTCATTATAACTTAATTTGATCACCTACTGGCTTCCTAGAAAACACCAAACATCCTGCATCTACCAAGTCGCTAAATGCACTCAGTTCTAGTTGAGCCTGCTCTGTTTTGGAGCATAAAAGACCCTGTTCTCTGTCTATGCTTGATTAATAACAACTGTCACATGCCTTTGACCACAGCAAATTGGGGGTTTCCTGTCTCTACAGCTGTGTAATGAAGCTGAATATGAACAGTGAAAATACATGCGACACACTGTAGCTGTTGTTAAGAGGAGACAGAAACTCAAACTTTGTTGGTCTCTTTGCCACTTTTTTTTTTTTTTGGAAAAGCACAGGATTAGAGGTAGAGAGAGCAAAACAGTAAGTAAGTAAGTTTATTTATATAACCTAGCACCTTTAATCAGCAGACGTCACAAAGTGCTTCACAACAGAAGATAAAAGAGCAAGCAAAAGACAGAGAGACAGATAAAAGATGCAGACATCAAAATAAAAACATTAAAATAATAAGACTGAATAAAACACTCAAACTAAACAAAAGCAAGCTTAAGATCTTTAGTCCAATGGGAAAAGAGTTCCAAACTTTGGAAACTACAACCTCAAAAGCACAGTGTCCTTTTGTCTTGAGCCTGGAGCGAGGAACAACCAACAAACCCTCATCAAAGGACCTCAGTGGTGATATAGTGCTGCAGTAGCTCTTTTATGTAGCCAGGTGCCTGGTCATGCAAGGTCAGGAAAGGGAGAACAGGATTCTGAATTTTATGGAAAGCCAGTGTGAAGACATCAAAATCGGTGACCTTTTTGGAGGTCCGAAGCTTCGCAACAGCCTTTTGGGCTGCTTGTAAACAGTTCAGGGAATAGTAAGACATGTGAAAAGGGAGGAAATAGACGTGTGAATAATCATCTCCATTTCAGTTAGGGACACAAATGGGCTTGAGTTTAACAGGAGCGAACCAAACAATTTACATGCTGGTCAAAGACTCAAAGCCTGGTCCATAGAAACGCTTGGCTTACTGAGGGTATATTTAACAGAAGAGGATAGAGAGCCAAGCTTTCTATCAGCGTTGGGACAGCACCAGTTGTCCATATTTAAAGTGGAAATTGAAAACCTTTTTGCTTTAAGTTATTATTATGAAGTAAATCTTGTTTGCACGGTGTAATGGCTATAGAATAACGACACCATCCACATTTAGATTGGTTCCCTATAAGCAAACCAATGACGTTACTCGCTATTTATTATTCCTATTCTTCAGTGAACATGCTTCTTTTTCTGTCTCATCTCCAAACTGGTGTTGATCATTTCGGACGGCGACGCTTAACAACAGCGACACAAGCAGTAATACCACTTGGATTAACTTTTAACTGTAGAAGATGGTCTGCGATCCATTTTTTTTATATGTTTATGGAACTATATTTTGCAGAACAGACAGTTTAAGGCTTAAATGAGGTTTAAACAGAATGTTGTCTACAGAACAAAGGAGAAAGGAAAAAGTTGAAATACCAAAGAAACACCACATCTCAGTTTATTTATCTTTTAATTACTTCTTTGAGAAGTTATCAAGGGGGTGTCATCCTAATGGAACAGATAAATTGGTCCTACTCAAGAAGAGTTGTTGTTGCTGCAGCAAATGCTAATATATGCCAAGAGACACTTGGCAAGTGATGCAGTTTGCAAACAAAAAGCTTGATGTCAAGCTGTGATGTATGTAACCCCCTAAATGACTTTCCTCTTGATTTTGTGTCTGTGTACAGGCCAGCAGAAGATTTGTCTCGAGAAGCCAAGACCAGCACTGATGTCAATCATAACTCTTCCACCGCCGTCATGACACCGAGCAGCCACGGCCCGGGGAAGACTACTGCCCAGGTAGTCACGTCATCCAGTCCCGCCACTTCCAGCAACTCTGTTCTGTCAAGCTTCCTGTACGGCATGCCCATGTCATCCAAACCTCACCCAGACGGGAAGCTGGATTTCAAGCCCATGTCCCTCCTCAACCTCGGCAAGGACAGAGCGGCGAACTGGACTGCAGGCACAGACAAGAGCACATCTGTCAAGGACTGCGGAAGCAATGGTAAGAGGGGGGTTGGTTTCAACAATGGAATATGATCTTTGGGCTTGCGGGTGTTCCACAGTCACAGCATTGAATGACCAGTGTGTGGGATTTAGTGGCAGGTTCGACATGGTGGCCTCCATTTAAGGCGACCAGTGGTATGTGTAGATATAAAGGGCTCACTCTGTGTTTAAGAGTTTGACTCATTCTGGCTCTTTCTCAGCCAGTAATGGGTTAATTTGAAAAGAGAGCTTTTGTGAATAGAAGTAAAATTCAAGGTTGTCACGAATTCACAATAATGATCATAACAATAAGGAAGAGTATAATCACTATATGAAAAACGGTTTCAGAAGTGCTTCATGCTACGCCTCCAGTGTGTCGAGACAAGTGGCAAATTTGCAGTGTGCTTTGAAGTCAGATTATTATACCGCTCATTATTTATTTCAAAGCAGCACTTAACTTTTACCTTGATGTCCTTGTTCTACTCTTATCTCTAAAGGAGTCAGGTTGAGTTGCTTACCTTTATATGAAATCCTAGAGAAGAAGTCATACCTCTAAAATGTAGGAAAACACTACAAAACAAGACCCACACAGAATGGTGTAATTCTTTATTCTGGTACTTTTGCATCTTTGCAGTTAATTAAATACTTTAGTATCAATTGATGTTAAATATCTGGATGCTGAGTGAACATTTCTGACTGAAATGAAAGTTCATTTAACTGATTATATTTATTCTTTGGCTCGCATTTTCAGATGAGACAACAAGACTACCTGGTGAGCAGGGTCAGAGCCCTCCTGGCATCCACATCTCCAAGAGGCTACTCTTCTCCATAGTGCATGAAAAATCAGGTGAGGTTGAACATCACACCAGGAAGATACAGGCAGTCGGCCTCATTGTGAATGTATATATTCATACACTGACAGAACATTTTGTACTTCACTTACATTATATCACACCTACACTTTTATGTCTACAACACAGTATAAAATGGCCCGTCGCGGGGGCTCAGTGGTTCGCACTTTTGCCTCACAGCAAGAAGGCGCTGTGTTTGAATCCCAGCTGGGCCGAGGCATTTCTGTGTGGAGTTTGCATGTTATCCGTGTGTTTGCATGGGTTTTCTCCGGGTGCTCCAGTTTCTGCTCGGCGGCTGCTCCTAGTACTTAGATGGATCAAAAGCGAGCAAAAGGAAGAATGAATTTCTCTACAGGGATCAATCCAGCATAACTTAGTCACGAAACACTGACTTTGTAATGATATAACACATTAGAACATACTGGAAGGAGGATTTTGTTACCTTCATACAGCTGTGTATTTACAGACCAGAGAGGGTTATACAGCTTATCATCTATCTCTCAGTTAGAACTATTCCTGTGACAGAGTTTTAGTGAGATGTGGTGTTAGATAGAACATATGTACATCTTGTACAGCGTTATATCATCCAATAATAGCTTATTACAGATATAGTGTTATCAGTGTTTATGTTAGCTGTTAAGTAACAAGAAACTGCTGTATAGAAAGATATGTTCGAGGTAGTTTATAAACTGTGACACCAGCATAGTCCGCAGAGAAGTTTAGAGCTCTAAAGCTCAGTTCATGCCTTTGGCAAAGTCAGTAACCAAATTGAAGGGATCCATATCAAAAAAGGAGGATTTTGTGATTTTTGTCCCGCTTTGGATTTGCAGGCCACAAAAGCAGGCCAAGTAACTGTTTACTGAACAAAGGCTAAACTATACTAACACTTAACCATTAAGGGCTAAGCTATTAAGATGTCTAGTAATCCTATAAGAAGATTGCACTCATTTCCCAAGTTGATAATGAGCTGATGGAGACGATTAATTTCGGATCTTTAGCACTACAGTGAAATAAAGCTCATTTGAATGTTAAAGCTCCTATAAAGCGGGTGTCCATTTCATTGTACGCGAAGCATTAACAGGGGTTGTTTCTTGCAGAAAAATGGGATTCTTTCATTCGGGAAACGGAAGACATCAACACATTGAGAGAATGTGTTCAGATCTTGTTCAACAGCAGATACGGTAAGCCGCTGTCTCTCTGTCTGTGGCATTTTAGATTTTCTTGGGACCTCAGTATCACATACATGCAGCGATTTGGAAAGGTATCTCTGCCTGCTCAAGCAATTGTTCATGCACAGTGGGGATTCTGTGCGTTTCTATGGGTGTTGATGGATTGGGGTCAGTGCTTTGGTTTGATCATCTTTTCCTCAGTGATACACAACACATGTATTTGTAACCACAGTATGCCGTCAATTGCTACAAAGAAGAAAGAGCCCAAACAGAAGCACAATACCGCTAATTACAAGTTAACTTCCTAAAATATTTGCACTGTTTCGCCACTTATTTGTAAGTATTCTAGAGAGGCTTGCAAGCAGTCCAGCTGCAGTGTACTTACTCAGTGGATACAGTGTGTCTTCAAGCAGTTTGTACAAATTAAGGGGGAAAAAACTATTCCCCATTATGGCTCATGGGATCTGTTTTAAATTTTTCATTCGAGCCGTCAGCACCGGTTATCATTCCTTTTAAAGTTTCATTTCCCATTTAGCTGGAATTATTTTTCACTTATGTAAACCTTCACACGGCGTGTGCGTCCCACTGGAGGCTGCTTTTCCTTTCCTGTTTGTGGCGTTAACACGCGCTTAAAGTTGAATAAACTATTACTTCAAGACTTCAAGTCAACATCTAAGGGATTTTATTTCCGTGGCATCACATTGTTCTTCTAAAAAGCCTGCTGGCTTACGGTTTTCTGCCTCCAGCTGAGGCCCTGGGTCTAGATCACATGGTGCCTGTCCCCTACCGCAAAATAGCCTGCGACCCAGGAGCTGTGGAAATCATCGGCATCCCTGACCAGATCCCCTTCAAGAGACCCTGCACCTATGGAGTCCCCAAGCTCAAACGCATCCTGGACGAGCGCCACGGAATCCGCTTCATTGTCAAACGGTAACCAGCGCTTTTAAGATCATAAGTGCTGCTTTTAGCATATTGTTAGCATCTTTTTAAGCAGGTATACATCTCTGGGACAAATGCACAGTGTTGATGTAGTACTTAGACTAGATTTGAACACATCAATGCATGCCTCCATGTGTAATTCAGTCCAATTTAGTCACTGGGCTCAGATCATGGTTTATCCACTTGCTACGTCATTATGGTCCAGCTCCACTCCACCAAATTACAGTATGGCATCGCCTCTGAAACGTTTATTTAGAAAAGATTTTTAATAAGCAGCCACCGAGCGAGCCAGCCTATACCATCTGTCTGTTAAACGTCTGTTTCCTTCAGCACACTATGTCCCGCTGACTGGTAAACCATTTCCATTCATGTCCCAAATGACTTTACCCTGCCAGCATATTGCGGCTGCTCTTCCATCCATTCGTTTAAGCTAATTTAAATGAGCCACCATGCCTTGTTTGAGATAACACATCTTTTAACAAATCCTGCAGGCAGCTCATTAGTGTTAATACAATTAGGAAAGATTGAAAATGTGATTAATGCAGAATTGCATCACATTCCCATTGTCATTGAGAGATGTTCCAGATGTAGGCCCTGATGTTCTTCTTTTTGGCATGTTCTTTGTTTACAGGCTATGTTCATTTTAAAAGTAACTGATCGTTAATTCTAATGGCTTTCTGCTTTAACTGCAACCAAACGTTTGTTCTAATTTAAGATCAAAAGTAGCCCTGCTATTAATAATTCCAAGATGATATCACATGTAATAACAACCTAATTGTATTTCCATGTTATGAGCAGATCAGTTTCAAAATTATAGGCAAGTAGATCCATGCTTGCTGGCTTTTGGTAATAATGAAAATTCCACTGAATATTTTTTAAAACGATACCAGAGTTGTGGCTCATAGGAAAGGCGATGGGATTGGTCGTTTGTCTGCTGGCCCAGTACTTTAACACTCCAGAGTTAAATATCTGGACAGCAAATGGATGGATTACATTCAGCACAGATATTTATGGTCAATAAAGGACTGAAACTGACTTTTTATGTGGTGACTACAACTTAATGTCATCCAAAGATACCTCAAAATTAGCCTCAGCTGTACTTGGTGTTTATTCCTAACATTCTTTAGAACACCAACATGCTTACAAGTTAACATGCCTAAAGGATAAGATGGATGGATAAGAGGGACATTATTATATAATTTTTCTTACTGTCAACAAAAACAACTATCTATATCTTAGCCCATTCATTCCTA
Source organism: Morone saxatilis (assembly GCF_004916995.1). NCBI lineage: Eukaryota > Metazoa > Chordata > Actinopteri > Moronidae > Morone > Morone saxatilis. The sequence goes on along the minus strand of NW_023339763.1, from coordinate 4,237,879 downwards.
CTGCATCTTTAAAAACAGAGCACAAATATAGTTCTATGTATAATTTTAACCATCAATAAAACAAATGTAATATATAAGTTAACATGCTAACTGTAAGCATGTCCTAATATGGCCACCATACAGAGCATAAACCTTTTTAATTGCCTTTTTCACCCTAACTTTAAATGTTTTACTCCACTAGTGGTAAAGAACTGATATCAGCGAGTGTAACGGCTGTAGACTATAAGTCCTGTTCAGCAATGACCCCAATGTAAAATTAGGTCATCTTGCTTTAACAAGTCTGGTAGTGAAGTAGTTATAGATGAAAGTTAACAGTACTCTTCTTCACCAGCTGGAAGTTGCAGAAATTCAATCTTAATCTAAAAAAAAAAAAACCTTTACAAGAAGAAGTAAATGAACAAGACTTCTGAGAAATAGTTGTGTCTAAAGATTGATTATGATCGCAGCAGGAGAGGAATGTCTCGGTGGCAGACGGAGCAGTAGCATGTGCCAGGAGGAGGGGGAAGCTGTCCAAAAGTACAGTTATTTTGGGATTCAATGATAAGAATGAAATAACTCAATTACTTGATTGTTTGACTGAGACTGATTGTTTAAAGAGCAGTTAATGTGCTTAAAGAGCCGTTAATGATGTGTTCCTCTCCACTTGTACAGTGTTTGCATCATGATCTTTTTGCCCCCGAGAGCTGAAACGCTCTTTGAACTCACTGACTAATAGCCCTTTTTTTTTTCTTTTTTATATTCCAGAATGTTCGATGAAAGGATTTTCACTGGTAAGAGTGTGATTATTTTTTTGTTTGTTTGTCTTGATACTATTTTCACGTGCATATGAGCAGTGATTATTAATTAATGAAACACCGCTGCTCCGCCTCTTTATGACTTCTTTGCCAATGTCGCTAATTGTACTTGAAAATATGCCAGTTTCTAGAATTGCAAGGTTTCTGTTGGGGAAGCTGGTGGCAGAATAGTTCACCTTCCTTTTCTATACTGAATCTTACACATTTATTTATTCACAGGCTAAAAATCATCATGTGAGTTACAGTATATATATATATATAT
>NW_023339763.1:4229681-4236723 GCF_004916995.1 Morone saxatilis | reverse complement strand
CCCCCCCCCCACTTCCCCAGACTGGCCTACCGTAGCTTTTCTCTTCTCCCAGTCTTACACATACCAGCTCTCATCTGTGAAAGGCACCATGTATCAGCTGCTTTGACTCTCTGAGTCACCTTCAGTCATTAATTCAGTTTGTAAACTGAAACTTTTACCATTTTTGCCATTTAAGCTATAATGACTGATGCATTGTGCATATTTCCAGATTTGGAGTTACACTGTCCTGTAGTCCTGCTGCCCAGAATGATTAGAGTTAGTTCATGTATTAGAGAGACCAAACTGCTCCTTAAAGATCCTTTCAAAACTCCCCAAATCCCACCTCTATCTATCACAGAACTGTGCGTAGACTGAAACAGCTCTCACCTTTAAAGCATAGGTGACTAGAGTAAGGCTACCAAGACATTTGAGTAGACTACATTCTCTTTCTAAACCGCTCCAGCCTCTTTTATTAAGTATTAATTAACATGGTTAGAAGCTATTTATTTATTTATGTTTCACCTTAAAGGGTTGGGGCTGTCCACACCAAATTCCCAAACATATTTTCGTCACAGTATCTTTTGCTGGTTATCCAGGCCAAGGCAGATAGGTTTTGGTCTCTTACCGGTTGGTTCAATGTTTTGAGATACAGAATCTGTCACTGAGATATCTGTCAGCGCTGTGAACACCAAATGAACTTCCGCCTTCATTATCTTGGGGTGGCAGCAGAAATCTTTGCTCTGATTTTGGTGAACTGACCTTTTAAGCTGTCCTCTACAAACGAGACATTATAGAACGGTTAAAGGATGGCTGCGTCATTGGGTTGTTGGGATATTTTGTATGAAACAACAAATTTAAAAAATGTGTTCTGCACTCTTTGAAGGCTAAAAGCTTAGCATTAGCATAAACTTCCTGTACTATCAATGGAAATCCTAAAATGTCACAAGTGACGTTAACATAACAATGAGGCTTATTTTGACATTTGAATGAAGCGCAACAGAGAATAAAGAGTCTACTCAACGTGATCTTGGGCTTAGCATACAATGCTTTCAGGAGGCGTTTTGTTTTATTTTGTTGATTTGATTGTGCTTTGTTGAAGTTTTCTTTTCTTTCACAAATGACCACTAAAGGAAATAACATGAAGGTAAGTGCAGCAAATGTCATATTTAGTATTATTTGCTGTTACGTGCTCTTTATTTATTTGTTGCTATGAGGTTACTAATAGAACAGGTTGTTCCGTCATGCTTCTGTTTCACACACAAGCACCTCTGCAGCGTCACACGCTGTGGGCTGCTGCTTTCCAAAATAAACAGAGGTGACTGTGCATGTGAGGATCTATAAGGAGGCCTAAGTACTCGATCAAATGTGTAAGCCGGAGCATGCTTTTTGACAGCACACTACGCGATAATAAACTCATATTGAGCACACTGAACAATCGCTCAGTTCCCAGCCTGTTGGGAGAACAGTTCATGTTGTTATGGCATTCTATCTGAACTCAACAGCGCATACTTTAATGTCTGTGGGATGTTTATGTTGCTGAAGGCCTTTGGCGAAAGAGTCACACCTCATTAGTTCTCGTCAGGACCTGTGGTGATTCCGTTGAGGTTACAGCACCTCTCCAGGTGTACAGACACCTTTCAGATAATAGCTGTCATAAAGTGTGTGTGTGAGTTGTAAATGTGTCTAAACATGTACAAAGTAGCAGGAAGATTCTGTGTTTTTAATGCAGTCTAAAGATGGCACCAGGCAGTACGTACTGCGTTTGTCAACTTTATGAAGTTCAATTCTTGCATTATATTGTAATAGGACTGGGCCATATGGCTGTAATGAAGGTTCACTCACGCTGACTGTGCATTAGAACCACTGACAATGTTTTTGTGAGCTCAGTAAGAAGTTAACAACCTTGGTTTGGTCTTTTATCTTTTTACCTGAATAATATACCACATTATTTGAATTATCTGTTCTATAAATGTTTGAAAGCAGCTGTGTGTGTTTTCTCCGCTCATGTTCTTCTTCCGTCTTGCAGCTGAAGCTCTGTCACCCAACACGGCCTCCCAGAGCATCAGAAGATCCTCTGAAGGTAGGGTGGACGGACTCGTTCATTTTGGCTAAATCCAAATTATGATCTTACTGGAGGGGCTCACTAGAATAAAATAAATATAGATACTAACTTTTGACCCAGACAGGCTGCTACACACACACCTTTACATACTATATATAAGAAAACATTCTTTATGTGTTAAATATAAGGGCTATTTTCATAAGTCACCTGCGTATGGAGTAGCAAAAAAAACAGTTTCTAAAATATTGCTTCACTGTGGGATCAGCAGCTTGTAGTCATGGCAAAGAAGTGTTTGCATTTACTTCAGGTGCAGCACAGTTAATTTGTGCTTTTAGTCACATCCACCCCAATAAATATTTTCTACTTTGTTTATTAACCCCATTTCTGCACCCTTCTCTCCTATGTCCATTTGTTACGGTCTCCGGTGATTAATACACCACACAGTCAGTTTGTCATTACCAGGTCAGTGTGGGGCAGGTGGAATATATCAAACTAAAGTTGGCAGGGGCAGAAGTAGTAATGTTCACAGGTGGGCAGACTTCCACTAACGCAGCTGCCCTCACGTAATAATTCTTTTTTCGATGCGCTTGGTGTAAAAGTTCTTCAAATGTTTGACTCTTTTAGCGGGGAGTTTGGTGGAGGACATTGGTGAAATGATTCTTCAGCTTCGCAGACAAGTGGAGAGCCTCTTCAGCATTAAGTACGGTAAGCTACCTGTAGTGACGGAGATTAACTCGCATTCATACGAGGGCAGGAAGTTAAGTCAGACCCATTTATTTTGGAGTAAGACTTTAATCTCCTCCACATGTACACACCCTTTACCAGTGTACAGCCAGTGTGACGCTTTTATAGTCTATTTGAATATTAGTATTTTAACTTTTATGTTTTATTTTAATTATTGAACTGCTTTGTGTGGGGCGAATTGGAGAAGATAAATCTCAATTTCATGTCATGCCAAACAGTGAATAGTGTAGTAATATGCTTCTTAAGACATTGCTTGTATTAGCAAACCAGCAACCAGTGAGCAGCACTGGATAGTACTACGTAAATAAAATCACTATACTGTTTTTTCGTCTGATCTAAAAATGTGATTTTATTTTGAAAAGCCAGGATAATACAAGTGGACACAAGGGGTTAGAGGATGTGGTCCCTGCTTAAGTTATGTTTGTATTGTTATAGGAATGATGGCCAGACCTACTAAAATAATATCCAAATTACAATAATCTTGAATTACTTCAATACTTCTGAAATGACACACATCACATTTGGACACAATCAGTGAAGTAAGTTCTGTCTCCTTTTGCTTGTGCCGTATCCTCTTCCTCAGCTGAAGCTCTGGGCCTTCCTGAACCAGCCAAGGTGCCCTACTCCAAGTTCCAGATGTACCCAGAGGATCTGTACGTCACCGGGCTGCCAGAGGGAATCTCCCTCCGGAGACCCAACTGCTTCGGAGCGGCTAAGCTGCGCAAGATCTTGGCTGCTAGCAGTCAGATCCAGTTTGTCATCAAAAGGTGAGAGCACCTAAAGCACAGTACAGTAATGTGGTATTGTAGCATAGTGTATATTATTTCAGCTGCAAATTACATCCTTTTTAACACTACTTCATTATCCATTACTCTTATATTAACAGTTAAACAAGGTTAGACATGGAAGTGACAGTTTAATTTAGGGATTCATTCACTGCTCTGTTTACTATTGTAATAACCTCTGTTTGTCTCCAGGCCTGAGCTGTTAACTGAACAAGTAAAACAAGAGATGCCTTCCATTCCCGTCTGTGACCCAGGTATGTCCGTCTTATACATGTTCGACACGCATCTATAAGACATTTAAATCTGAATAACTGAACAAATCATCAGCTTTCTGGCATACACACACAAGGGTTTTGTTCAGAGAAGAGTGCACCAACATAACATAACATCAGGGAGGGATATTCCTATATACCCTGTGCAATAAAATGAGTAGTTTACTGGAAGAAAATAATAATAATAATAAAGCCATTTAGTGCTGGTTATGGTCATGAATATGTAAATATTTGTAATGTTTCTAGCCCCATTGTTTTGCCTACATTAGTCATTTTATCATTTAAATCATGCAAATTGTTGCAACAGTAGCAACACTAAAGTGTTCGTCTGCATACAAGATTACAGAATGTTTTCAGTGGCTGCTGTCACAGCTGTCAAATTCAGCAAGTCTGAACACTGCATTTACCAAGGTGCTTGGGGCTTCAGTGGCGTGATTCTCAGTGGATCAACGATAGCAGTTGTTTGCTCTTTTTAGGGGGTTTACACTAATATTTCTGTTTGTATTTAGAAGAAAAACTTTACTCAGAGGTTAATAAATCGATTTTCTTTCCAGTGTCTTGAACCAAAGTCTTCTTGATCAGTCAACATTTAACCTTTTGCACACAAGCAAAGTCATTTTTTAATTCTACTGTAGATGCAGCATACATATACAAAAGGATATAACCCTGCAGCCATTTCACATTTTGTCATATGTGAAGCTCTGAAGATAAAGCAGAAAGGCTGTATGGGGAAAATTCCACCATCTGGAAGCTCATAATGCAGGTTTAAGATTGCTGTTTGCACTGTCCTCTGCATGCATGAAATTATGAGGTCAAATCCAGTTCATGCGCTATTTTTAAAATAGCTCCTCTAAAGAAAAAAGAAACTCCTTGCAGGGATTTCCTGCAGCTATCGCTACCTTTTATTTGTGACAAAGCTCCGCTGCTGGATGAAGGAGCACATCTTAATGTTTGTTATGTTCAGTAAATCTCAAGAAACGACAAAAACAAAAGTTTAACCTTTAAATGTTTTTTTCCAAAGAGCTGGACGCCAAGGACACAACACCAGTAACAGAGGATACTGCAGCTATATCCAAGAGACCTGGATTCTCAGGTACGTCCAAGTTTCCCCTTCAGTCACCACTTTGAAAGCTTAGATTGGATGTTGTATATTGTTTGAACATAAATCAGCCTCGTGTATTGACATTTATCGCCCTCCCTTTTAAAACGAAGCAGTGGAAAAGGCTGAAGAACTGCACTTGAAATGGAAATGTAAAAAGATGAAATTTCAAAGCGTCTCCTGTCTCCTGTCTCCTGTCTCCAGAGTGCTTGGAGTCCAAACTGTCCAGGATCGACCTGGCCAACACGCTGCGAGAGCAGGTCCAAGATCTGTTCAACAGGAAGTATGGGGAGGCATTGGGCATCAAGTACCCTGTCCAAGTGCCTTACAAGAGGATCAAGAACAACCCGGACTCGGTCATCATCGAGGGCCTTCCCCCCGGCATCCCCTTCAGAAAGCCGTGCACCTTTGGCTCCCAGAACCTGGAGAGGATCCTGGCGGTCGCTGACAAAATCAGTTTCACCATCACCAGGTGGGAACCCCCGGTCACATGATCACTTAAACCACAGTTACTTATTTCCTGTCCTTTCCATTAACACTTAAGTGGAAGCGACACCTCATGACTCTTTTTCAAACAGACATTAGCAAGCAGCCAGTTAGTACTTACTGACAGGTTGTAAAACAAATTATTAAAGATAATAATTGATTTGGATTGTGTCAAAAATTCCGGTTTTAGGTTTATAAAAGCTGTCATGATAATATAATTGCTTGGGCAACAATTAGGACGATTAAAAATCACGTTACTACTCGAGGACAGCTTTCAAGTTGAATTAATGTATCATACCACTGTTTCTTGCAGACCTTTTCAAGGACTCATTCCAAAACCAGGTAAGAACAGAATTTGGTTTTCCATCCTAAAATTTGATTAAATAATAAAAACGTAGCACAGACAACTAATATTAATGTCATCTAATAATAATAGTAATGTATAATTCATCATTTTTATCAGCACCACGACGTGTCACTTTACTAAAGAAGGCCTACGCCTCGATAAGTGGTGAGTAGAAAATGTTTTACAGCAGTCCTTCTCCTGTTTGTTGCTTCATCAGGAACTTTTCTTTTAAACAGCTGTCATTAACTGATTCTCTTCACCTGACAGATGATGACGATATTAACCGGATGGGCGAGAAAGTTGTCCTTCGAGAGCAAGTCAAGGAACTGTTTAACAAGAAATACGGTAAATAGTCCTGGAGTCTCGTGTGATGCATCAGCTTCAGTTTCAGGGCCTTATGCAAGAGTCACTACTACAAACACATTGGTTCCTAAGTGCCACGTAGGAGTGATTTAACGTCTCTCATTTATTTTCTCATATTCCGAATGTGTCTGTACAAGTCCGCTCAAACGACTCATGTACATATAGTCTGACTGGTTTGACTTAAGCATTAAAATGCCTTCAGCTGAATTCATTTGAAGTTTAAATATCTTACCAAATCAATTAAAATATAGAGACAGAACATTTTATTGGTATAAGTATTTTAGCTTGACATTGACATTTCAGTTGTTGGTAGGAAAACTCTCATACATCAACAGTTGCCTAAGGGTCTTTATGCAGGTTCCTGTCCAGCTGAACATCCAGTAATGGAGTATATTCTCTGTCACTGTCATGTCCTCTGATTCTGGCCTGTAACTTCCCTCCAAACCAACCTCCAACCGGCGACATGTTGACAGCTGTAGTGATGTTTTTCACGTCTACCACTGACATTGCTAAATGTGCTATGTATTTGTCAGCAGGACTTAAAGCTCTGAGTGTTAAAATCTTCTTTTTACTCTTGACTGGCATTTTTATGAATGACTCTTGCTCATTAGGAGGAGCGTACTCACACACACGTCACATGTAGGTACACTCTTGGAAATCAGTCACACACACTTTGATCTAACGAAGATACGGTTATGGGATCAAAGCGTTCCCTCTTTAAATAAACTGATTGTGGTTTGGAGTCAGTAGGTATATTAATATGGGGATTAATATTCTGATAATAATTGGTTTTAAACGCCCAAACAGAATAGAAGTGCTCCATATAAACACTTCATTCAGAATAAACCGGTTTAGTCGGTTTCCAGAGGGGTTGTTTTAACCTTTTCAAAAAGCAATCAGAAGAAA
>NW_023339763.1:4224353-4229657 GCF_004916995.1 Morone saxatilis | reverse complement strand
ATTAAATCTGATTACTTTCTGGCTGCATTCTTTCTGCGCACGCCCTCCATCTTGAAGTAAATGCGTGGGGACATTCGTGTCTCCACTTCTAAAAAATGGCACCTTCCAAGCTGGACTGGACCAATGCGGAGAATTCGTTTTTTTTCAAGTCCAAGAAAATAAAATGAACAAAGCTGGGTTAGACTGATGTTTCAGACATATTAAAAACTGCTGGAAAACTTTGAGACCCCACCAAGTTTCTGTTTTACGAAAGCATGGACAGCTGTTTTGATTAAATGCGTTGGCGAGTACTGACATAAAAAATCTTCAATCAGAATGAAAAATGTGCATGTAAGCGCAGCTTGTGTGTAATCAGAGATCAGTGAATCCTGCCCACAAACGGAGCAGAGAGCCCTGTAAGACAGTGCCATGGAATTTTTTCAGTTATGCTGATGACAAAATTTCACAAACAATGCACCTACTCACGAACAGTTGGCATTCACCAGGTTGAAAGAAGAAATTTAAGACTCGTTTGAAGGGAAGGTATGTTGAATCAGACATCAGATTTGTGCGGGCAAAGTTGACGGGGGAAAAAAAAACGAGAGGTTGAGAAGAAAAGTATGAAAATGTTCTTGCATGAGGCCCAATGTGCTGCAGTCAGGCTGCGGGTCCACAGGAGTTTGAGCATTGAATGTCAGTGTATGTTAACACTAATCAGTAGCATTGTCCTTCTGCATGCTGTCATTTACATGTGGTTAATAGCTACTGTTTGCTTACCTGAATTACTTAAATGAACATTCATTTTCTTCAGGCTCAATATGTGAGCAGTATCACACTATGAAAATGGAAAATAAAAAAATGAAATGCACATCGTCATTAGCCTAATTGGTTTCATATATTCAACCCACGTTCTCCTCAGGCAGTTCTACTTGCTCGTTCCTACAGTAATAAGTACAACTTACCCTTAATACACACACTTCAACACTATCATTTTTCAAAGTCGTGACTTTACACTTTATTTATATGAACATTTGCATGTATTTCTTTCAGTGTTTTTTTTTATAGAGCTGGCAGGAAAACAACCAGCATCTGTCCTCCTCTTGGAGGCTCTTTGCAGGTGATCAAAAAGCTTAATTCCTGCCTTGTCGCGTGTTTTTGATCATATTGTCGTGCTGTGTGTTCAGGTGAGGCTCTGGGCTTAGACCGCTCCGTCGTGGTCCCATACAAGCTAATCCGTGGCAGTCCAGAGTCTGTAGAAGTCAGTGGCCTTCCAGATGATATCCCTTTCCGAAACCCCAACACCTACGACATTGTGTGCCTGGAGAAAATCCTTCAAGCCGCGGATGAAATAACATTCAACATCAAGAGCCAGCTACAGTGAGTGCTGAGACACCTGAATATTCAGCAGCCTGTTAGCTGTCACCACGCTGTATATTTCAGTGGGAATTTAAGGGTTTTTTGCTTCTTGGTAGTTAAGCTCATTATGGTTTATTTATGCTTTGGATTTAAATCCAGCCTCTGAGATGTCAAAGAATAAATCTTCCTCAGCTGTGAATGTAAATAATGTGAAAGAGTGAACAATATTTTGACTGTGAAGCAGTTAAGCTATGATGAAGGAATGGAGGCGAACATTTATATCATGCAATTGTTTATTTTTTTTTTTTGCTTTTTAGGTATGAAATGAGTCTGAACTGTACTCCAATGTGAATTAGTTTTGTTTTTATTTTATCAACTTCTATTATTTGTGTTTATTTTCATTATTTAAAGTACTGTGTCATCTGAAATTGTAGACTTCTTCTCTTCCACAGACCTTTTGCAGAAATCTGTAGCCAAGCTTGTAACACAGGTAGGTGTTTGAGTTTCTTGTGTGAATGGAAGCAGAGCGCTGTGCTGTAAAACCGAACGGAAGTGAAGTAAAAAATAAATAAATAAATAAACCAACAACATTTGCTTGGTGTCTCCAGTAGGAACAAACGCCTCCACCAATCGACGAAAGCGCAAGAGAGTCCAGGAGAGCAACCGAGTACCTGCCTCCTCTGACCTGGGGATATCAACCAATCAGATTCCAGTGATGGTGAGATTGAAAGTGTGACCTGAGATCTGTGCACGCAGGGTTGAAGCAAACAGGGAACAAGTCTCGTGACGCTCTATATTTGTACTAAAGTCAACAACAACAAAAATGGACAAACCCAAACTAACAATGAGTTGAGCCTTCTATTGCCATCATGTTTAATAGTTGTGTTCTCAGTAGAGAGCAATAATTATGCATCACTTTAAGCCTTATTATAATTTATACTGATGAGTTATATAGAAATTAACAGCCCGTATCAGAGAATTTAGCTATAGAGACCTTTTTGTACCAGGCTGTAAACATTTGGCTTAGGGTTTAGGGGGTTGCATTTTAATATGTGGCCTTACAGAGATTGACTCACTTCTGTAGCCAGCCTCCTGTGGCCGTTTAGGGAACTGCAGTTTCTGGAACTTCCTGTTAACTTCCATGTTAGCTTAATTTGCCGGCCAGAGTTTGCTGCATGGTAGAAACCCAGTGGGGCTTTGGGGGCTGACTGCTACGGACAGGGCAGGGAAGATAGGAAGCACTGAGAGATGGATGGGAATTATTATATAATTATAGAATAGTGCAGACTTACCCTTTAACAGTACATCGATGCTTCTCTTGAAACGTGTGAAAGTTATAATAGTTGAAATGTTACAAGTACGATTGCATCTTTATTCAGAGTATAATCTAACGTAATTCCTTCGAGCTAAATGTCTCCATGTAAACACACACCAGTGTGTTTAACTGTAATTACTGAATCCTAATATTAAAACTGCGTTTTAAGGCAAGGTCAACAACCTCTTTGTACTAATGAAAGCATTTTCTCCACCATTATGACTGACTTGCCTCTATCGTTGTCTTTCTGTGTGTGTGTGTGTGCCTGCAGCAGTGGCCCATGTACATGGTGGACTACAGCGGAGTGAATGTGCAGGTTCCCGGGAAAGTCAATTACTGAAGGACAAACCTGGACTGCAGCAAAGGGATAAAAGGAGGAGTTTGTCAAAGCGATATTCCCGACTCTTCAACACGCGACACTAACACTTTGCCAGAGTGCTAGGACTAAACAATCTCTCCAGACTGAATATAGAGAACTGAAGGTTTGACTCTGTGAATGACGTCCTGAGTGTTGAGGAACAACAGAATGTACGTGGATCAAAACGTTGCAGGGCTAAAAGCTTGGCTTGTTTTCTGTCTCCTGCCTCCACGCCGTGCCAGCAGGACAGCTGTCAGTTTTGGTTCTCCTCCTAAAGCTGATGGCGACAGTTACATTGTTTGTTTTTTTATGAAGCATAAAGACATTACTGAAGTCACATTATTTGCCCTTGCATTTACGAAGTGTCCATCCACTGAGTCACGTTGTCGGATCCAGCATTCGGTTGCAATGTATTACTGACAAAAAAAAAAATGTCTTTGATAACGATCTGGTTCCATAATATTCAGATATTTGTACTTTTTATTTATTATATTTATTGAAATATAACATTATGTGCAGGGATGTAAAATACATTATTCTGTTATACTGCTCCTTGAGGAACTATCACAGCACTAACACAGATGCTACTAGTCACTCAGTAACTACAGGTAACCGCTGAAATCAAATTAAACAGCAGCAACGAAGTGTCTTAATTGGGTGTCGTGGCGATCGCAAGCCATCAGAAATTAAAAGGAAACAAAACGGAAGTTTGCCTGACGGGTAGAACCTCTGCTCTCACAGCGGCAGGAAGTACCTGCAGTAAACACGAGACCTTCAGCAAACAGCCTCATTATGTTAGCACCACATTAACAATATGTAAAATATCTCATTTAAAGTCAGCCTGAATGTATCATGTAAAGGAAAGAATGGTATGTTATTCTGCATTGACTGTCTCTGGACTAATATTTAATATGCTGTACCTTAACGCCAATTAGGCCTTTGAAATAAAATGTGTTGCCTTGCACTTTCATTTCGTTGGAGCTTGTTTTTGATGTGCGGTACTGCGGCGGGATGTCTGCTCTACGGGGGGCCGTCTTCACTGCAAACTTTGTGTCTGTTATATCATGGTCAGTGAAGCTGTGGACAAAATTCAATGTAAGCAGCTAACTTTTCTTAGTCAATGTACTTTTGTCTCTCCCTGCCAAAAAGTTGATGAGCCATGTAGCCTGTAGAGTTTGTCAGTCCTAGTATAATGAGTATGATAAGTGAAAATGTAGAGCTGCAATGATTAGTCGATTAATATTTATCGTTGTGAGTAATTTTTCTTTAAAAATAAGTGAATATTACCTGGTTTCTTTAGTCTCCTGACAATAAACGGAATATCTTTGCGTTGTGGATAATACATTTGAGCAAGTCACCCTGGGCTTTGGGAGCTGACATTTTCTGGACCTCATCGAGTAACTGATAAAATGACATTAATATTGAAAATAATCATTAGTTGCATATTTATTCTAACAACCCTGCTGTGTAGTACTTACAGACACATTTATTCTTTCTCAAACAAGGTTTCTCCTCTAAAGTTTGGTGAACTGAAGTTATCTTGTTATCGACATTGTAACCTTGAAGGAAGGATTCATTACAGGACTGCTGTATTGGACTGCACTAGTTTTATCTAGCTGCACTCCCAGGAAACTGTCTTTTTATCCACATTCAGTTGGATCAAATCCACACACAGTACCTTCGCTGAGGTCAGAGTGCAGACCCCCGGTTCCCCATCCTCCAGTCTGCGTTTCTCCCCCATCATCCATAACTCTTCACTTCCTGCTCAGGTACCTTGAACCCAAAGCACTGCTGTGCACTTACAGAGTCCATTACTACAGAGATAGTGAGACTCCCTGCCAAGTGCTCATGTTCTTCTCTTAATGGTTCTACTACACATAAATGTTTGAATGTTTAAAGACGCATTTATTCGGCAGGAAGAGCCGGTTCGAGCCCCGCAGCTCCGCCGAAGACGCTGATGGGAAACTACCTTAACAGTAGGCCACCGACCTTTAACTTGAATGGATTTTGTTGGAAAGAATACCCTTTTGTTTTTAGGTTTCATGATTATAAAGTCTTCCTCGTAATGGTCATGGCTGTCCCTCCCCCGTGTCTCCTGTCTGTCTCTCTGGGCCTTTCTCATTTCTCGAATTTGTGCCTCTCTCCCCCGTGTCTCTCCTCACATCTAAGGAGAGGCGCCGTGAGAAAGAGAAAAGGCCTTGTGTCTGTGTGTTGTGGGTGTGACTTCTGTTCTGGCTCCCGGCCGCCCTGCTCTGCACACCTGTCGGGAATCACCCCCCCCCCGGTTGACTCACCT
>NW_023339763.1:4223875-4224287 GCF_004916995.1 Morone saxatilis | reverse complement strand
TGATAATGTGCTTTTCAGGCTTCCTTCGTGTCCTAGTTTCATAATTGTTTAGTTTCTTGTGTAAAAGTTCTGGCTAACAAAATTAGCGTCAGCCGTCGCTCCTCAACCCTTTAATCATCATCAGCTTTGATCAGTCTATCATTATAAATTACTATTAATAAAAACAGCCAACCCTATCTCCTTCCTTGATGTTCCAACTGGCAAAAAATGGCATATCTGGGGTCCTCATACACCCCACTCAAGGACCCCTGTTGGTCCTTGGACCTGAGTTTGACAAACACTGACTTTAGATACAAGCAAGAATATATATGTTTTGTTATACAGAGAACTGGACAGACAGAGTTTTACCAACGCCTTACCATTTCAGTTTACTCTTAGATTATTTTAGATATTAAAGGACCAGTGTGTGGGA
>NW_023339763.1:4223357-4223775 GCF_004916995.1 Morone saxatilis | reverse complement strand
ATATATATATATATATAACAGTATCTGTGAAGCAAAAACTAAACATCCAAAATGTCTGAAAAATGTTTTTTTTATAGCTTATTGACCTACTGTCCCTCTGCAGCACTGACTTGTGTATGTATTGAAGGCATTATCCCACAGTTGTTAGTTTATTAAGTACACATAGCTGAACGTAATGCATTAGCTCTACAAGAAATCCTCTCTTCACAAAGGTTAAAATGTTAATTCTTTTGTTAAAAACTTTTTCAGAGAGATGTTTTCAATGTTTAGCATATCCTCACTGATACAAATGGAGTGGACAGAATATATCTGGTGACCGAACATTACAATTTAGGACCAAATTCTCATCATGTGAATGCTGTTAAGACCCCCGTCTCCAAATTACAGGGCCTGAAATGACACAGAACACAAGGCTGAC
>NW_023339763.1:4213933-4223319 GCF_004916995.1 Morone saxatilis | reverse complement strand
CAGGCATAGTAAGCACTCAAAGACATATACACGTAGATACCACATTCTATATATGTTAAGTGCCATTTTTAGTATAGTAAAAAAAAAAAACTGTGAAGACTGAAGCTTGTTTTTGCTGCATAGCGGCACAGACGGATGATGATGTGTCTCTGCTTGCATATATATTTATTTTCCAGTGACATAGAAAAACACTTTGATTTACTAGGCATTTAATGCACAAACTGACATGCCTCAAAACTGACATTGTACAGTCACACAGATTGCAACCGAGGTTTTATGAGACGCATCTCGCACAGTGTGACATGCAGTGAACCTGTAATATTTCTGTTATCACAGAAAACAGAACATAGTAGCACTCATGACAGGAGGATTTATTGCAGGGCTGGTGAATTAGACTGCCTTAGTTTATGCTAGATGGACCTAATACACTGCCAACTGACCGTATAAGATAATAATTGTTGTTTGGTTACCTGATTGTTGTGCACAAACCTTGACTTTCCAGTATTGAGTAAAAATTAGATAAAATCACAGCTAGTGTGGCTCATTGCACAAGACTAGCCTGCATTTTCATTAAAATGACAAATGATCTACATGTTTTCAAAGGGAACTTTGGGCAAAATGTAATTATTTTGGAATGATTCCATGGGTGCTTTGTTGAGCCAGGCATTTAGCCGTACAATATTTGTCAGAATCTTTACAATTAATTACAGTAACCATCTAACGGAGGACTCTTCTGTCAAGTCTTTTATTTATATATTTACACCCCACAGATGTTTTTTCGCTAATGGGCTGCGGTGTTTGTTTATCGTCTGTGTCTTGTTTGTTGAAGCTGCTGGCAAGATTGCAAGGGAGGAGGGCAAGCATGACCTGGGCTCCACGCCTGAAGACAGCTTCCCCGACAATCTGAGCATCCCGCCCACCGCAGCCGAGCTGGTCAGCAATCCTCACAGCAGCAGGTCAGAGCACGGCCCACACAGAAATTTAGCATCACCCCCGCATACTTTGTTTATAATGTGGAAATATGAGACTGTGGGATGCTGCTAAATTGTACTGCATTCATAACCGGCATTACTCATAACGTGCACTGAAATAAACAGATTAAATATACTGTTTTATAGAATTTACATTCACATTTCTACCGTGACACAATTATAGCGACAGCCTTTAATTCATATTTTCATTTGCTCTTATTTTGGAAGGTTTTTCTGTTCATATCCTTTGGTTTCCCTTCTAATAGGCCTTTAGTTTGTGTATGCCGCTGAACGAAACAGTGCCATGTTTATCCAATAAATCAACTGACAAGGATGCATATTTAGAAAAGCTTGTTGTCGCTTACTTTACTTGGTTTTTCAGACGAAACAAAATTAAATTAATAATTCTCATTCAAGTTTCCAGTGTTGGGGCCATTAGCAATTGTGTGTCCCCCCACACGGCTCGTGTATCTTTAATGAATCAGTTCTGTAATTTGGTCCTCACCTGAGTGTGTTTTATCTAATATCACAGATCAACAAGTGCATGCGTGAGTCCCTTGGCTGACTGTGAAGCAGGTATGTGCAATTGAAAGCATTTCTGCATCATAAAAACTTTTTTTTCCCTGATACTTTGCTGTCTAAAGTAACAATATATTCAAAGCCCAAGTATCAAATTAAAGTTTTAAATCGATATAAATAATCCTTAGGAGCCTCTATGGAATATTTCCCATCATGTTTTGCAGTCCAGTCAGTTCAAACACATTCTATCACCTACTTAAATCTGTTTAACACAGCCATAAAACACAGTGACACACACCGATGGGAACTCAGGCAGAATGAACTGTTCAATCCCCGCAGGTCCGTCAGGAGATTGCATTCCTTTGAAAAGGATTAAAACGGAGCCTCCAGATGGGGAGATCATTCAAGTTACAGTGCCAGGTAAGTGTGCACATGCTTGGCAGCCATTAGCTTTGAAAATACTTCACTCTTTTGAATTATAAACACAGTGTCCAGGGATGTTGCTTTAATAGATTATCTCTGACATATCACAGGTCTGTGATACAGTGTCAAACACAGCAGTGTATGGTGTGTGTGACTACGACACACTCAAGGCACACACAGGCCTTTTACTACTACAGGAACTTAACAGGTTGTGAACCTACATTTCGGCAGGGCTCCAGAAGTGGTACATAAGTTCATATCCAGGTATTCTCAGTGGTGCTAGCAGTTATGTGGTTTGTGACTGGTCAAGCTGATGTGTCACCACTGCACCGCACATTACGACGAACACAACAACACAGCATTAACCAGTTTACTGCTGTGTCTGCTGCAACCAGAAACAACCCTTTTAAANNGTTGGTGTGCGGAGGCCATTAGGGGCAGCTAGATCCTTTATATGCATACAATATAATGGATGGACCTTGTGTAGTCACAATATATTTTTGGTTTGCTATCATCTTCATCATTTGCATTTCTTACATCAAGCAATGTATCTATTTGAATGCCAGTGTATAACATTTAGAAGGATCTATTGGCAGAAATGGAATATAATATTCATAAGTATGTTTAATTTCCTATATAGGAATCGTTGTGTTTTTGTTACCTNNTCATTTGTGTATAATCACCAGAATACAGGAATCATTGTGTTTTCGTTACCTTAGAATGAGGCGTTTTTATGGACAGTTGCCGTGGGTCGCAGTATCCCAAAATGGACAAACCGAACACTGGCTGTAGATGGGGCCTTTCACGTTTTTTGTGAGTTTTGCGACCACTGTAGTTTTTCCTACAGACTCTTCTCACTCCTAGGTCGTCAAATACAGACGCCAGTGGTGTTGAGTTAGTCGCAATCTGAAACATCTCCACTAGATGCCACTAAATCCTACACACTCATTCTTTAAAACCATAGGATCAAAGTAACAATGACACAGTGATGTGTCATTTCTTTTTGCAGAAGCTCATGCATCAGGTTCAGTTTGGACAGTTCCGTCCATGTAGTTTTGCTTTGAAAGCAAAGGGGTGGTTTTATTGGTTATTATTACTCATACTGCCTCTACTACACCTACTGATAGTGTATTCATTCTAATGTCCCAGGTGTGGTAACTGAGAGGATTTGAACCCAAATGTGGACTTGAAATTGGAGCAGGTGCTGTTCCGATGGTTTACTAAGCAAAAGGTGGTGAAACCTAAACTTACAAATCCATGAGGGAGTAGTCCAAATCATTCAAATCAAAACAAGCCAGCAAAATTCATAATCCACCAAAGCAAGAATAAAGTCCAAAAACTGAGGAAGTAGTCTATACAACAATAAGAAAACACAAGGAAGCAGGCAGAAAGCTACACATGGGAACCAGGATGAACTAGCAAATGAAACTGAAAGACTAAATACACAGATGAGCAGTAGGATAACAAGACACAGGTGAAAATAATGTAGGCGGGGCAATCAAACAAAACTGGAAGGAAAACAAATAAAGACAGGAAGTGAAGTAAAAGAAGTGGAACAAAATAAAACAGGAAATAACCATGACTCCTAATACCATTCTTATGTCACTCTCTGCAGTTGGTCTTGATTTCTCCAAAATTCAGAAACCATGCTCTGTGCACCACTGACCACAGCTCTAGTCAGAAAGACAAAAACAGACTAACATGACAAACTAGAATATGCTTTTCAGATTTGGTACACAAAAATAATGTGGTATGTATTTGTAAATAGACAATACAGACAATACAATACAGTCATTGAACAATCCTGGCAGGCCGTTAACCCGTATTTGTTCTGATTACAGCATACTTTACTCTTTTGCTTCAGTCTAATCAACCACATTTCCAGGTGTACCAAGCAGCTGTTTTCACTGAAGAAGTTCTGGTAAAGCCACTGTACAGTCCCTGCTCAGCACCAAGCAGCAGACTGTCAGTTAGAGACTAGCTGGTGAACACAGTGGTGGATTTAGCAGCTAAAGAGCCTCCATACGTTGGTGGAGAGTGAATATTGGACTATGGTCAGAAACTTAAAGGCTAACTTTGGTATTTTTCTACCTGGACCATAAGTTTTGAATTTAGTTGAGTATTGAGGGAGAGAAACAGGCTGTAATCTAATCCTTATGGGCAATTGTGCACTGTCAGAATATGCTACTGACTGGCTCAGATTGTTGTTATAAGTGTGAGACAATACGACCCTACACAGAAATGAAACGTTTTGTGTTCCTTTCACTATCCGCTGTTTATCTAACCAAGTCTCGCTCAAGGAGAGGTTTCGTTCTAAAATCTTGGGAGAGATGAGGTGACTTGTTGCAGGAAGTCAACAGTGGAAATATAAGGATAGTAATGCCAGCCTGGAAGAGTTTGTTGCGTTGGAGTACAGAAAATATAATAAATAAAAGACTTTCAATGTAATAGCTGAATATTTAGCTGATTTCAACAGTGTTGGGCTAGTTACTCAAAATTTGTATTTATTTCTTATTACTCTTTTCAGAAGTAATATTCTTACTTTATTACTCCCTGCCAACAGTTATTAGTTACATTACTTTGCTGCTACTGCCCACAAAATTTAGACTTAAGACGATTAGTAATGGAGTATTTCCAGCTGCTCAATGGCAGCGTTTCCATCTTCCAAACTAGTTTCCTCCATGATTACAAACATAAATCCAAAGATGTGATTGGATTGTTGGATTTCAAATCAGTAGGGGGTGACAACAAAAGTAAGGTTGTAACTAATTATTAATGGAATTGTATTCCTAAAAGTAATTAGTAATTAGTTACACTACTAGTTGTTAGGGAAAGTAATGTGGATAAGGCTTTTATATTTGATGGCCACCGTATTTATTTAAGCCAGAGTATACAGATACAAGAGAAAACATGGGAAATATGTTCCATGGTGATAAATACTGAAGTTACCCTGTAACTCAATGCTAATGTTGATCCATGTTGGCTGGATGTGTTGCAGACATAGAGCTATTGGCTAAGTTTGCCATATAAATTTGATGAGGTGAATATAGTGTTATTGCAGCTTTAATATCACCAAACCCATACACAAAAAGAGGATAACAGTTACTTTTATATTGTATTTTCACTTCTGTTTCTACCACAACTACAGTAACATATGTAGATGTGTTCATTGTGCATGGGTTCAAGGGCCAAGGCAGCTGGTGCCTTCGCCTTCCACTCCTACAGATCAGTTTCAGCTTTATCATAACAGATGACATCAGCGGCCTGTCTGTTATAAGTATTCAGCGTAGCAAATAATACATCTCGCCACAGAGTCTTTACCCTCTGTTTGAAAAACATCTATAAAAAGACAGTTATAAGGCCACAATTACCAGTTCTCTGCTCTGTATGTGGCTATATTTAACCCACTACTGTATAAATAGGGTGGATACAGCTGGCCACATGTCTTTGTGGAAAACATTCTAATTTAATGCAGCGTGTACTGTAGATTGTGGATGGTGCAATTTAAATGTCTGTTGTCTATATTTCTGAACTGTTGGCTTTAAACTATTGTTAGACTGAACAACTCTTTGAAGACTTTCAACAACCCTTATTAGCTTTCTAGTTAAAAGTCCAGTGTGTAACATTTGGGAGGATCCACTGGCAGAAAGCAAATATAATAATATTATATAGTTTCTCCTACACACTTCACAGGCTGTTCTCATTCCCAGGTCATCAAATACAGACACGAGCGGTGTTACAATCTGAAACGTCACTGCTAGATGCCATTTAAGGTGTTAATTTAGTCCTTTATAAATGAATCAAACCCAGTCCTCTTAAAGTGGACCAACAGAAAAGGGACTCAGTTCTGTTTGTGCTGTCAGTTCATTTTAAAGAGGACTCTTTCAAATGCTACAAGTAATGTTGATGTTATCTGATTAAAAATTGGGCATTTTCACATAATTTTACAGTTTTATCACTATAACAATTATTTAAAAGCCCCACACAGGTTGTAGATCTTCACATTTCGCATTTCATTTGCATGAAGACATTGGATTAGAATTTATTTCAATATTAAATATATACTATATTGTTTCTATAGCAAAAGTAAAGTTTATACAGTAGGTCACTATATAAACTCAATAATATTTCAATGGAAACAAATCTAAAATGTCAGTAAATCATATTCTTGACATCAGTCAGTACCAGTCCTTTCTCTTGTCCTCTCAGATTTGTTGCAAACTAACATAAACACTGAGACTACAGACAGCTTTATTCATTACTGATTAACAAACATGCTGAAACTTGTAATGAAAACTGTGGAGAAAGGCAGATGGAAATATCGCTTTTTTGTTCTACTTTGCACTTGTTGTCTTCAACTTGAGAACTGCACTGCGGCCTCTCTGCTCTCTCTCCCTGTCCTATGTGTGTGTGTGTGTGGAGCTGAGCCTGGCCCTCTGTACTGTGGAGGAGAGGACAGAAAAGCAAGTGCAATCATAATGTCCAGAATATTATTTATTTTACTGACATTTTAGTTTAGTTTCTGGTGAGATATTATTGAGTTTATATAGTGACTTTACTGTATAAACTTTACTGTTGCTGCTCCAGAAACAATATAGGTACATTTCACATTTAAATAAATTCTAATCTAGTTTAAAACATTTAATTGCTGATGTCCTAAATTACAACTTGTGTGGGTTTTTTAAAATAAATATTGTAATAATATTAGTCTAATATTGTGTAAAAATGCACAGTGTTTAGTAGATATCAAAATATCTTGTGGGACAATCCTTTTCTACTTTGCACAGTTGTCAATAACTCTGTCCTGCAGAGGAGAGTATAGAGATGGAAGCATGACAATAAAATGACAGCAAAACATACACTTAGGCGCTGTGGACTGAATACAACTATGATTAATGATCATTAGGCCGCTAGCAACACCGACAAAGGGGTAAGCGAGACTGGAGCCTCCCAAGGAGGTCTCAGTATGGTTCGTTTGAGAGGGGTCTGAGTTAGTTTGGAGTGTTCATATGTGCAAAATTGCTCACTAATTGCTTGAGTTCATTTGGAGGGCTGAAAGGGAACCAAGTGTGAAAACACCCTAAACCCCACACACTGATCCTTTAATGGCTCCTTCTATACAAGCAAGGACACATGTCTTATATTGCACCTTGGTTTGCTGAATGAGCTATAAAAACACTATGTCAGTGATAGAGATCATATCACTGACATAATTCCAAACACATTTTTAATTTTAAATTTAATTTTAGTTAAAAAATAAACACAATAATGTATGATATGATATTAATATTCGTGTAACTTTATGATTCTCCTGTCAGCACTATCTGCATCCTAACATTGGCAGTCTTCTACAGTTGGTTTGTGGGCATCATTTTATTTTTGTTTTCCCAAAAATCAACAATACTTTTGGTAAACAGATGTGCCCATATTGTCATACTTACGCAAGCAAACGCTACAGTTGCTGTGATGTTGCACCACTCCTTTCTCAGCCAAACCCTGGTCCTCAGGGCTGCCCTCCACTGACAGCACACAGGCTGTAATTTCCAGCTATAAGTGGGATGATCCAAACCACAGAAAAAAAATCCCATATTACAGAACCAACACTCAGTTTGTGGTGTGAAGCCATTGCCAGACCACTTTAACCCAGAAATAACCTAAAGACTTGATTTAGACAAATTGTTTTTTTCAGTCTGCATTCTTCTTTTGTTTATACTCCGCGGAGGTCAGTCGAAGGTATGCAAAGTTTGGATGAGCAGAGAGCACAGATCAGAAACCTATAACTTGTAATTTGCCTATGAAATATATTAAGTTTGTATTTCAATTGCAAACTGTGAACAAAGTGTATGTTCTCAACATGAAGGTGAATGTATTTTCAGTTACATCAGATGGCCACATTTTGACGAAGATTTTTTGTCATACTTGAAAATAAGATCACAATTGACAAAACAAATGGAGAAACTGTAGCCATTAAAAAAAAGGATAAACTAGAATCAGTTCGGTGAAGTATGACCAAGCTGCATTGGAATGGTATAAATTGATAAATGAATTATCAACATACAAAATTGGAAAAGCATTTGGAACACGCTACATGAAGTTTACATTATGTATAATGTATAATGCTGATTGTACTGAATGCTGAATGACATCTTAAATTTCCCTGCCATCCACACAATAATAGCACTGTTTCAAAGTTTTTCATTCTTATAAATATCTCTAATTCGATCAGATAAAAGTCTTACTTTTAAACCTTAACTGGTAAAGAACCTGAAGATAAATACGTTTTTATAATAATTTAAGACTTTTTGTCTTGAAGTCAGGAAAATGATTGTGCAATCAACCGACATCTGTGCTTTACTGAGAAGATACTCCTTACTCTCACGCTGCTCAATTCACCTTAAAATAACTTTTAGTGGGATGCAGTTTCTACTGTGCCCTGTGTTCCATTGCAGGTGATAAATATTGCATTCATCACTGAAAAATTACGCTGGTCTTCTCTAGTAACAAGATAAGAACTACACATTACTATTTTAGTTTGAAAGGGTCTCTTCTCTCTTGACTAAAGACCTCTTCTGGTCTTTCAAACCATTGAGTGGATTTCAGGACTGGCTAACGCAAGATAACCCACAAGCAGTGTTGGGCTAAAAAATGCAATTAATTACTCATTACTCATTTCAAAAGTAATATTACTTAGTAATTAGGTATACTTCTAGTTATATTACTTTTCTGCTTCTTCCCACAAAATAAATTTCGTCCCATCTCCCCAAGTTTCAGACTCCAAATCCAGTTTTGTCAGTTAAAATCAAAGTAATGGAAGAGTTTCTTTCTTTCTTAGAGCGGACTTTTTGTGCCAAACTTGGGAGAGAAGTCAGAATATACAGAGCCGTATAATGATATATAAGTTCTAATTTTGTAATGCAATCAAATGTTTGATCACTGCAACAGTATTTTTTTATTTTATTTTGTCTCATGTAAGCCCATGAGGGCTGTGCACTTTGTGTGCATGACACGGAAAACAAATCAGTTGTTTTTTTATAATAACTGTAGTCAACAAAATAAAAAAACTATACGATGCAGGATTTGTCTGTTGCTTGTAAACACACCTTTCGAAGTTGGTCCCTCCTCCCTGGATCAAGTGAGTCCAAGAGAGCACCTATGGCCAAGTTACATAATGAGAAGAGCGAGCAAGAACAAAGCAGTAAATCAGAGAAAAACTCTCTCACTCTGCTATTTTCTGATTATTTAACAGCAGTTACATTCTAAAGCACAAATAAACACAGCCACACTTATCCACAACCCTGCGGGATGGTGCCATATTTCTGATTGTGTGAACGCAGCTGAAGCGTACCATTGTCATAGTGACAGTTTGTATGGCAGGATGGCATCAAACACACACTAACACACACCTGCCGCCATGTAGACTCGCTGCTGCTGACCTGTTGCGCGACAGCGTGACGTCACAGGAGCGCCGTAACT
>NW_023339763.1:4207129-4213833 GCF_004916995.1 Morone saxatilis | reverse complement strand
TAGTTGGGGTCGGGGTAGCCGTGGCCCGACAAGTTGGACATCATCTCTGTTTTGTGGTGGATGCCGTTCCACACCACCGTGTCGGGCTCGCCGGTGGTGCTGGAAGTTCCCACGGTGAAGATGAGGCGCCGCATCCACGCGACCTTCAGCAGCTCCAGTACCTGTTCAGCAGAGAGACAACGAATCCATTAGTCCGAAAACGAACCAGCAACTGTTTTTAAAATTGATTCCAACCAGGTCCAACAATTTAACCAATATGCGATTATCTAACACCAGTTAATAACGACAGATGAGCTGCCTGACTGACGAGGATGAACTGTGTTTCTGATTTTAACCAGTAAAAAGGCTCTCGCCGTGTACTGCACTGTGGGACCGCCAGCGTCCACCTGGGCATCACACCAGGGACTCCAGGATGAGCCCTACGCGCAGATACACTACAACTGGAAGAATTTAATCCAGTTTTCCATTAGTGAATTACAGCAGAGATTATTTATAGAGGCTGAAGTGTGCAGCTGCCGTCGCCAGCAAGCAGGAAATGAGCTCCTAATTCACCATGGAAACAACACAACTTCATAATGAGCACAAAATGTTCTTAATTTAATCACAGCGAAACAGTACAATCCCGACGGAGCGCCGCGCAGGGTCGTGTGTTGGTAGTATCGAGCAGCAGGTGTCGGGTTGGTCTCTCCAGCGCCACTGCGGTTCTGCTGTGACTTATTGATAATCTGGGACCTGTGGTCGGGTATAGATGCTGATATCTGAGATCTGTTCACACTGTGTACACTGAAAGCGTCTGTAGGGCAGACTGCAGGCGTGTTGCTTTTTACCTTCCTGCCCTTGTCGTTGTCCGGTAGAAAACAGAAGCGCGGGAAGCCTCTACAGGTGTACGGCTGTCCCGGGTTGGGATGCTCCGGGCCCTGGTGGAGAAGGACAAAGACTGACTGATGAATGGAAACATATAAAGTTTAATATTAGGGATCAGTCGGAGCAATGGAATAATCTGATGACATGTTTTGAACAGTAGACCAACAGCTCGATACAAATCTGATTCAGGTTCCTGTAGCTTTAGGTGGGCACGGCTCTTTGCTGCAATTTATCTGCACTGGTGGTTACAGCAGGACACGGAAAGAAATTAGGGCTTTCCCAAAAGGCCGTAACAAAGGAGCGGGCGACGCTGTGAGGAGGAGAAATCTCTCCCACAGTCGAGCCTGAACATCAATCCGTTTTAAACTTGTTTGAAACACCCTGAAAGAGCTTCAGTCTAGACTGCAGTCTCTCCTCCGGTCATTATGTTCAGATTCCCCCTTTCAAACTTTTCAAAAAGGTACCGGTACCGGCCCCGAACATAAAGCGACCTTGACGACACACCTGGAAAAAAGGCTCTTTGAAGAGATGGAAGACTTCAGACTGCTGGGAAAGTTTTCCCTGAGATACTATTAGTCCAAGAAGACACATACACAGGCGTACCGCCTCGATGATTTTCTCGGGCTGCTGGTTGCGTATTTCATTTTGCTCCTCATCATGATGACACTGAGTAACACGGCTAATTGTTGATAAATGATGCGGTTTCCTTCTACGGTAAACACATCTGCAAGTGCTTTCCAACTCAGTTATTTCCTCCGTGGCAGCAAAACGCATTACACGAGCTGTCGGAAGCTCCTGCAGGTGAAGCTGGACTGACACTTTTAGGACTAACTCTAAAAAAAAAAAAGAAAGAGACTATAAACGAGGAACTCGCCCCGCTTAGCAACAAGAGATTTTTATTTTAGTGAGTGACATCTTTCATCTGTTTCACTGACGGATGACGCTGCTTTGGTGCTTCTATTTTTGCCGTGCTGTGAGCCGAATTCCCCACGCACGACAATAGAGACGGAACATTCAGGCTACAGCAACCCATAATGCTCTCTCTCTCATTTAAAGAATATATAGTTTTACAGGATGGAAAAGTCTTCTTTCCTAGTTAGACTAGAATCAGATAAATGTAAGAATTTCTGGAATAACTGGGTTGATCTTTGCTTACACCATTCGAGAACGAGACTTTCATTTGGTAAAAACAATGTATCTTATGGATCCCCTTGCTACAAATTTTGACTGTTCAATGTTCATAAGATTGTGTTCGGCATTATCTTCACCAGGTGAGAAAGGTATTTACAAGAGGGGAATGAAAATGTTTATCGTAGTGAAAAATGTACTTATTTCAAGTCTACTGAGTTTTGTGTTTAATTGTGAATTTTTGTATATTTATGTGTTTGATCCCTGTTGTCTGTGAAGTATTTGTATGCTCTGTATACATGGAAAACATATGTGTGAGATGTTAAATGCTAATGGGAGAATACTGAATGGAATCAATAAAATGTTAATTTAAAAAAATAAATAAAAGAATATATAATTGTCATGTCCTTGAATATTATATTGTAGAAGTCCCTCATTCATTTGTATTTGCTGCCATTTCATTTGACCTTTCCGCATTCATTCTGGCTCATGCTCCTCTGCGCTGATTACAGGATCATTCAGATCACCTGTTGCACAGCGTGTGGGGATTGACCCATCAACAGTGACTGAGAGCAGCTTGACGATTCCCCTCTCGGCCAATCAGGGTGTGACCACGCCCAGTCTTAAAGGCATAAGAGAGGCAGGGAACTGCGCACCCAGGGCATTCTGATCCTTCCTCAGTTTAGCAGACATAGCCATCCAGAAACTTGAGCTCTATTTGCAGTCTCTCTTGTTTTTAACTGAAAGTGATTCTGGGTGAACATACACCCCCATTAGTACCTGTACCAGGGCAGTCTTTAGTGCCATTCATGCAGGAGGCTTATTTTTGTCTATTTTCATTATTTTTGAAAAGGCATTCGTTATTATTGAAGAGTTATTTGTTACTGAAGAGGCATTCCTTCATTGTTAAAGTACTTCTGAGTTTTGTTCACCAAAGTAATATTTTTTTGTTACGAGGTTTGAGAACTGGCTCTCGAGCTGCTTTCTCCTGAGCTGAGACCTGTGGAGTCAGAACAGTCACAGTAAGGCCCCGACTTTTTAAACGCCTTTCCATAAATGAATAAATGAATACAATTCATCGTATCTTTGGGTCAATGTGGGACTTAATGTGACCACATCTCAAACTCAAATTTCCTAGAGACCGCTGGCCTGGTTGTTCTCCTGTAGGGAGGGGCCCAAACTCCAATGTTTATTGAAATATTTTTTTTCTTAGGTTCAAATTCTGCTCTGATTTTGCAGTCTTGATAATAAAGAAATGATTACTGCAAAATGAAAGAGAAAAGACTGGGGAACAATTTAAATTAAGGTACAAAAGAAATCCCCACGTGGGTTTGATTGAACAGCAGCTGGTGGCTCAGCGTGCAGGCGTACCTGTATGCCAGGTGGTATGCTGTAGATGATCTGGATGGTGCCACAGTCCGGGTGGCCCGGCAGCGACTGGGCGATGCTGTAAATTTCCATCTTGCCTTTGGGCTGGGTGCCGGTCTTCTCTCCGTAGATTGTCTTACACGACGGGCACTGCAGGCTGCCGTCCTGAGGAGGAAAACCGGAGTGCCTTTTTAAACGGGAGCGATCAATACAAACCAGGTAAGTGCTGATCAAATTATTCATCGATCGGCTGATGAGACTTTTGTTTTGTGTCGCCCCCCTCCCCTCACTCACCAGGTCATTATACCTCTGGTCTCATCAGCCAGTAACCACTGAGGCTTGTATGTGTGGAAAGTGATATACTGTAGTTATTTGGTATTGAGTTTATATACGACACCTTAAATGAATTCCACTACAACAAAAAAAAACATGTTATGGACAGGAAAAAAACCTCACCACACACAGGACCATACCACCGTTAGCTCATTTAATGCAAATCTCATGTAAACGTGTGCTATAGTATGAGATTAACACTACATTTTATTCAATCAGGTCTTTTTCTTGAGAGACCCGAGCAGAAGAAACATTCAGACAACCAGCATACAAAAAAAAACACAAACAGACCAGACAACCATAAAGAACTGGTATACCGTCGAGGGGAATAAACAAATCTAGCTTGAGGGCAGTTTCCTCCACTTAAAAGACTCACTGTGCCAAGATTAGTGTGCACATATTGGATATCCGTGGTTATGTAGTTACTGGATTGTTTACCATAGTTAAAAGATAGAAATTTGAGACGAGATGCAAGGTCGTTTGGAAGCTTTAACAGCAGACCTCTCGTGGTATCCGTTGAGTTCGTAGCTGGAGGCGGAAGACGATTAGCTTAACGTTAAGACTGGGAACGGGGGAATCGGCGAGCCTAGCTCTGTCTAAATACCTTCCAGCACTTTTAAAGTTTGCTGATTACATTGTTGGATCTTGTTAGTTTTAATCCTTTTTAAAAAAGAAAAAAAAAGTACAAATGAGAGAAGTTGGGGTTGTACGAGGAGTTCTTTCTCGATGACCAGCGGCAGGGTGCAGAGATTTTCTGGATTCTTGTCATCACAGTGATGTTGGAAGTGGCTGTTTCCCTTCTGCTTCCAGTCTTTATGCTAAGCTAAGCTAATCACCTCCTGACTGTAACCCCGTATTGAACACACAGACGAGTTTTTCAGATTTCTTCAAGACAATTCCTCATTGGCGTTTGTCAAATTAATGTTGCGGTAACATGGTACAGACTTTCACATCAATTCATCCGCATAATAAAAAAATACTATAGTTGGCATTAAGTATGTAACAGTTCTGTACCTTTGTTCCGTTGTTGTACATGGCCAGCATGCAGAGCATATGCAGGGTGTGTCCACACTTGATGAATTTCCCCACGGTGTCTGGCAGGATGCTCTGGCCCCCGTCCTCTGTGGAGGGTGTCTCGTAGCCGGACGGATTGGACAGTTGATCCATGCAGATAATGCAGTCCTGAGAGGGGACCAGGGAATGTGTGTCAGTTACCAAAGAAAAACTGGGACCGTTTTCCCAGCTAAGGGCCAGCAGCACACACACCCATACAAACGGTCTATCAAAATGCTGTTTTAAAAGTCTGTATTTATGTTGCACCTTCGTATGACATGCACCACAGACAGTGACCCCTATAAACTGTGATTAATCTGCCTGTACAAAAGAGCACCAATAACTCTTTCCTCTTGTTTGTCTGTGATGTCTGAGAGGGGGGGGGGAAATAAAAAATAAAACCCTGAGACATTTACCTCATCCGGTACTCCGGCCACTACTTCCATGTAGCGCTGAATCACCTCCTCAGGTCTCTGAGAAGAGGCTGAAAGAGGGATAAAAGAGAAAACACAAAGTGATGAATGAGCGGAGACAGGCCAGACACTAAAACGGCAAGTCCAACAAATCACCAAACAACAAGATGACTGTGGTGAGGTGAGATGGGATGATTTTCCTCCTCACAATATCAATTAATTTATTATCTCACTTTAGAATTTCAGTCAAACATTAGCCACATAAGATATGGGTTTCTGCCTCTCCTACATACAAAGTCCGGGTTGCTGCAAATCATAAAATCGTGAAAATGGCCGCAGGATGCAAGAACATGCAAACACATTAAGCCACAGAGACAATCTGAGCCCACGATGACAGAATGAACCATGACAGGCAGCATGAGGGATGGACACAGACACTTAGAGCACATCACTAGCATCTCCTCACATACACACACGTTAGTGTCGAGTCTGTTTAGGAAAATAAAATTCTGACAGCTAACTAGACGTTCATCTTCAAGTGTCTTTTGGAGTTTATTACACAAGACAGCTCCATTGAATTTCAGATTTACAAAAGGTTGGGAGGTTAGCTATTTTTCTCCCAGCTGAGAAATAAGAATAAATTCCCAGACATTAATGGGTTTTTTATGTCCTGTGTCCCGCGTTGATTTCAAGTTAAAAAGTGGCAGACAATGAGAGCGGAGGATGTGTAATTTATGGTCATGAGAATGCAGAGATTGGGGAGGGGGGACCCAATCAGGCAGAAATAAAGAGCCAGCAATGAAATGAAGCTTAACATTTCAGTTGTGGCACAGCAGTATTAACTTAACTATGAGCAAACCCATTTTAATATACACAAGTCTGACAGTGAATGTGATGTATAATGGTTGACTTATGGTTATTATTCTCCCATTTGAGAAGCTGGAGTTTTTTTTGCTTTAAACTGACTCAAACTGATCAATTATCAAAACAGCTGCCAATTAATTTGCTGTCGAATGACTAACGCATTAAGTTCAGCAGCTCTATACTGCAGCAGTGGAGGTCTTCTGCACCAGAAGCACAGAGTGAGTGAGCATCCAGGCGATGATGTGTTGATATACAGATGGGTGACAGATCAAAGCGAAACCCAACATAAAGTTGTCGTTACACCCTGAGCCTCCAGAACCACTTCAGCGCTCCTTGGCAAGACGTTCCCTCATTTAGTGGATCTATCTAGTATCCTGTACACAAGCATCTGCATTTGTTATGTTTCTCCACTCGTTTATTCTGGCTTTTCCTTTAGTTTGTTACTCATCTTTATATACACCTGTCGCAAGACTCGAAATCCTGTCAAACATGGAAGATTTGTTCACACTTTTCCACATTATTTGGACTCCCTGCTTAATTTTTGTTAGGATGGGCGCAGAGGAGGTTGGAAAGTGCAAAATCACATCTTTGAGAGCTGAAAAAAACAAAACTAAGGCAATGCAGGATTTCAAGCAGCCGATAATGATGACTGGAATGAAATTGGAGGGGGAGGGGGAGGGG
>NW_023339763.1:4199343-4207104 GCF_004916995.1 Morone saxatilis | reverse complement strand
TTTTAAGTTTGAAAAGTATGTCTACTTTGGGATGAAGGGCACACAGGAAAATCAGTTCTGCTACATCTCATACCGTGATGGCCTTCACTCTGATTTCTCCATGCCTCAACCCTCAACCTGCCACCGCCCACCCAACCCACCCCCACCACTCCACCCCGCTCCACCCAACCTACCCGCTCCCAGCAGCCTCCATTTTGATGTCACAGGGGACCGGCTGCACTTCACCACTCCCCCCTCCCTGCAGCAGCAGCACACACAGCAGCCAGCAGCAACCAAGCAAGCAGCAGACAGCAAGCACAGCTACACGCAAGGCACCCTGCCCCTCTCTCTCCTCCTGCCTCCCCCCCACGCCAGGCAGGCCCCAGCAGCCGCACACAGCAGCAGCAGCAAACAAGGACAGGCAGCAGCAGGCAGTCAGTAGAACAGAGAGCGCACAAGAGGGCCAGCACCGAGGGGAAGGTAGACTACAGCCCACCCAGCCCTCCTCCACCTCTTTTTCCTCTTCGTCTCTGCATCAGTACACAAGCAACAGCTGAGGAACTTTCACCCGCATCAACCACTCCATTTTCTTCACAGGCCTAGTTTCAATGCCCTCTCGTGATGTTTAACATGCTGGCCACGGTTTACTCACTGACTATGAACCAGAGTTCTCCTCTTGTGATTAATGAGTAAAGCGGTTTTTGCAATCAGGACTTCTGTTGTAAAGCTAGCATTAATCTCACGAGCCAAGTGAAAACTGCAAGTATCTTGGGAGTCTGGGAAAGATCGAGTGAGGATTGATGGTGCCCAGAAGTTGCAAGTCAGACCAATCAATCAGCAGACTATGAGGAATGGTTTACACGGTGAAAACCACAATCCTTGGGAACAGTTTGGCAGTGCAGATCATCTAAAGCAAGACTATGTACCTTCTAAGAAGTTGTTTTACAAATGAAAAGTTGAACTAATGAGCAATAAAGACACACTTCCTGGACTTGGGCTACCCCATGTTTTGGCATTCACCTTGATCCCATCGCCCATTTCTCACCTGAGATTGAGGTGAGAATTGAAGTAGCTTATTCAGTGGACAGTTTAGCTGAAACCTGACTAGGGCTGACCCTGAGTAGAATCGCATTTTGTCAGTCAAATCTTTGCTCCTTTTGTTTTTTTTAGCTGTGCCATTGTACACAGAGTGACTGCACTGCGGGCTGTAAGCTTCACAAACTGCGTCTCAAAATGCTCACAAACCACAGAACTGAGATGAAGTAGAAAGGAGTGATGGTTAATGCGGGGCAGCGGCTGCTCCAACGCTCTCTGCTCCAGCTAAACCAGAACCTTTTGAACCGGACGGTGGTACAACCTCCTCCACTGCTGCCTACTGTGACTGACAGCGCTGCAGCAGCCCGGCAGGAGAGACGCTCTGTGGTGCCCTGAAATTTTAGAACTAAACTATGAGCAGCACGCACACTTTTAATTTCTCCTACTGTATGAAGTCAAATTGTTTTTTTACATCGCAGATGACGAAGAAAAGCGCTGAAACGTGAGACTCGTGTAGACACGTAAGGAACTGCTGATATAGGAGTTTAGTGTGGCCCTGAACAAATAGTTCAAAAAATTTAGTACAGCCCTAAGCTTGACAATGGTCCCGGAAAAGCTGCCATAGTTTCCTGTTTGAAAACAGGAAGCAAAAGTCATTCATCTCAAACCTAACTCAAGAAAATATATTGAACCGTCGCCGACTGAACAGGAAAAAGTCAAATTTGTGTTTTTAAACATACATATTCTACTTCCAACAGTAATGGAGGCGGGAGTATTTATTACATGTGTTCAACACTGAAACGGCAAAATAAACAGAGCCTAAGATATAAAGCTGATTACCACTAATGTTCATTACTGACTGATGATCATTAAGACTGCACATTTAGAGAAGACACCACATGAGTGACCTTCCATTTTAAACGATTCACCAAAGTCATGGTACGGTGCTTTTCAGTAATGAGGTTCTGGTCCTCTAGCTTCCTTCATGCTGATTGTATTGATTCAGTCAGCTTATCGCAGCCAAGAAACTGAGTTATAATTTGAGAAATGTGCGGTAGAAGAAGGAAGAAAAAAAAAAACCCAGAGTGAACGCTTACTTCGCATGTCAATTTCCCCTTTTTTATGACAATTACAACTTGCCTGCCTGCTATATCTCAGCCTGCTGACATACAGCATTACTCTACACTCTAAATCACATAATTGCAGGGGAAAATGAAAGCATTAAATACACGACCATGCGTGTAAACTGCACATGTGAAATTCTCAAATTCAATCAATGGTATTAGCATGGGTTACCCAAAAGCTGTTAAATATATTCAGCAGTCAAAGGGTTTCCATTAATAATTTCAGTTCTCATTCCAGGAATTTGCCCATCATCTTGAGCCAATAAACTATTGATATAGATGTAGCTGATAAATATGCGTACTTTGAACTACTGTTAGCTCTTCAAACAGCTCTACCTTATTACCACATTGTGGGGCTGAAGGTTTTTTTTTTGTCAGATCTGACTGACATTTAAACATGATGAAATGACAAAAAATGATTTTGCACATTATACTGACACTAGTGAGCCGTGCGCAATGAACAAGCAATGCATTATAAATAGCTTCTGTGGATGTTGAGTGCAGATTCTTTTAATTTCAAGACAGATAAATTTTTTTTGTGTTCTGCTAAATAATTTTCCTTTTATTGAGAAGAAGCCAAATATGGGAGAGCAGGAAGGCCGTATAAAAGCAACACAGACTGAATATATTAAAAAAGGAACAGGAGGATGCAAAAAAAAAAAAACATTGATGCATTTGTCAATAATCTTCGGATTTGAAATTTAGATTTTTATAACATTCAACAGCAATTATGGAAATTTACTGTGAGAGCCTCATATAGAGTCACATCCCTTTGAGCAGTGTGCGAACTGTACCATGGCTTTCGGGAAGCTTACTTTCCCTACTGGGGGAGCGAGGTGGACTGTATTCTGACTCCAAAATAGAGAAATGAATAACGGCGATTCGACGCGCAGACCGACTGGGACCAGGAAAGTTTATTTTATGTATATTTTCTGATCTGAAGATAATTATACTGTGCTTGTTTAATCTTGTTTTATCTTTATTAAAGTGAATTAGTCATGAATCACCCTCATGCACAAATCATAAATTAATAGTTTACGTGTAATCCATGACGATGAAGATATAGAAAATTAGAAATGCATGGCAAAAGCAGCATATTGTCAATATTGTTCAGACCCCCCCCCCAAAAAAAAAAAAAAAAAAAAAGTAAACTCACATGAAACACATTCAACTTAATAAATCATGAGCTGCTGTTGGTGCCGGAAAACCTGGCTGGCTCATTTTTGCCATCGTAAGGAAATTGTGTGCATTAACATTCAAATAATTTGTCGCATATGCAAATCATCTCAGTCAATGCATTCCACTCATGGGGGTGTGATGTATTAGTTATTAGTAGTAGTGCCATCTATTAAGTCGCTTAGCCTTGAGCCATCATACAAAAATCAGCGTCAGGTGGGACAACAGCTGGCTCGCTGCAACGAGACTGAAAGCTGAAGTTAATCGTGCTTTTGCATCCGGGGCCGACGGCTTTGTGAGGAAAGCTGTGTAGGCTCTCAATAAAAACTGTATGTAACAAACAGGATAACATCACTTTTGTTTCTTGTTGAATGGAAGACTCTCTCTGGTGGTTTAAACAATAATAAAAAGGGACATCATTTTCCCCTCTCTTTACAAGTTTTGCTTAACGTTTGGGGGTGTGTATTTTTATTTCTAAACCCCTTCTTCCAGCTTTTTGTGGCATGCTGTTACCTAAACAGACTGACACCCACAGGACAAATGCACACGAAAAAAAAAGGCACATGAACTGCAAACACTATACTGAACGAAACCTGCGACCAACTCAAACGTGTGTGTGCAGAATAGAACAGAGGTAACAGTCAGGATGGATGGTTAGTGACCCGTTTACCTGCCAGGGCAGAGCTTACACTGGTGGATCCGTTCAGCTGCACAGAGATGGAAGGAACACTGCAGGACAGGAAACAAGGACAGTGACATTCAGTCAGTAAAAACAGCAACAATGAACCAAGCAGGAAGAACAAAACAGACTTTGAATGATTTCGGTTTCTGATTCCACTCCACAGAATTAAAACGCTCAGGTACGGTGTCATTACGGATAGTTCTGGCACCAGAACAAGACAAGAAAATAAAACTGGCCTGCGAATTAACTGCAAAGATTTATTTACTTTTACTTTAATAGCTTTATTAGCAACACCTTACAATCGATTGTTCATAAAGCGACTACAGCGCGTGACTCAACACCCAATATATTGATGTGTGCGAAGCAGCAATCTGGGAAAAGAAAGGAATAATAGTCAGTACTGAAGTTATGATGTTGCTCTAAACCAAATCCAGTTTAGGGCTGAATTACAATTACTTCCTTTACCTGTTAATTACTTTTTTGTAATTTGTAATGCAGTTCTATAAAATGGCAGAAAACTGAGAAATTCAGATTTTTCAAAGTTCTTTAAATTGCTTGTTTCGTATGAGAAGAGAGTCCAAAATGTAAAAATATGAAGAAGACTAAAGTCTAGAAGATGGAAGCAGCTAATTTTTGGCACGATTTCTTAACAAATAACTTAAATGGAAACTTTCTTCAACCCTATTTTCCCACCTTTGTGTGTCCAAGTGACTAATGGAGACAACCAGTTCCATTTTGCACAAGAGTGCTGCAGCCAGCAGCCGCAAAACAGACGACAACGTAATCCTTGTAATCCTCAATGTACATCCACTGATAGAGCTTGTTTTTAACATGTTAGTTCAGATCCAACACCAAAGTCACACAATAACACAAAACAAACTAACCGACCGAGGCAGAGGTAGAGCAACTCCCGTGTTCTGTTAGGTAAAATAACTGCTTTTGTCAATGGAGCGTGGTAGCTTTGGACAGAGCGACAGAACGGCTGTTTCTGATTAAACAAAAAGGATCTTAATCTTTACCAAAAACGTCTATCTCTGTACGGTCATTTTCATAATGTTGTCACACTTATAATTACATTTTGAGCATATCAGTGGCACAAACAAGAACTTGTACATCAGATTACCAGCGTTGCCCCATAAGTCACAGACATAAAAAGTCCAGGTTGTTTCTTCAACTAATCAAATCCTCGATCAAGTGTTTCGGCACTAATCCTGTTTATCTCCATTTTTGTAGTCAGGGGAGCGTCTGCTCTAATCACCAAGACAAGCGTATAACAACGTAAAGTGCTTGAAATAAATATGTCAGACGTGAAATAACGTTCAAAAAACATTAAAAAAATCAGTGTGTGGAAGTTTGACCCTTATATACTGCTCGTCATCCAAATAAGAGCACATGGTAGAACAATAGGAGGAAATGGGTCGCTGACATAATGATGCCCTTTTGACATCAGCTAGGAAGCTGTGGGGTGAAGTCTGGAATCAAAAGACCCCATGAAGGGATTCCACAGTAACACATAAATAACCTGTACAGAGTGAGCGGTGGTAAACAGTGGCAAGTGACCACTATTAAAAATCACATAGCCTCTCTCATTCTCTTGCTCTCTCTATTAGAAAATGAAGAAGATGAGTTCATAACACAGACCACAGTGTGTGCTACAGAGGGTGGAAAACATCCAGCATTTGCCTATCCTATTATTCATTTCCAGTGGCTGGGAATACACTAAATGAAACTTAATGTGGAAGAAAATGAGCGCCTTGAGGAAGTGTAAGTGAACTGCATATTCATTATACGAACCTGAGCCCTTCATTTTTTTGAAAGCGGCTTTCTATGCCGTTAGGAACACAAGAGAATGAGGGCTGGAGATGACACAGACAAGAGGACACAGGAACTGAGCCAGAACAAACATGCCACTGCAGGGCTGGAGCTACACACCATTTTTTTTTGTCATTCCTGTGTTACAGAAAAGGTCAAAGTGGAGACAAACAGAAAAGACAAAAGAGAAACGGAGGGGGAGGGCGGAGAGGGGCCCCGTGCCGCGCATCCCAGGACGACGAACCGAGCCAGAGGGACACCTTGCTGCTGCTGCTGTTGCACTCCAACCTGTCGATATGAAACTGCAAACCAAATCACAATCCAACACACACATATCAGACACCAACCTTAACCCGTTGGCACTGGTGGAGCTGCTCAGAAGCGGCGGGTGACTACCAGAGGGCGTTGGAGGCCAGGGGCTGCCCCAGGACATCCCCCCGACAGAGAGGGGTCTCCTAGGGTACGGCGAATAGACAGAAGTGGGGTGAGCTGCTACAGCCCTTCCCGGCCCTTGGAGGCTGGGCCGATTCAGACTGCCCGATGAAAAGGAATGGCGTGAACGGCTGGGCATGGGTCCTGTGCTGCTGTGGCTCAAACACTGCTGGCAGGAGCAGGCGGGGCCCGAGGGGATGGCTGGGGGGCCGGAGGAGGCCAGGGGGTAGGGGAGGTTGCACTGCCGTCGGACCTGCCGTCTGAAACCCGTGGATTTGTTAACTTGGGCCAGAGATGTGAGATCCACTATGTAATTGTATCCATGCGGGCCCAAGTCTGCCGTGCCTTGCCGGGCCTGATAGCTGTGCTCCAAGAGGATGGAGGTTCGAGTCTCGTACGGGGTCCATCCTCCTTCGTCGTTGGCCCACTCCCAGTAGACCCCACTGCCGAGGCCTGAGGACTGGGCGAACAGGGAGCGACGTACAGAGCGTGTCTTTCCTGGAAGTAATAAAAAAAAAGATGATTTTCTGTGATTAAACTGAATTAAAGCAACACTGTGCAAGCTTTACATGTAAAAAATAAAACCAGGTTTCATCCTAAATCCCAAAGTGGGGTCATAACTAACAATAACTTTATATGTAGATGTCAGAAATGCTCATGCCCATGATCCTTAATGGCAGCCAGTGAAATGATTTGGATAATGCTGTTTTTATGGTTTATATAAGGTATATAAGGCATCTCCTAACATTGTGGCTGCTCGTTACTTTACAACCTCTGTAGCTTCATTCAAACTACTCGAGCACGAATCAGCTGAGCTCGAAAAAGGAGCCAAACAATGTGCTAATGTTAGCAGCAGTGTGGCGAGTGAAAGGTCAGATGACAGATAAATATTTAACAGAGTCGTAAAAATCGCAGAACTTTATCCTGGGTGACTTACTCGGCTTGTAGCTACGTGAACCAAAACAACAGCGCCCCGTAAAAAGCCAAGCTAAGCAGCTAGCGTTATGTGTTAGCCCGGCCCTGATAAACTGTGTAACACCGAGGCACAACATTAAAAAAAAAAAACAAATGGATTACGAATGCATAAATTACTGCGGCGGGTATTATTTTAATGCCACGCCATCCTCACCTGTGTCCTGGCGAAACTGCTTCAGGCTCGGTATGTCAATGAGATAAGGCGACAGGCTGGGGTCTGACTGTCCGAGGCAGATGCTCGTTGAGCCGGGTCCTCCTCCTCTCTGTCCCCGCGGCGCCAGACACCGCTCGATGTGGGCGCTCACCTGGCCGCTGTAAGGCCGCCAGTACCCCAGGTCGTCCTGCCATTCCCACACCGCAATCATGGGCTGAGATTGTCCCACGGATCCAGAAGGCGTAGCTGACACGGACGGCCCGTTCCTGGAGCCGTTCACCCGAGCACAGGAGCCAGACACAATCGCCATATTCAACCAGCTTGAGCTAACAACAGCTCGGGCAAATGATTGTAAGCTACGACGAAAGGAGAGCAAAAAAAAAAAAAAAAAA
>NW_023339763.1:4198560-4199243 GCF_004916995.1 Morone saxatilis | reverse complement strand
AAAAAAAAAAAAAAAAAGTGTTTGCCAGCTGGGCTAGCTTGGCTCGTTAAAAAATACCATTGTAAATTTGTTAACACGCTTTTGACGGAGCTACCAAGTAAATATCAATTGGTAGGTCGCCTGGATAAACACTGAGGTGCATGTTGACAAAGCTGATGCATTCAGGGGCTTAGCACTGATAACGTTAGCTTTGTGACAGCGTTGCCAGGGTTCCTTCCTCCTCTGCGGCTGCGTTCAGGGACCGCCGGGAGTATCGCAATTCAAGGCACGTTTGTGGCAACCAACCATAGATGGGAACTTTATAAGGCTGTCGATACAGTATGCAGCTCCTTTTGAGAGTCCAAAATGTAAAAATA
The DNA here is from genome assembly GCF_004916995.1 of Morone saxatilis. Lineage (NCBI taxonomy): Eukaryota > Metazoa > Chordata > Actinopteri > Moronidae > Morone > Morone saxatilis. Next base: position 4,198,887 of record NW_023339763.1, on the reverse strand, counting down.
TGAAATTTACAACAATGTAAAAACTTTAAGACTAAAGTCTGGGGTATTTAGGTGATGGTTGTCTGTTAACACAGTGTGATGATGTTTCTTTAACTTTAATATTTAATGTTTTGTGTCACATATATTCAACAACTATATATCCCTTCACTGCACCCTAATAGATAAAATATTCCTTTATTTGTCCCACAATGGGGAAATTCCAGTGTTACAGCAGCAAAGTGGATAGAGAAAAAACAGTATAAAAACAGTAAGAGTAGGGAAATAATATAATATAATATAAACACTATGTACAAGAGAAAAAAACAGTAAGAATCCAAACGACAGATA
>NW_023339763.1:4195220-4198535 GCF_004916995.1 Morone saxatilis | reverse complement strand
CATTGCATTCAGCATTAAGTAAAGAAGGTTTAACATAAAAAATACAATTACAAAAATGTTTCCAGTTTTTTCGGGTTTAACATTAAGTTATTATTTCTTATCATTATACCTAAATTCATCCCCACGACACTATTATCAGCCTTCATATCCATGCTACCATCCCCACCTTATGCTCACAGTTAATCTGTGTCCGCTGGCTGTCTGGTGCTGAGCAGCTGTGCTAAGTTAGATTTCTAGAGCCTTTTCACTTAAAACAGCTGCCCTATTGCTTACTACTGTAAGTAAAAGTATTGTAAGCAAATGTACTTATAATATGAAACAGTAAAAAGTAGCTCACTGTGCAGCAAAAAATGGGTCCCTGTCAGATGTTGTACTGCTATATCTGATGTTTTCTGAATAAATATCTACTGCTGCATTTAATGTTGAGCTAACTTTATATACTGTTGTATAACAGTTTAAAGTCATAGTAATCATCCATATTCTAAAGAAGATCATTCCATCTGTTTGTAACATGGCTGGTTCCTGTGAGAAAAGACAGGATGACTGACAGGGAGAAGACTCCTGATGAATAAGAGAGTTAACATGAAACAGTGAAAAGACTCAGGGCTTACAAGGCTAAAAGCTGCTAAGACAGCCAGTAGCACACAATAATCCAGAGATTGAGATAGTCAAACTCTTGTAAATTCTCTGCTCAGGTTACAAGACTGGACCCTGCTCTATTGTGGTACAAAGGTACCAAGTGGGTAGGTTGGTACCCAAATACCTGAAAGCAGAATTGAATACTTTGCTCCAATGCGGAAAACAAACAAAAGACCATGTTTGTTCGACCCCCATAAAGCCAATGTTATACAGTACCAGTGTCCCATGGGCAACAATGGATTGTTTCAAACAAAAAATCAAAACTCATAGCACCCAGAAGGAAGGACCGAACTCTTGCTTTGTAATATGTGAAACAGTAAGGCTGAACGTTCCCTGCTCATTTGGGTATTTATCAGACATGTGGGCTATACATTTTCATGGTATACATGTATAGATGATATAAAGAATATATCAGGAATTTACCTTGTCAAACATTAACTGACCTACCAAAAAAAAAAATCTTATGCCAGTATAACTAAGTCTGTTTATATGTATACTGCAATGGATTTAAGGTCTAAATATAGATTTAATAAATATAGCAGCAAACAATTATTGGGACTTATGTAAAAGATAATGTATGACTGATATCGTCTCTGAGCAGAGAATTCGATGTCCACACTCCCCTCCAGAGTGGAAATTTATACCATATTCACTGTGCAATCTATTGCCCGTGTGCAACTGCTGCTACTATTATGTGTTGGTATTGCACAGTAATTATTGCACTAATAGGCCAGACCAGTTGCACTGAGAGGTGTTTGTTTTTAAAGGAAGTGAGCATTATTCCAGGTGGATAGTGACAGCACTGACTGCTTATTATTAATCAGCAAAAATATATTTAAAACAACAGACAAAAGAAAATTATCCTGTTTCCCAATTCCTGGCATCTGAAATGAGTAGCTTAAAAGATGCACCCATACATCCGTGAATGCACCTGAAGGTTGCATTCTTCTTCTCTTGTCCATCCTCTGCTTCTTTCTCTGCTTCTGTATTTGAAGGACATTAGCACCCCCTCAACAGTAATGCTGCCCTCAACTGGGGATGAATGGGTATGGCATGAATAGCAGTCCATTAAAAAAAAAATCTAAATATATCCGTCTAAAACTTCAGGCTGGTTGCTTAAATCATCATTAAATCCCATCTTCAGCTGTTCAACCAAAAATATACACTGAAGCGCAAGAGGCTGTAAAATGGAAATTATAATCTCTGTAGTTCTCTTGGTCATAGTCATCAACTAAGCCGACTTAAAATACACTATGTTTTTAATCAGTTATTACAGTCATCAGTTTTTACTCCTCAAAGCCAAAGCCAGTGACCTAAATATATACAAAGCAGGTTTAAACTAAATTTCATTCTGTCCACAATACCCAGCACAAAAGATGCAACATGGGATTATATAAAATACTCAAGATTACAATAAAGTGCGTTCTGAGGATACTGGGGTTTTGTTTATCCGGAGGGTGTTCATTAAATTCACATAAAAGATAACAGAACTTGACAGCTCTGACACCAGTTTGGACATTGTTTGAATTACAGCCCTCGTGGGATTTGAGCTTATTCCATTTAACCCATAAACTGACACATAATCAATAGCTAAGTCCATATCAAGTTGACAAATGTAATAATATGAACCTGTGGTTGTTGGTTTTTTTGTATCTTATGTTGCAATATAAAGCTAACATTGTTCTATTCTGCTTTTGCAATATAATCAATATTCTACATATAATATACAATAAAAGGGAGAAAGAGCAACATGTAGCCAATAATGGGTTCCAAGCCCTATGTGAGTCAAATGATTTAACAATGAGAACATGAGACTATGTTACGTTTTAATGTTCTTGTGTTGTATTTTTCTTTACATTCATGCCGTCCATTCATGTGTCACAGGAAAACACAAGCAAACACTGAAATGATCTCATACCAGATGATGTATAGGCAGTGGAAACATTTTGTGTGTAATATTTGGCAAAGCTTACAAAAAACAAACTAAGCATATTTTCCCACTTACCTCTGGTATCCAGCCAGTCAGATAGAATTGGTTTTATCTGCCCGTGTTGTAAAATATTTGCTTCTGAGGTTTCAATACAATAACGATGAGTGGAATTTTGGTTGTGGTGTTCACAGCATTGAGAAATGAGATCTAAAACATTTCCTGGTAATAATCTTCACAGCTCACTGTCAGTAGGCTTCACAGGGACCATTTAATCTAATACTGAGGTAAGCAATCTGGGTTTTACTGTAGCTGTAGGTCATACACTTCTTAAAATTGAACAATTTTTAAATAAGTTGGCAGTGAATGCTAGGAAGCCAAAACAGTGACAGATACATTATATGCGCTACAAGGTTATGATACTGTGAATCAGCTCAATCAGGAAGCAAAAGGATATAGGATATGACAGAATAATTCATAAGCAAAAATTGTTTATGTCTCCCTTCCAGCACACAAAATAAGAACCACAGATCTTGACACATATATCATTAATGTAATTAATTATTTTTAGTGATTAATATAATTAGCATGTTCTCTTAAAGGAACAGTGTACATGATTTAGTGGAATCTAGTGCTGAAGTTAGAGATTGCAACCAACAGAATACCGCTTGTCTTCCAAGCATTTAGAAGAAACGGCCGCGAAACTCATAAAAAGACACAAACTGCCCTATTTAGAGCCAGTGTTTGGT
>NW_023339763.1:4169292-4195120 GCF_004916995.1 Morone saxatilis | reverse complement strand
GGGCAGGGCGGGTGGGGGGTTTAACTGCGGGGCAGGCTGCACATTTCACAGTGCTCTGTACCAGGCTGGTTCATGAAGGTGCAGTGGAGGCAGGACCACATGGCTGAGGAGGAGGCGGGGACCGAGGGGCCGCCCATGGCCCCGTAACCCAGAGAGCTGGAGGGCTGCCCGCCAACCGTACCTGGAAGGACAGGAGAGGGATTACAGGGGATTAAAGCGGAAGATCCCGTCATTCATTTTTCAAATAACTGATTATCTTTCTATAAAATGTAGGAAAAATAAAAAAATGCCAGAGTTGGGGGACAATTTGACAGGTGACTTACTGCACAGCTGCTCGATGGTGGCCCACTGCTCCGACTTCTTCCAGGTCTGTGCCAGGTCCTCATTAGAAGTCCTCACTGCATCCAGTAGCAACCCGATGCTGTCCTGCAGGAACAAACACAAACTCTGATCTATCCACTGCAAAAAAAACAGCAACACGTCAACAGATGGTTGCTCTGAAAGTCTGGATTTGATAAAAGAACTCTGATCACGGAGTTCATCATTATCACAGAAAAACACTTTTGCTTTTGACGGTGACGAGGGGCCTCGGGCCGGTTTGGAAATCTATCAGCATGAATAATGGCTCCTGAGTGAAAACATCCTCACTGCAGTAAGCACTTCCAGATTGGACAAGAATGTGTCCATATTCTGACCCATTTACTGCAACACGAATGCCAAAGTAGAAAAAATAAGAGGCTTTGAAGTGTTCCTTACTCTCAGAGGCATGACTTCATTGGTGACGAGGAAGAGGAGCAGATGGAAGTCCGACACGATGTCCAGGAACGCCGTGGAGGTGCACTGGGACAGGTACGTCGCTAAACTGTGGAAATTCTGCAGACACACGAATAACAAAAAAACAACAGTTATAACCTCTCTGACCTCTGGAGGTTAGGGAATCCAAAGGTCGACCTCACCTCAAGTTGAAGTACAGGCAAAGACTCAAGAAAATCGTGTGGCTGGAAGTTACAAGAGTCAGAGTTTCTGCAGGATTTAACACATTTTTAAATATCTAATATTCTTATATTGAACAGGAAAGTGTATGGATTCATTTTGCCACTTCAGGTTCAGATAAACAGAATTTTATCCAACAGTGACTTACTTGTGTCTCTCCCAGAATATCACGGTTCTCGATGGGGAAGCGTTGTGTGGAGCAGAAGGTGTACTGAGGGTCCTTTGGAAAAGTGGTAGTTATCTATATAGAAGAAAAAACAGGAACATTATAAACGAAGACAGCGGCAGTACACAGCATCTGTTCTTATTAACGCAGAGTGAAAAAAGATCAGAGAAACACCTGCTGCCCAGTGACAAAGAGACACATTACTCACGTCTATGATGAGGTACTCCACAGGGAGAGGCCGGGCTAGAAACGTCACATCGTTTCCAAATTTGTCTTTGTCCTTTTGGATGGAAACAAAAACTTCAACATCTGGACTCACTGTACCTGGCCCCAATCGCAACCTAAGTATCTGTATGTCGTTATTCTGATGGGATTTGTGTAATGCTCGTTCACTTTGTGTATGATCACAGTCTTACCTTGTAGAAGACGTCTGGTACGTACTGCTCAGGGCTGGACTCTTTAGCGAAGCCCAGCTCAGGAGCGTCTTTGCAGGGCAGTAGGCACTCGTCTCTCACCAAAGCCATGCACTGATTGGACACCTGATATCCTTCAAAGTGCACCTGGTTATCTGGACCACCTGCACACAGAGAGAACAGAGACACAAGTATTAATGTCAAACATCACTCACCTCGAGTAGAGCTACGTTACACCCATCTGAATCTATAACGTTAACAACTGTCTGACTTTAACAGTATTTTATTTTCTGTATTTAAAGGAGCAGTGTAGGATTTAGTGACATCTAGTGGTGAAGTTGCTGATTGCAGCCAACTGAAACCTCGACAACACGCAACTCCCTCTGTAGACAAAAACAGCTCATTCTAAGGTAACAAAAACACAATTTTTTCTACACTAATGAAAATATGCCTAATAATATATTCCATTTCTGCCAATAGATCCTCCACACACTGGACCTTTACGATATTTGATTCATGCTGTTCATCCTGACAAACATACTGACATAATTCACCGACACACAATGGAAAATGGAAAAAGTCCTTACCTTGAAAATAAAGCAGCAGCAGTCCTTGGTATAAACGGTTACATCAGGTGCAGTTATTTGCATCTCTTGGTATGTGGTTTATACCATACATGAGAGTGGCATTCAAAAATGATGAAAGGAGGTGAATGTATGGACGCTGTTCACTTCTCCCATCTCTCTCCTGAAAGCATGCCACCTCCATCACTGTCATCACAGGCATGATTTAATGCAGTTCAACAGTGAATGCGGTTCATGGATGTAGGAATCTGAGGAATGTGGAGAGTAGAGGTTGAAGAGTGCTTGGAGCTCTTCCCATTTTTACACCTGAGCACACCTGGCATAGTTGGAGTGACAAGTTCGGAAGGTACAGAAAATGAGGTGGTACAGACCTCGCCAGTGTCTAATAGGAGCTTTTCATGGCTTTCAGAAGCAGCATGTTTGAAAAAGCATGTAGGTCTGTTCAGGTGAAACACCTTTATCATGAGAATGGGTTTACTGGATAGCTTTCCATGCCTCACTATGGGGAGAGATACATTTTTCATATAGGACACACAACAACATGGATCTAATATATAACTATATAAAAGTATATTTAAAAAGTTGTATTTTAATTAATATTACTGCTACATTAATACGTATGTTGCATTTTTACTGCTGTATATTTTAAAGGTTGAGCTCATTTTAACTACTTACTGTTGGGTTTAATCCACAGCAAAGATCATATTCTATTAGATCATCATGTCTGTTGCACCATTGTCCTGTGAGAACCATGTATCTCTAAAATCAACTTTTTATGAGCGGAGACGAACAGCCCTGATTTTCATCAGCGATGATTTTCCAGCTAATCCAAGAGGGTTTTTAAATAGTTTATGTAGTTTAAGGAGTAGAGGAGTTTTCTCAATCCATAGAGCAGCAATTAATCCTTCAGGTTATCACAAACATTCACATTTAAAATCCTGAAATGTAGACATATATGAGTTACACTGGACAGGAAAGGTATGAAAATTTTAAATCTAAAAAGTAGCTAGTAACTATAGTCAGACAAATGTAGTGGAGTAAAAGATTTGTCTCAGAGATAGCATAAAATGGAAATACTACGGCTCAGTTGATAATGATAATTTCCATCACTAGTCAGAGAATCTACAATGTAAAACATTACAGAAACACTGATGATTCAGTGTCACAGACTTGTCCTTATCCGACATTTCCTGAGGAAAATGACAATTGCTGCCACAGAGCAATGAAAAAATGTCTCCAATTTTCCACACCACAGTTCAAAACCCTGCATATATAGAGTCTGAGTCTCTGTGGTCAGGGTCCCTGCACTTTGAATAGTGTCAGTGACATGAATGAGCCCCACTGCATTCAAATTAAACCTATCATGGGCCAGGCTTATAAGACAAGGCGTTCCAGCTGAGGATGAAATAATGAAATATGTCCTCTCGGGGTGCCATGTCCCCAGTGCGGCAGAAAGGGCCACGGCTGGCTGCAGAGGAGCAGCACAATCTCCATTAACCAGTGGCTCTTTGCCCACTTTGGGGCTATCAGTATCAATGAGAAGTCCTCTCCCTCTCTCTTGTTAGCGTGAATGAGTCAGGGTGTAAATGCCTAGAAAAGAACCTGTGGCCACTCATGTGCTAGTACATCCATTCCCCATGGGACATTTTGGTCCCTCTGGAATAAAACATGTCGGGCACAGAGCATTTTCCTTTTAGAGGAACAGGTTGGGCTGAAGCGTGCCTGTTTCCTGTTTTATTTTGTTACTTATCTCCTTTCAGACCACTTTATCTCCCACCCGTGTGTTTTTCCAGCCAGTTTGATTGTTGGCCCCGCCCCAGTAGGTTTCAACTGTGTCTTGTTATTCCACCCTCAGTAGAGTATTTAATGTGTGTGTCCTCTCTGTTTTTCTCAGAACTTTTGTGTCTAGCAGTTCAGCACCTTGAGCCCTTTGTGACTAGTTTTTTTCTATTTCCATGAATCTGCCTCCTGCCCCTCCATTGCTGGGTTGTTTGCTTAACCCCCATTGATCACTTGTGTACCAAACCTTTTTTGGCAAGTAAAGACTGTATTTTTGAACCTAAGACTCTGAGTCATGCATTTAAGTCCTGTTCTTTGTGGTCACCGGTTGTAACATGAAATGCAAACCTCAGAATTTTTGTTGAACTATGAAAATATGCTTCCTTCATGAATTGTCAGAGCACATGGAATCGGACATTGTCTCCTTCATGCAACACATGGAGATCTGATGCCTCCTCAGGAAAATACAGATCACCTCCAGAGCCTCTGACATGCCAAGTTGCCAACAGCTGTTGTCAGCATCATCAATCAAGAGAACATTGAATCCATCTCATCTCCTCAGCTTGTACAGGACGTAGCCAAGTTGATGTCACACCTGAACAACTCCACAGTAGCCACACTGGGAGCCTTGTTTGACAGAGTAGTCTGTAGGGTGCTACGATGTGCTGGAGACTCTTAAAGGTAAAGCAGGAGTGGTGCCCATATGATCCAAGCCTCAAATTTTGCAACTGTGCTGACAGAATTTGGGGGGTTTACAGTCAATATATACAGTTAATATATTACTATTCCTTCAATATATTAAAGGAATAACATCCATCTTTTGAGTACCTCCATTATAGAATAGGTTTTGAAAAAGGCTTGAAAGGTGGCTCTGAAATGTTTGTAGCTTGCTGTTTCACAGCAACCAGCAGGCGTACTCTACATGGATTCACAGCAACGGCGACCCAGATTCACAGCACGGAGTTGCTGTTGAAACATGTCAACATGTCCACATTTCGAGGAGTTGCCTTGACAAAAGCATCATGATTGCATCTGCACGTGCATGTGGCTTTTATCTTAGATAACATGCTCTAGTATGACAAGTGCACATCCCAAAGCTGTCTCTCTTAAGCAAATACATTGTCCTCATAAATATATGTGTAACAATGCACATAAATATTTTTGAACCACTGAAATGCAGTACATTTTGTTCAGAATTGGAACTTTTATGTACTATAAATAGGACTTCTTTCTGTCCAGCAGTGCAGGCACATGATGTGTCTTAAATTTTTGTGAACAGGAAGGAGGGAATTCCTCAAGAACTGACTTCCAAATTTGTGCTCTGCTGACCGCACCTTCTTAGTGCTGCTCCCAAACCAGGAGGTGATGCTGCATGTTAAAATGCTCTCTATGGAGCAGGAGTACAGAAAGTATCACGCTGAGCGACAGCCTGAAGTCCCTTAGGTGTGTGAGGTGGTAGAGACGTTGATGGGCCAAGGTGTCTACGTGAGAGGACCATGACCACCGGGGCCCCTTTTACTCTGTGGCTGCAGCATGTAATATTTAGAAGGATCTATTGGTGGAAATGGAATATAACATTCATAGGTACTGTATGTTTCATTAGCGTATTATCACTTATTTTTGTTACAGAGTCTGCCATGTTGAACTGCCATGTTTCTACAGTAGCCCAGAACGGACAAACTAAACACCGGCTGTAGAGAGGACCTTTTGGGTTTTTTGCATGTTTTGCAGCTATCATAGTTTCTCCTATACGTTTGGGAGGCAAGCAATTGGTTGCAATCTGCTATTTCACTGCTGGATGCCACTAAATTCTCTGGTCCTTTATGAAGCAGGGAAACTTTCTAAGCCCATAAAGGAACACTTAATCTTTCAGTTTATCAGAAACATTCAAATTCAAAATCACCATATTTGGAGTGACATGGTTTTCACTAGTCAAGAAAAGTAATTAAAGCTGCAGACAAATATAGTGGAAAGTAAATGTACCTACATTCCACCATTGGCTCCCTTAAAATCATACTTCTTGCGGAAAACAGCAATGCAAAACACTACTGAAACACTGGTGATTTAGTAACACAGTCTCGTCCCTTTTTTCATTTTCTTTTGGCATTTTAAATCAATTTCTGCGGGGACATTTTCTGTTCACATTGTGGCTTGATTAAGTTTTTAGTCTAACACTTGTTACTGTGTACGTTCAACAGGAGGAAGCCGTACGTAGTCATGTGGACAACAATCCAAGATGTCAGTACTTTGTGCCAGTATCTCCCAATTCCAATGCTCACTGGCATAATGATTTAGAGGCTTCTGAGGATAACTCTCAGACACCAAAACAAATTCCTGAAAAGGAACAGTTGGCTTTGAAGAAAATGTTCAGTCGTGAAGTCTCATCAACCAGGCACAGGCACAGGAAAGGCTGACAGCTTAATGGGATTGTTAAGTTTAACTATGAGATGCAGAGTGTATTTTTGGCAAAGCGATGTATGAGATACTTTGCTAACAAACAATATGACACAACAATATGGCTAAGAACCTTGTTTACAATTCAGTCTGTCAAAGTTCGATCTGTCACGTCACATTGTGTCAGAGCTGCACATGCAATATGGAAAAAAGTTTAGTTATGGCTGTGCAGATTTTTAAGTGACTCATAGATTCAGACTCCTCTTTGAGCTCAGATTAGATTTTTATACTGTATATATATATATATATTTTTTTTACATCACAAAATACCTTTTAGATGAAGATTATATTATTTTGCTAAAACCCTGCAGGCCTAATCTCAGTTTTCAGGACCTCTAACCATAAAAAAAACAATGACTTTGGTACATTTGTGACATCAGGGGCAGCAGTCTAAAGCTTGCGAGCTTGCGAACGTGAGGTCTTCGGTTCAATCCCCAGACCGGCAGGATAAATCTGGGTGGGTTAAGTGAAGGAGCAGCAACTTTAATCCCAACCACTCCAGTAGAGCTTCTCAGTGGCCAGCGGATCAGACTGTGGTTGTACTGGGGAGCTTCCAGGTGTGAATATGATCAGATTGTTCCAGCAAAAGAGAGGCTTCCTCTCAGAGAACCTTCCCTGAATAAATAATAGCTAACATTATTGAACAGGCTTTGAAAGGTTTCATGAGCCCAAAAGGTATTTCAGCAGTGGAAAGAAAGCAGATTTACTTATTTAGGTTCTGTATGTTTTTAAGGTACTTGTTCTTTACTGATTATTTCCATTTTATCATGCTGTATTTCAGAGGAAAATATTATACTTTATACACCACTGCAATTATTTAACAGCTATATTTAACAGATTAAGATTATACATAAACAAAAAGTCTGGTGTGTTAAATTGGTATCTAGTTTTGGTCCCTTGTCATGTTTCAGTTCCTCCAATTACTCACAACCCCTCAGATTTATGCAAGCCTTTGTTTGGGTCCCTAGGTTGAGAACCATTTAACTTAACCAGCCAACTGTATATAATGTAGATCCATCTCCACCACCTACAAGAACAAAATGTGGCTTGTTATATTGATGCATCAGTATTAACAATAATGTCATTAGGGACATTTTGCTGCAGAAAGAATGTTTAATTTTGTTACTTCATGTACAGTTTTTGCTGAGAATAGTTTCTGTGTTTTTACTGAAGTAAAATAAGGTGATGAAAGATATTGCAAGACCTTTAGTTACAATGAAGTATTTTACATTGTTGTATTGGTACTTTTACTTAATTAAAGGATCTGAGTACTTCTTCTGCCACTGGAAATGTTTCTCAGCGAATAAAGGAGCATGTACTGTAATAATCCAGGAAACATAAAAAGCAAGTTAATACTAGTATCTTAGCAGTATGTGGTCACAAAATCATTCTTTTCAGAGTTTAAATTTAAAGTAAAAAAAAAAGGGATTATCCTGTGTATGACATACTGTGTATAATAAATGCACTTTCTTCAAGAGATTACACCACATGGAAATTAGAGATAAATGGTGAATACACACCCCTGCTCCCAAAGTGTACCAAGGATTTTCACTGTGTCTTACACAGGGAATACAAATCAGCAAAGAAGTTAATAAATATATAAAGTTATAAAACGCACATTTATGATTCAATAAAACTATCGAAGGTAGTGTAGTGTTTTTTAAGCTTGGCCAGGGAGACAAAAGAGCATTTTCAGATTTATTTTGGGAAAGCTCGAGAAAATTTGCGGACACTGAGATGGACCTCATTGGGGCTACTGAGGACACACAGTTCTGAAAACAATTATATAAGTCATATCAGATATCAGATGTACTATCGAGCTGACTCAAAGGGAATGCTGTAGGAAGTAAGCAGAAATTTTGAGCATGAGCGTGGTGTAGAACTCCATCATTTCCTGAATTACCTCTGGACAGTCAAAATAATTCCTTCCGTCTTGTAAACAGGATTATCACGAGGACTTGTCATTTTTTTCGCATGTAAATGCACCAATTTGCAAACTGAATGTAGTCTTGAATGACGTTTTTTTTTTTTTTTTCACATTTTATTATACAGCAAGGTTAGCTGTGAGAACATGTTATTATTCCAAAATGAAACTCCTGGTGCGAATCATTACACACAGAAAACATGGCGACAGGGATTTTAGTCTCTCCAAACGTTTAAATTATAATTAAAACAAGATTTATATATTCAGCACCCAAAGGCATGAATATACAGGACCAAAAATATGAATAAAAACCACATGTTGAGTGCTCTATATTCATGCCTTGTGACTCAGCAGTTCTCAGACTAGAACATCAGTGTCCTGGAGGTTGGTCTGGAATCTTCTCTGAGTTACATAACTGTCATTGTGCAGTTTTGAGTGCCCATGATTGACATTAACCCCTATTGATATTCTACAGATGATTTATTCTTCCTCATCCAGCTCTGTTTCACAACAGTGTGGATGGAATGGAACAGAATTAACTACTAGGGAAGCTTTTGGTATCAAACATCTGGTGCATTTCAGCATGTAAAGTTAAGCATAAATATCTCCAAATTCGACCTGCTTCTACCTACATACATCATGGTCATTAGCAAAGACCAGGTGCAGCGGGTCAGAAGTTAGGCCTGTTGCCCCGGCAAAATAGATTATACGTCACATATTATTTTCTTCTGCATACGTTTACTGCAGTAAAGCCCACAATGCATCAGACAGTCAAAGCACATTAGTTCATCTGCTGAATGAAAGGTCATGCATATGCAAGTTAGTTTAACATGATAATGCATTTTAACAATCCAGTCACAGTCTTTTTAGCCTTCACATTACTAATGTTGTGTAGCTAAGCAGAATGTCCTAATGTATTTACTATGAGGGCGGCGGTCATTCTGGCTTGATTCAACTTTTCGTCAAGCTACGAAACAGGTGCTGTGATTGAGGAGGATGGTGGATCAGTTCCAGCTGCTAATGCTATCTGTAAAAAAGGATGCTGAAGGATGCTACTGCTACAACTGAAGCAGGTCGCAGTAACAATTTAATGAATTAGAGTAAACACACTTCAGAAGCATTTTCAGATTGAGCTAAGAAAAAAAAACCATTACATTGTAATACAGTAATATTATACCTCAGAGATAAGGGTTATTATACGTACATATTAAAGTACCTATTAGGTAACTTTATCAATTATTCCCATGTTCCCCTGGTAGACCAGCAGTAGGTAACAGACGGGAACATTATGGTCTGCTCTTTTCACCAGCCATCTTTCTTCAATTTCTGCACCTTCTGAATTTGTAAAAACTACCTTTGTATACACTGGTCTTACCGGGGTCAGCGTCACAATTTTTGAAGCGTCTTCTTCATCAATTGATAAAGATTGTGCAAGGCTAGAAAATTCATATAATGCATGTTTGCAGACCTCATTCAGAGGGTAACTCAGGTTCATTGTGCAGAACAAGGTCATTGCTACCCGGAGAACCAAAGTGGTGTGCTAGTGTTCATCTTCATACTCTGAGGACACTATTTATTGTAGGCTATAGAAATGTCCTTTAGAATTAACCTTTTATCTTATACAGTGATTCACTGTATAAATGTGACCTGTTCGACCAGGCTGTTATACACCCCAGGTACTAATATAGTTTAATGGTTATTTCCAAACACCAGTTCTATCATAGTGCTAAACCTTTGGGTGCCACCATCCACAGGCTTCAATCACAATAATATTTAACAACACGTAATAAGATGATATATGTTAGATTCATCCAAGTATAAATCTTAAACTGAAACTTTTCTATGCTAAGGTTTGGAGGATTGATCTAATGTGTAATGCAGTTTGACAGAGCTGTTATAAGGCTGAGATGTGTTTCAAATGAAATGTCAGGAACACCAATTTAATAAACTATTCACAGACTTTAAATTGTATAAAAATAACAAATTTCATATTCACATCCCATGTGTGCTGCAAGCAAGTGAGTCAATTACACAGCCTTCACAGCCTTCAGGACGGCTGTTTACTGCACTGTGCTGTGTGTGGAAGAAGTTACCTGTTTCTAGTCTAGCAAATTCAGATGTTCAGTAGGTACTGATATGAAATCTGGGAGTGATATGTGTGTGTATATTGGTAGTAACAGTCTCTGCTGTAAGAAACGTATGACGAGTTTCAGGGTCAGTGTCCCTGGTGGCATACAAAACACCAGGCAGCTTCAGCATTTAAGAGTAAAGGGGAATAAGTATTTCCAAACAAAAAGGAACAACAACACACAACACTGACACCTTATCACCTTATAAAGTTGTGAAAGTTGTTTAAACATCCAGCACACATGGAGCACCATTAGCATTCATCTGGACTTGGGGCCGGTCAAGGTGGACTCTTTTAGATCGGTTCTGAAAAAACATATCTGGCTCTTAAACTGCTGAATGCTCCACTATGTTTACCAGCTAAATGCTCACTTTATCTGTCTGCACGTACAGCGGGTTTAGCAAAACATTTCTCTGAAAACAGCTACCTGCTGTTGGAGGAAATGGGGTTGATGAGAGCTATCAGACCCGACTCCAGTGAAAAAAACGGTAATGTTACCTAGTAGATAATTGTGAAACCCAACTCTGACAGGACAAAATGAAACGCACCAAAATGGTCTTTGTTCTTTGCACAGTCTTTCAAAACAATGACCAGCGCTGATTTGGTCAAAATAAACTCTTAATTCACAGAGTTAGATGAGAAAATAGTCGCTAAACGGGCGGCTGGCTGCCATGTAATGTAATCCTTGGGGACAATGTGCCCATCAAAGTAGACTGAAAGTACTTGTTTTTGCCACCGAAAGGCTCACATTCTAAGTGTCTGACAACATTATGAAAAATAGAAAAAAAGTGGCAATTTTACCCCGCAATTCATCATAACTTCATTCAAAGTGGATAGAAACAAATTAAAACTTACCAAAACAGTCTTTATTCATCTTTCCGCTGTTCCGACAATCACCAACTCTGCTTTGGTCAAAATAAATTCTTAATTCACTAACGTAGATAAGAAAAACAGCAGTTTCTGGTGCTCTGCTCAGTTAGAAACGGAGGGACTCATGCACTAACACAACTCCACTATATCTACACATAGCAAATAGTTGTTGTTTTAAAAAAAGTATACTTTTTATTTAGTGTTTTCAAGTTAAGGTGAAACAAGACAACAACAAACTACAAAGAAAGTCAGATAGACAAAAAAAACAATGTGGGGGCTCCTTTGTTATAAATATTGGAATATATCCTGTACTGTGACCTTAATTGTCCTGTTTGATTTTTAGCGTCCTCTAGTCCTTTAATATAGGCAGTCCATTTCTCCCATTTCCTGCTCCTCTGGATCTCAGGTTGGAAGTCATCCTCTCCATGTCATGGATTTCTTTAACTCTGTCCCTCCACAGATTGATGCTTGGGGATTCAGTTTTATACCAGCTCTTTGTGATTGTTTTTTGACAGGCCATTAACAGTATTTTACACAGATACCAGTCTTTCTTTCTAACTACATCATCATTCAGAACACAAAAATACAAGACCAGAACATTATTAGGAATCTTATATCCCAAAATCTTTACCACAGTTAGACATATATTTTCCCAAAAAGTCATAATGTTTTGGGCATAACCAAAAGCACTGTTCCCGTGGTTCAGATAGTTTGCTTTTAATATGTGGTGTAATGAAGAAACGGACCAAATTTTTCCAACCAAATACTCTCCACTTCTTTGAACTTTTGGATGAATGCTGTGCACTCCACATCGAACGCCAGTCCTCCTGTGATATTTCTATGTTTAGTTCTTTCTCCCATTTTGCTTTAATGTATCACAAGTTGTTCCCATTCTGTTCCTGAAGATCCTGATATATTTTGGAGATTATTTTTTCATTCTTGTTTTTGTAGGCTTCAGGTAGAGTGTCTATCACTGCGTTGCCCTCTGCAGACAATGATGGTTTTATTCTTTGATCATAATAATCTCTTATTTGCAGGTATCTGAAAAAGTCTTTGTTTTCAAGTCCAAACTCCTTTTGTAGTTGTTTAAAACTTTAAAAAAAAGCCCCCTGTGAGTTAGTGTACATACTGCTGTAATGCCCCTGTGCCGTCTGAATCCAGCATAATTGATTTCTGGTTTAAATAAGGGATGCTATATTCATGTTTTAAATCTCAAAAATATGAATATGTAATTTTCCTACTCATAGCTAACTAGCCATCGATCTACATCCATGAAAAATGGCGACAAGCGTAGATCAGATCCACATAGCTTGTTCTAAGTCGAGTTTTATATTTTTCAGTTTTTGTAAAAAACGTTAACAGCTTCTATTAACCACCACAGCAGCTTCCGTGTAGACTGAAAATGATTTTGGTAGGACAGATACATCAAATGCTACAGTTTGGGCCCAAAAACAGAAACTGAGAAACAGTTTTCCTTGAAATGAATGTGGCATTATCTTAGAACACTGTATTCAGTTCTCTTAATAAACCCATACAAACCTCCACCACCAAGCCCAGTGAAGCAACCAGAAGGTGGAGTGGCACAGTCTATGGAAGTACCCAATTAAAATTCTGGTTTTGCTCTAAGCAAACTTTTTATCATTTCAGGCAGATGGTAGACATCTGTGTGATCATGAAAATATCTTTGAAGAGGCATCTCACTGTTACTTACTGAAGAAAGCGTAAAAGATACCTTGTGACTCTGTCCCTGAGGCTTGGCTGAAACACAGAGCACCGGAGTGCTGAGGTCACAAATGCGCTTATGGTCAAGGTAGAAATAGGTGTGGGCAGTCTTTGCTTTTGGAAATCCTACCTGTGAAGGGATGATATCACAACTGTGACAGCTTGTGCCACAGTTGTGATATCCAAGGAAGACTTGAAAAAGGAAATGTGAAATGTATGGGAAAATATTTAACATTAGGGTATATTACTCATCCATCTGTGCTAGAAATGGTCTGACCTAGATTAAAGTTGTTTACTGCACTAAGTCTTAAGGCTTTCAGCTAACTAGGCGTTCTAATGGTGTTCTTTTGTCTTCCCTTACGCTCCTGAAGTACACTTCACAGTCTTTATTACCTTATTAGCTAGATGTCTGATCCTGTTGAGATAGAAGCTTCATACAGCTCAGTCCCCGTTTTTTTGGTTAATGGAGATTTTTCAGTTTGCAAAATGAGAGAAGATGAGTATTTAGAGCTGAACTGTGTTTTAAGGAATATTTAGAGAAATATGGACGGAAATGTGAACTCCTTCACTCTCTGTTTGTGATGTTTGTGAGTATGCTGCCATTGTGTGCATCCACATCTTCGCATTTGTTGCTGTGGAGAAAATCCAGAACTTTTCATTTCGTTCTCCAGAGTGACCAAACACTGGATTCACCACTTGATAAGTGGCCTTTAATAAAGTTCTGCAGTTATTGCTACTCTCAGCAATAAGATTACAAACATATTTTCTCTAGCTGCCTGAAGAGCAACATTAAATTGTCAGTAATTCCTTCATGCGCAAATGAAAAACAAGTTTACTGACTCCTTCATTTATGCTGTGCCTTATGACAATCTCCTTTAATAGCACAAATCTGCTCATAGAACCACAGGCAGCTGTTGATGTTATGTTTTTAGCTGGATTAAGGAAGCGTAATATCTTGTGTTGAAAAGTAAAATATAGTCAATTAAAAATCTAAATTACTTGCGACTGAGAAGTTTATTGCATGACCACGTAGTAGGGCTGCTCATCACATGCTGAGAGTCAAAGATGACAAAAGACTGAAGAGGAAAACTGGGGGCCATTATCTGTGTCTAGTACCTCTGGAATGATACGCACAGCAGGCATAGATTGTAGCCCATCAAAGAAATACTTTAAGGAGGTGTGAAAGGCTTCTCCTTTCTTGAAATAATCAGCAAATTAATCGATGTACGATTTATGATACGACATACGACATAAACATGTTAACCCCGACACCTGCCAGGATGTCACGCGTCACTATAATGACACAAACACCTCTGGGCATGAAACCCCATGTTTCACACAAGTTTCACACTGTGTTAAAAGACCAGACAATTGCTGGCACACAACAGACCGCACGCTGTGCTCGTGCTCTACACTATGAAACACCCGTGTGTCCTTTGTGTGAAATCTCTGAAACAGCTTTGCTTTTTAACTCTCTGGAATTACAAATCCCCTTCCTTTCATGAGGCTTCCTATAGAGGAACTGTGATATGGCTGTGGTTCTCAAACTGTGCCACAACCCCAGTGTGTGGGTGTGGATGACCAGTGGAAAGAATGTGAAGCAGAACTAATGCCGAATTTATCTGCTTCATGTGGGAACAGCAAACAGAGTGCTTTCACACAAGAGGGGCTACCAAGATTCAGGTCAGCAAAATGGCATCTTGCAAAATAGGCTACAAGATTGACAGATTTCTGACAGGGAATTCAATCAATTAATGTAAACTGAAATAAAATATTGAAACAAAAACCTTAAAAAAGCCTAAAATGTTCTTATACTGCTTATAAATGTGAATAGTTACACATGCTGGAGGATTTAAAGGCCGTCCCATTGTCCAATGACATAATCAGAGAGGACATATATTGAACACTTCAAATGATTTGGAAAAACAACTTAATTACAAACTACCAGGCAAATGATTCAACTTACAAGTTGATGAGGCCAGTGCCAACAATAAAGATTGCTTGTTCGTTGCGTCAATTCAGTCTCTGAGTGAGGATTTGCAAGTGGTAGTTATAGCTAAGGAACGTTTCAAGATACTTGACGGTTACCTGACAGAACATGAAATGAAAAGGGAGGAAACTGTGAGGGGGCTTTTGCAAGGATGATATGCAGGCGATGGCAGGGACAAGAAGCGGATAACTGGCACAAATCAAGAGGGTTCCATCCAATGTGCACTGGACATACATCATTACCCACAGAGCAGTCCCTAGCATCAAAGCAGATGAGTCCTGAACTTCACATGGTCTCGACCACTTAAATCCAGGCTGAAATATCTCAACAGCTAGCCTGTTGGAAGGATTGCCATGAAATTTGTGTCCCCTCAGAATGAATAACTTTGGTAATCTATTGATTTTGCATGTCCTGGCAACATCAGGGCAAAAATTCTATTTGTCCGATACTGTGTCATGTTTGTCCCCAGTCTGTCACTCTCTGTGTTGTGTGTGTGTCTGTGCTGGTTCCTCTCTCTGCTGTTTCACTTGCAGCTAATCATCTAATCAACACCTCGGACCTGTGCAGTATTTAACCCCGGCTCATTCATCCAAAATCCACCAGACCGTTCAGTGTCCTGTGTGGTCCAATTGCTACGGCCAATTTCTCAGTCTGCTAGTTATTTTTTGTGCTTTGCCCTGCTTCGCATTTTTAACTCTGACAGGTTGGTGTGGTGAAATCTAGCCACAGGCACAGCACGGTCAAACCGCCACGTCCAGTCTAGCCTTTCTCTCCAGTCATTGGTTTAGGTTACAAGATTTACAACCAGCCCCACTTGTCCTCCTTCCCTGGCTCCTAGTCTGTGTTTGCATCTGGGTCCAAAAGACTAACTGTTATAACAGATACTTTGGATTATGACCACGTATCTGCAAATCTAATGACATTCCCATCAGCCTTGGGCTAATTTGTGTTGCTGTGTTGTGTACTGGTAAATATGCAAATATTATCATGCTAACACACTAAACTAGGATGTTGATCATGGTAAGGGTTACACCTGTTAGCAGGCTGACGTTTTTAGCTCAAAGCACTGCTGTGCCAGACTCACAGAGCTGCTGATTGTTTTCTGCATTTTGTGTGAAGATGTGAGGTGTCGACTTAGTGTTGTTTCAAAGAGGTAAGGTAAGAGTTGTTAATGGAGGTATGGCAGCAATTTTTTCTCCAATAGTCCATTTCTGATGAAACCAACCGTTTTAGACACAGAGCTCAAGAATAGAATCTGCAGCTGCAGAGCAAAGATGAGTTTCGACCTCACCTGGAAGAGAAGCACTAAAACTGAAAAATGACCAAGGCCATATTGTTTCTTTGGAGAATCTGAGTGCATTTATTGAAAGCAGTGATTTTAAAGCCATCACAGTGATTATATGTCTTAAAGAGCATAGCAGGATTCTTTCAAAACTCCTTTTCAAAAGGTATATAACTGGATGAGAAATCTCTCCTGCTGGTTTTAGCTCACCTGAGAAGGATAGGTTCGTTGAAATGACACCTCTATCTAACTCTACCCTGAGCCTGACAACTGAGAGAAATCTGGCTTTCTGAAGAGTGGGATAACCCATTCAAAGACCCTCTGCCACATCCTGTCACTGTGAGTTGGGCTTTTCTGCTGTTGCCTCATAGAAAACAAAGCTCACATCTAAGCTCAACATTAAACATGAGTGAGAGTGACAGAATCAAGCCTCCGAGCCTGTTTTGAAAAGCCATGCTGTGCAAAAGAAGCTCAGTGATGATGGACTGGACTGATGTTCTTACAGAGTGATTGAACTTTCATGTTACTTGCAAAGTGACTGCAGTTTCTTTTTTACAGTGATTGTTGTTGTTTATGTCTCAAGTGATTGCAGTTCATGTGTATTTACATTTCCTTTTAGCATTGTATTTTGTAAAAAAAGCATATATACATGGAACGACATTATTATGACAAGAGAAAAACATGTTGAAGTGGGCATAATTAAGTCAGAAACTGATGTAAAGCATAAAGGAACCATGCAGTTCATGTTTCAACAGAGTAACATCAATTTGCTAATTCTCATGGTGATTTCCTCAGTTTTTTATGGTTCATGAAAATAATGTTTACCTTTTGGTTTATCTTTTCTGCTTTCAAAGTCAAACCTTGCGAGGCAGCTGGACTCACAAGATCACGCAAAAATCCATCTCGCCAGACTTCAATCTATGCATTTATGGCCAAACTACAATGGTACCGGACCAATCAGCATCCTGATTGACGATTGACGAAGTACTGGAAACTATGGGGGTGGGCATAGGTGTGACACAGCAAGTAGACACTCATTGTTAATGGTGGCTTTTATACTGCTAGCATCAGTTATATCAGAACTGGAGAACATTGCTTCATCAAAATAAGAGCAAAGAACAGCACTGAAGGCTATTCTCGATGGAAAAGATGTTTCCGCTCTTCCCCCAGCTGGCTTTGGTTTGTAGAGTTTGATTACGTTATATGGTTTGATCTGTTGAAATTCACCAATGATAGATGGCAGGTGATTGGATGCACTACATATCACCAAGTATTTTTGATAGTTTCATGATGAGCTCCTCTTGTTTTGGTCATCGTTTTCGGCACAATTATACCACCTTTTAATACATTTAGCTTTTTTCTTCTTTATCTGGTGCAGCTTTAGTGGGGAGGCAGATACCTGTGTCTGAATGCAATCAGAGAAAGACTGGATCTTCATTTCAAGCTCCCACTCCTCGTCAGCCTGAGAGCACATTAGTTGTGACCAGCATTTTAAGGGGCATATGTGCCACCTTCTAGTTAAATCTGGTGAGCCTGAGATTGAAAGACTGTATACAATGCCAATGCTCCTTAGTAGAGCCTCTGTCTCCAGTGTGAATTGCAGACCTATGCAGCCGAGAAGGGCTCTGTCTCTCGCAGGTCTACGTTGCTGTAAGGGTCTGTCTCTCTATACACATGTTTGTTCATAGTCCTCTTCTTCTGGTTCTTAGCCAAGCTCAAGCTTCTTAATACAGTATGTATGCAACAGGTTTTCGCTTGCTATCTTGCTGCAGCTGCATGAGAGCAGCTCCGTGCCCATAGGAGGATTAATCTGCTGAAACCTTAGTTTCAGCACTAACCCAATACTGATCTCTTGGGTGCTCCAGTTCTGCTTTAATTGTCTGGAAAGATTCCTGCTGTGCGCTTACACATGTCTACTTGTTCCTCTCGCCAGTAGGTCTCTCAAGAGGTTAGAGATGTCTGTGAAATATGTAAGGAGGAACTTGCATACTTATGAAGCTAGTCATAAGTAGTGGTGCACATGCTCAAATAATTATGCCCTTAAATTAATTAAATGATATTCCATGTAATTTGTGAGCAGCGTTTTGATGGGCAGATCCCATATAGTTATATAACACAGACTGATCATACCTACTTTAATATCAAAAAAGACACAAGATGGCAGAAAATATACGAGAAGATGGAGATAGGAGGTTAGAAAATTTAAATGGTTTTGAGTATGGAATGGCATGATTAAGGTTGCTTTCTGTGATGTTGACTTCAAAGCATTAAGTTAGCAGATTATACATGTCACTAGTATTTACGCCTAGACTAGGCCTGGGTGGGTTTAATGGCACTAATCTACATCCATTTCAACATTTCACACTTACCAGGCAGAGTGTGTATTGACAAAACTAAAACACATGGACAGTGAAGCAAAGAAATCCACAAAAAGAAAACAAAATCTGTATTGCCTGTCTCTTTCCTGACATTCTGCCTAATGAGAGTCCACGCGCTGACTCTGGCCACTCAGCTCTAGGGGAAATTAATGGATCTGGAGAATAGATCATTTTAATTCCTCACAGTGTTGTCATTAGGTCATTGGCCACACACTGTCGTGTCAGTGTAGTTTAGGTGAGTATGCATCCCATCAGTTCTGAAGCAGGATGCAGACTGGGATGGTGGGGAGGGTGCTGTTTTCACCCACACACATTTTATTTTTTACATTTCTACATCAGCTCTGAAATAGTTGCACCATACTACTAGTAAATACAGCAACCACATGATATATCAGATGAACACAAGCAGAGTTATCCTACTGAGAAGTAATAAATTTAGAAAAGTATTTAGTTCTCACATCATTAGGTTTTTGATTAAACAGTATAAAACGTGGTTGAAGGCAATTATGTTACTGGAGCATCTGCAGCATTTAAAACTAAACACTACTTTTATGTGCCTTAAAGCATGAAGTCTTTGCCTAGACTGCACATAAATTAAGTAGTGCAGAAACATCTCAACATTTTGCTGCTGTGACTGCAGCACACAGCTGTATCAAATGCCCAGTATGATGGGTTTAGTTGGGCAAACCAAGCCACATGTATTTGTCAAGACTTTGCAATAAAACACACAAATGTTAAGGTTTTTAGTGCCCTCTTTTGCTGAGTCTTTGCTGCAGTGGCTGTGGGTTCAAATCTGGCCTGCATGTCATCGGCCCTCTCTATTTCCCTCCATTTGCTGTCTGCCTTCAGCTGTCTCTGTCCATTAAAGGTGTAAAACGCTTGAAAAACATTCATTTTTAAAAGTTTGGAAGCAAGACTGAGGGCACAAACATGATCCACGTAAGAATGTGTGTGCTGACACTTCGAGATACGCAAGATTGATTTTACGCCTTCACGCATGTGTCGCCTGCAAAATGGCTGACCAGTTCGATGTAGCACTAGCTGAGCATGTTTATGCATTTGGAGAACCATATGTCATAAACATGCATATGTACACTACCGGTCAAAAGTTTTAGAACACCCCAATTTTTCCAGGTTTTTATTGAAATTCATGCAGTTCAATGTCTCATTGTACTCTGAAATGAAAGCATGGAACAAATAAACAATTGAAGTTAAAAAAGAAATCATGGAATCAATTTATAAATCAAAATGTATTCTAAACCACCTTTGGCAGATATAATAGCTAAACACACTCGTGGCATTCTTTCTACAATGGAATTATAAAATATTCTTCAGAAAGTTCTTTCCCAACTCTGTTGCAGAAGTTCCCATAAATGTGTGACACTTGTAGGTTGCTTTGCTTTTTTTTTTTTTTTTTACCTCTAGCAGTTACCACTTACCTTTGTACCATTTCAAGCTATTAATTAGAATTGAACTGCTTGAATTTTAATAAAAAAACTGGAAAATTGGGGTGTTCTAAAACTTTTGACTGGTAGTGTATACGTAGAAGCTTATGGATAGGTATGTTTATGACAATTATAGAAAATGTATCTGCTGTGGTCATGGAAATCTCTGATTAATCTCCAAAAGGTGTTGAATAAATTAAAATGTTGACCAGATGATGGCAGTGGATGTAAAGTAAAGGGATCATCAAAGTCATTACACTTCATCCTGAGGGGAACACAAATGTATGGACAAAATTTCATGGCAAATTGTAACATTTCACTCAAAACCACCACAAATGACAACCTCATGGTGGCACAAGAGGAAAAATCAGAAGATGACCAAAGTCATTATGGTTTATCCTCTGGGCACCATGAATGTCAGTCACAGTTCTGGAGATATTTCACCCAGGATTCAAATATTGCTGAATGCTAATTGGTGCTGACATTAAATATTTCCATTTACAAACCAGTGAGAAAACACAGAAATCTCTAATGTGGAATAAATGTTGACACATGCAGGAACCTGTCACTTATTGTAAAAAGCTGATTGAGAAAAGAATGTTAGAGTCTTTAAATATTGATGTTTTTCTGATGGCACGAATGAATGATAGTGGAATAATCTGACAATCTGTGTCACAATGTTGCACAAGTTATTCATTGGTATCGTTACATCAACGTATGTTCCTTGTCAGACAACATGGTCCCTCGCTTGCTGGGAAATCTCAAGATCAGAGAACCTGCTGCATGATGAGCAAATCACCACGCATGAATACTGGTGAGTGACAGTCTCAGAACCCCAATACCCTTCCTCTATGTATATCTTAAATGTGTTTTTATAAAACATATCACACATTGCTTTTGTAACACAGAAATAAAATAAGAAAGCTTAGAGAGACAGTATGAAGTGTGTGTGTGTTAACTATATTAAGGGTAGTAAAAAGAAAAACATAATGTCATATAATAAATCAATAAATATTCAAGTTCAAAATTCAAGTAGGAAAAACAACTAGTTTGTGCCGATCCAAAAAAATCCACATATTCTGAAAGAATAAGGACAGATTGGAATAATGAGGACACTTTTGAAGGGAAAATTTCAAGATTTTAAGATTCAGAACATCAAACAGAAGCTCTGTTGACAACAGAAAGACAAAGATGTGTCAAACAGCTGCAACAGCATAGAAAATGTTGACAAAATGACGATAGCTAACACACCAGCATCAGCATCAAACGGCAGCATTCAGTAATACCAAGTAGTATTCAACAAGCTGTAATGTTGATTCATTAGACTGCATGAAAAGGGACCCAACTGTGGTACGAAGTTGTGAACAAAAGCATTCCTCACATGGAAATGTGGTACACACTAGCAGCAGCATTTATTAGCACATTTGACAAAATGCATTTATTATATTTGAGAAGTGAGAATGGAAAGGCGCAACAACAGGGGATGATTGGACTTAAATGAATAGCTCTTTAACGTTTTAGTAGTGTAATTGCAGGCGGTATTAAATTCCCAGAGGAAGTGCAACTTCTCTCCACGAGAGACCCTCATTTCTGCAAAGGCACAAGAGTTTGAAGAAATAAGTTCTCCATTTAGAAAAGAAATATTTTTTTAAATGTCTGAGGATAAAAAGATAGATTACAAAGTCAAACGCATTAACAAACCATTAACAGTCATGTCAGTGCAGCCTGCAGCAGCGTGTCTTCTGGCCGCTGGCAGGTACAGTGGGGAACCGCATTCTGCTGTCTCACCTGGCTGCCTGCTGCTGCGCTGCGGCTCAGGTGTTCTAACTGGAAAATTGCAAGTGACTTGATTTGCATAAGTGGTCTTGATAAATTAGCTGCTAAAGCGAGGAAAGCTGCTCTTGTTAAGTTTTTGGGCACAATGGGAATTAGCGTGCCTATTAGCTTCTTCCTGCAAGAGGTTATTAAAAACAAAAAGACAATGAGCTCTGCATTTTTCTGCATTACAAACAGCCTACAAGGAAGGAATTCCATATTTAAAACCACCTGACATGGAATTGTCTACTGACTTTGATCTTTCTGTGCTTTGCATAGATTGTTAACCAGCCTACCACAGAAAGTAGTAAAGGAAAGTATAAAGTGATCATCTAGGGGCTCCTGGATGGCTCACATGGTCGACCTGGTGCCTCATGTAACAAGGCTGAGCCCTAGCTGCAGCAGCCACGTGTTTGAATCTGACCTGTTGCCAATTGCTGCATCTCATCCCCTAACTCTCTCCCCCCTTTTCCTGTCAAAGCTGTCACAATCGATTAAAAAAAAGGCAATAAAAACTCTATATATCTGCTATTTTGGTGTGGGTTGCTGAGTTTCAGAGATAGAGATGTCTTCTTTGTCTTGAATATAATGATTGCACTTGGTTTGTGGTCCTGCAAAAATACACACGAAAAATGTATTTTTTCCAGAAATGGTAACTCAAGTACTCAAGATAATCGACTGACCTTGTTGTGAACAGTTTCAAGTTGGAACTATTTTCTTTCTACACTAAACTCCATCTGCCAACTGTTTGCTATCTGAGTAGATGCGTGCTTCCTTCTGCGCGGTGGTACGTAGAAAGAAAATAGTTTCTACATAAACCTCACAAAAAGGTTTGAGAATTATCTTGAGTAACCGGGTCATGATTTCTGCAAAGAGAGATTGCTGTTGAATTTTTAAAATGTACTTTTGGGTGCTTTGAGCACCACAAGCCAACTGTTATATGGTTCCATTATAGTAAAGAGAAGGCAGAAACCTCTACAACTGATATCTTCAGAACTTGGCAACTCACACCAAAACAATCTATATGGATGAATAGCACTGCCGGTAAGAGGAAAAATATGGATTTTGGATTTTGGGGTGAACAGTCCCTGTAATAATATGCACTCAATTTAGCTTTACTAGTTTCAAGAGGCTGCCACTATGTATGCTGGCTCACTGTCATGGCTTACTGGTAAACATAAAGGACCTGTGTGTATTTAGTGGCATCTAGTGCTGTAGTTGCAGATTCCAATGCCCTCACCTCACCCTCCCGATCCAACTATGTTGGCCACAAAACCTGCGAAAAACACAAAAGACCCTATCTAGAACCAGTGTTTGGTTGGTCCGTTCTGGTCTACTGTAGAAAAATGGTGGTTTCTGTAGAAGAGGACACACCAATGAAAACATATCTATGAATGATCTATGATTATATTCCATTTCTACCAACAGATCCTCCTAAATATTACACACTGGATGTTTTAACAGAGATGCCTTGTGCTTTTTCTGCTGTGAAAAAGGTCTGCTGCTCCTTGTTGATTGGCTCGGTGGTCTGTAGTTCCCCCGACTCAATCACGTCTTTTTCCATCTTCTTCCAAAACATACCGACAATAGGCTAACCAACTGATTTATCGACGAGAAGAATTTTATACTGTTATGGCACCAGTAGAGAGATGACAGTAAATGAAGGACTGACTGATGCTGAAAAGATCCCCAGATGGACAAACCTGGGCTATTGTTGTTCATGGTTGGCGTCTCAACCCCTAGGCCACGGGGGCTCTCCTCCATTGTTACAGTTTTAACAATGTCACGTGCGGCTTATTCTTTCTCTTACCTGTGTGCTGCTGCAGATTTGTCCATTGTTATTGCAGACAGTGCTCACACAGCACCGAGGTGATAGCGCACAGGTTGATGTCTGGACCATGCTGAGACCTTTACTAAATTGGACCTATAACATATCTGTAACAGTTCTCAGGTTTTAGCTGCTGAGACTCTTCTCATGTCAGATCAGTCCGTATTCCATTAAAAAAGAGATTTAAAAAAACTCGTACAACCACAATATCAATACAATTCTCACTATCCGGCAACACACTGTGAACAAATTAAGAATCCCAGCTTAACGTACTGCTGTTCTATGTTCGTGCACTGTCAGACATTATGAACTAAGAACAGAATTCAGCCAATGATAAACGATGAACAGCAAAATACATTTTAAAACCCAACACTGATGCAGCCTGCGAGACAGCTGAGAACTCTTTTTCCTTCCATGATATTGTTTTTATCCGTCATGTCATGTATGAATAAAGCCATTATGGAACATTTACATAATGGATACCTATATTAAGCCAGCTACTTAATGTATTCCATGTCTGAAAAGAGCTTTATAGTAGGCTATAATTAACCTATTAGCCTCCTTATTTAACCTCATCACAGAGCCTTCTGATGGCTGACATTTGACGTAATAGAGAAAAAGGCGTAGGTGTAGCCCAGTAACACTGATGATGGTTCTGTTGCATGAAGGTGAACACCCGGCACACCTAAATGGGATGCAGCCATTGTTAATGTTGGAAGTTGCACCTGTGTTTGTCAAGTAAACATGTTAGCTGTGAGAAAAGCTCTGATGCCTGCCAAATTGAAGTGTCCCAATCTTTAATATCAAACATCAATCTTGTTTAATGTACTGAAGCTGTAAACTGAAGACAGATGCCCACGCCTACTGCCCCCCAACCAGAACCGCTCACACTGCCTGGTGGGACTCCACTGAGGCCGTGACTAGGCAGGGGTGAAGGCTCTCTCTTCGGTAAGATATTTTCCTCTCTGATGAGGAGGAGTAAGCCACTCACGTGATTAATTTTTGTCTGTGATGCCCGGTTTGAGCTCCATCAAGCTCACCACAGCTAACATGGACCAGACCGGACGTCAGTCGCCTTGCCTTTAAAATAAAAGCATGCAAACTTTATCATTTACCAGTTGGGTAGTCGGCTGACATTTAGACTAAAATGAATGCCAGTGGTCTGGCGACAGAAAAACTCATTTCAGCTGAGGCCTAAAATAAACTCATTTTGAATTAGGTTTAATGAGTGAGACTTAGGGATCCATTGTGAACAGTATTGTCTCTTAAAGTTCTGCTTAAACTAATGCGTCTGGTTTTAATATGTTAATATTTTAATATTTCTTCTTCTGCTTTGCATTTGTTAGCGGTTGCATTATCTTTGCCTATAACACTCTATATTAATGCTATATATTAAACTATGTGTTTGCTATCTTAGCCTTTTATAATAATAATAATAATAATAATAATAATAATTAGAAGAAAAAAAGAAGACAGTAGGCTAATTGTATGACAAACTAATGGAATTATAATTAAATTCAAAAACTCATTAGCACTGCAAGGACTTAGTGTTATATTAGATATATTGTCACTTTACATTACTTAAATTAAAAAAAGGTGTGTGTTTTATTTTGAAACTTATTAGCGGATATGGGCTTTTACATTGCTGCGGGCTTAACGGACGTGAGCTGCGGCTCTGTACATTTTAAGGTGAACACGTTTAGTTTGGAGCGGAGTTAAAACCCGGACCAAGACAGCTGTGGTGAAGACAGCGGCTCAGCGAGCTCCGTCCCCGGCAGGAACGCCTCCGACAGGTGCGGTTAAAGCCGGTAATTGGGATTAAAATAGAAAAAGCGGAGAGTTCGTCGGACTTGGCTGTGTTTCAGACTCCGGTAAGCGGCACCGACGATGCTCCGCTCCGGCTCTCTGGCTTAACAGCACAAAGTAAAAACGGAATCAGAAAGTATCAGGAGTTTTTAACCGGACAATCTGCGCTCTTGTCGCGCTCTCAGAGTGACTGTCGCAACACGCTGCGGTAGGTGAACTGCTGGAGACCTGAGGAAGAGGAGGAGGAGGAG
>NW_023339763.1:4161332-4169192 GCF_004916995.1 Morone saxatilis | reverse complement strand
GGAGGAGGAGGAGGAGGGAAGCGGTCTCTGTGTTGGAGCCAACCTGGACCTTTGTGGGTTTGTTTGAGGGTGCAGTTTGGCCGTTTACAGCTCAGAATGTGTTCCTTCTCTCTTCCCTCGGCGGTGGGGGTTTAAAGGGGAGCCGGGGAGTGAGTGAGTGAGAGCCGGCGCAGCGCGGTGCGGATCCGCCGGATGCCTCCTCGATTTGCGCAAGGAATTCCATTTTTTGAATTCTTAATTGGAGAATGACTAATCACACAGACATATTCCACTGCTCTTTCTCTTCTGCTGATTTATTCTAGCCTAGCCCTGTTGTTGTTTTGGAGGAGGGGGGGTTAAGGCACGCAGGATTCCAAGTGTTTTAGCCAGGGCGCGCGTCATCTCTCGACTGATGCCCATTGATTTATGATTTTTGGGCCATTTATCTGGGTTTCCGCAAGGGACTTGGATCCGCTTCAGGAACATCAAGGTTCTCTCCTCCCGCCCCCCAGTTGTCCAATTTGGAGCAGGATACTTGTAACTTTCTTTCTCCCCATGTGGAAAAACGCTCGCTTCTGCCTGGAGAAGACGCGGTTCGGCCGTGCCTTAGGTTTGCTGCTCGCACAGACACTGTAGAACAAAAAACAAGAGGAGAGAGAGAGAGAGAGACTGTGTTTGGACAGTAACATTTTGAAGACCTCGACCCAGGCATCACTCACACTGTGTCACACACTCGTTTGATACATATATATCTATTGCGCATTATTCAACTTCAACAATCCCGCACGAACAGCATCGTGTGGAGGCTGAGCGCCGCAGAGAGCTTCATTCCACCATCGGCTACTGGAACAACTGGGATTAAACATCCGCCTGCTGGGATTCCTACCATGTCAGGTGCACGGGATTGCAGGTGGACTCTCCTCATCTGTGTGGCGGCGCTTTCATATGGTGAGTGACCAACCCCCACTAACCCCCCCCCTTTCCACCTACCCTGCGCCCCCTCCAGTGGGCTCTCAGGAGCATAATTGTATTGCATAGAGAAGTGATGGTGCCAAATTTCAGCAACATGCAACCGCAGGGGTTGGCTGCTGTTCTGATTGGTCATTTCTGCAGATGGAGGGACGTATAGACACACACACACACACACACACACACACACACTTTTAGTAGAGCCTCTACTAATGTCTCAGTAAAGGGGATGATACATCTGGTATGTTTTTCTTTAAGGGAACTTTAACATTGACAATCGCAGGCGCACTATAAGTTACTATGGGGATAATACAGGAATCTACCTTACATGAGATATAGATAGGACCATCAGGTGACAATTACACTACGACCAGAGCCACACAAGAAGCAGTAACCCATAAAATATGTGAATAATACAGGGAGAGATAAGAGTTGCTCACTCATGGTGAACACATTTAACACAACCATCTCCTTTTGATTTCTGTGTGTGTGTGTGTGTCTCCAAAGTCATGTCTTTCATAGTGGGTGGGCTCTTGCACAACAGATAAACCTATAGTTTGTCCTACACAGGCAGGCATCTTGACTGGCAATGTGTATGGAATCCCAAGTCAAACATCCCAAAGATGATTTCCCCGACATGTCACATTGATTTAGTTGGACTCTGAAAACACTAATCCTCCTTTTAATACCAAACTGCTTGTTATTGATGCAGCGGCAGCAACACGCACAGCACCGTTTCCAGCTGTAAGCGGAGTATGACTTTGCAATGCATGGCTTAAGTGCACGGCTGAGAGGCGAACTGAGCACCTTTTTGTCTCTGTGTATTTATTTGGAGTCCTATTTAAAGGCGCTCAGTTTTAGTAGGAACGAAGGAGGAAGCTGCGCTGTGGAAGAGTGCAATTCTTTCCATATTTACAGCATAACCGTCCCTTGCATCCTTTCAGGCATTCTGCACAATATCTCCCCTCTCCTACTCATTTTCACTAAGTCTTGCCTCAATTTCATTACCACACAAAAGAAACGCCTACGTGTGCACTAAAGAATATACTCTCCTTGATGGCTTCACCGAGGCTGCGAAGCGAGTGTGCTGCAATACTCCTGCCTACACAAATCCCGCTAACGCCTGTGGTCAGCGTTGCTTAGCGCAGGGATACCCACCTTCCTGGACAATGAAGGCACCGCTGTCAAAAGTAATTGCAGTAACAGATTTGGCGCATGGCCGGCTGCCTCCGAGGATTGTTTCAGAGGCTCTTGGCCTCAGAGACCTCAAGTCCCCCCCACACACACACACCAGACACCTCGCTGTACTCACTCACCCTAGCAGTTTAAACCACTCTCTCCTTGTCACACTCATATGCTAAATAAACAATTTGTAGGAATATCTCAGGAGAAATGCAGTAGACTCGCTGGATAAACAGCTAAGCAGACAAATCCCCAGGTGTGAAAAAGCAATATCATGGACTTTAAGACTACTCTGGGTGCAATACAGTACTGTAATGAATCTATTATTCCTCATTCTTCTCACCTCAGACTTAAAGTTTCACATATTGGCTCACGCATAACGCCGCAAACAAGCTAACGACTGAGTTTCCCGCAGAGCTGATTAAATAAGAGCCTCACCGTGATTTGTTTTATCGAGGTGCCATCGCGATCGGTCTCCATATTGGCTGTAGCAACTACGTCACTTTTATATATGTGATGCCTGAAGGCAAATCCACCTCTTCTTCTCGACCACTCTGCTCCACGTGACGGTCAGAGGTCAGGTGCAGAGCAGCATTCCTGCAGCTGATAGGATGATGGTTTTTGCTCTAGGACACTTCAGCGAGCTTTGTTTGGTGATAAGAGCAGTTTGAAGCCGGGTTTTCTGGTTACTCATTGTGCTATGATACAGCCATGATTTCTCAGTTAGAAAAAGACCTCAGAATTAATGTCTAACATAGATTTTTGTAGTATTGCTGATACAGTAAGAGATACAATACTTTTTTTTCTATATCTTTTTGTACAACCCCTTTTTTTCCATTTTACAAAAGAAGCCAAACTAAACAGAAGCAGCTTTTTGTCACAAAATCAGTAAATTGCATTTTTTGTTAGTTCCTGACTTAACAAATCAAATTTATCGAATGAAAGAATACGTAAACAACCTTTGATGCCAGCTTTTTATACTTGACAATTTTCTGTTTAACGCTACAGGCACTTTTTGGTAGGTGCCAAAAAGTCTCCACTCATACTGTACATATCATGTACAGGTCCAGTATGTGACATTTAGGAGATTCTACTGGCAGAAATGGAATATATTATGCACGTTATTCATACTACACTCTGCAGCTGCACCACTAGAGGCCACTAAATTCTACACACTGGACCTTTTTCAATACAACCTTGCCGTGCTTTATAGTGGAACCGGGCTACCTCGCCTGAAAGAAAGCTCTCCTCCGCTATCTTCCTAAATGAATACGCTTTTATAGAATAAAACGTTAACTTTCAAGGAAATTGAGCAGTTGTATCGATTCTTGGCCTGCAACTAATTATCCCATTCATTCATTATAGATGAATCTGCCAATTATTTTCTCGATTGATCGTTAAAACATCCGAAAACAGTAGAGTTGCAAAGGATCATAGTCTTCCGGACACACGGTTCGGCAGACACGTGAACCACAGAGTAAACTTAACCAGACTAATCATAGTGTGCAGTAGGTGTTAGGGAAATGATCTACCTCATAGATTGATCATAAGACCCAGATGGTCTACCACCTTGGCAAATAATTTCCTGGGGGAACTAACATGTTGAAAGAATATATTGAGGTTAACCTGGATAAATGAATTGAATAGATTATGACTAACAGTGTTACACCGAACTAGGTGTGGCAAATGCAGTGATTAAGTACCACTGATTGCTCGGAGCTGCGTCTGCAGTCAGCTGCATAACATGGCCTGGGGAGCGGTGTTTGCCCAGTCATGGTTTGTATGTAGTTGGCAACCTTCCCAGCACCAGCCTATCTCTGAGAGTAGACACTGGACAGAGAGCAGACAAAGCAGCAGTGTGACACACCAGCTCTCATGTTCTAGCCTAATTGATTTACATGTGGTGAAACGAAGCCCCTCGCTTCGTCGCTGTGTTTGAAGAGGTTTCATCCTGTTGTATGGAAGACACTGCCATACACACAGTTGAAACCCTTGCAGCATATCCATATGCAGCAACACCCTGTGACTGCAAATGAGTCAGCGTTGCTATTTAGTTATTCTGTTTTTGTTATGTGCTGTGGTGATGTCAAGATGTTGTTGTTGCACCTGCCACTTCACTTCGTGTTTGGGCCCGTGAAGCATATGGTTTTTATATTTAGCTATAGCAGCTCTCAGTCAATGCTTAAGGGAAGAGCTTCTTATAGCATTCGCTGTCGGCATCAGATAATGGTAAACCCGTTTGGAGCATGGCACCTATTAGCGAGTCATATTTTTAAATTTTCAGTGACAGATGGGCTCAAGGCTAAAACCAATCTGTGCTCTCTGAACAGCAGGGCAACCACCTACTGGAAACAATAAGAAAAAGAAGCTGTTCCTGGTAAGCCAGGCCCTTGTTTTACCTGCAGCTAATCTGTAAATACAGTCACAGGTAGGCCTGTCAATCTGTTGTAATTGATTTACTGTGTCCTAATTGTTGGAACAGTCCCTAACTGGATTTTGTTAATTGTAAAAGTGGTCTTTGAAATGTCTTTGAAGCTCAGCCTTGCTTGAATCCCTTCAATGCTCGGAGCTGTATTTTTGCTCCTCTTGCTTTGCCGTTGTGGAGTGAATTCTAAGGATGTTGTCCTTCATCAGCGGTGAAAGGAACCTTTTGTGAAGCGCTGGTTCCCTCAGATATAGCGTGATGTGCAGGACCTCTACCAAGGGCTTCGGGGCTCGTTGGTGGTTCCTGCTGAAAGGAGTGCACTATTTGTTTACAATGCATTACCCCTTTTCGTGGTTGACCTTATTGTCAGAATCTTGAAATATTTGAATCATGAAAGCATGCATGTTTTGTGGCCAGAGTTGAATGCCTCAATAGAATCAATTTACCCTGTTGGATAGACCTCAACTTAGTTTTCAATCAACTAAAAAGCCCCATTTTTCCATCCCCATCCATTAAGCACAGTAAATAAAACATGGATTCGGCTTATTTCTTCCTGAGTGGTAGACAATTGTTTGCCATTTATTTCATGTTGGTGAAGATCTTATTCAAGGCACCGACACAACTTTCTTGAAGCACAAACAGCCGGCTAAACGGCCGTCTAGTCGGCTGCATTTTCCATAAACACTCCACAGATATTTATTGGCTTAATGAATGAACAAAAAAATGAATGATCTTTATTTACATGGAGCTTTTTAAAGCATATTTTTTTGGCATAGGTTTGTTTTATAAATGGGCTACATAGGACATGGGGGGAAAAAACATGCCCCCCCCCAAAAAAAAAATAAAATAACTTATTTATATACATATAATTTATTTTTTTGAATAAAGGGTGCATTTATCTTTCAAGTAAAACGGTACATTAACAGTCACTGTGGCATGTGCTGATAAATAATGATAATAAAAAAGGTCTACTGATTCTTAATTACAAAAGTTCTGATCAGTCAGAAAAACAAATATTTACAGACTGTGGGCTAAATGCACAAGAAGCCTAATTCTACTTTACCATAATTCACTACATGTTTACAATGGGGTAAGCAAACTCATTTAAAAAGAGTTAACTTTGTTTATTCAACCAGAACGGTGGGATCTGCATTTATATTGATCACTGTCGCTGTAACGTCCAACATCACAGCCCTAAGTTCACGTTTACAGCACTGCTATCTAGCGGTCAAGGAAAAATCGTGTTTACAGTGGAAAAAAAAAAGAATATTTTTCGTCTACAGACAAGATAATTTCTGAGAAATGTACCCATGACATTCACACAATATGTTCATAACAGAGAGAATTTCCCGCTTCACTGAAGGAGAGAAGCGGACACAAGCACTTTTGGTGATTGCTTGGACGTCTTGTAGTTCTGTAACTATGCTCGGCAGGGAAGCAATCTGTCTTCTGCATTGGGCGTTCACATATGCTTGGTATGAAATCAGTTCTCATGCTCTGCGCCTCACACACAGATTCCACAGTGCCTTTGATTTGAAATAGCTTTCTCTGCTGCCTGTGGTATTGTGAGTCAGACTTGGGAACATTTGTACCAGCTAGATTCCACATTTGCATTGTGGGGGAAAAAAACACCTGTAAAATGGATTGAGATGCACAATAGTATATCTTGTCATTGCTGAAGAGGAATGGCCACCTTCTGGAAAGGATGTTAGCTCTGTCATCTGTTGGGATTTACTTCACAGCTTTTCATCAGGTTTTATCACCTAGATGGGATGGCACCCACTGTGGCACACTGCTTTCTTTCTGTGGTGTTACAGGGGTATAATCCTTTTCCTCTAATTCTGGTGGTCTTGTTGTGAAATGGCAATATATCTCACACTTAAGTTGTCTCCCTTGACACTGAAAGAAAATGAGATTTCTGAATGAAGAAAAGGTTACACTGAAGGTGGGCCCCTTTAATTCCTTTAAGAGGACTACATGGAATACAAATTTGAACAGAGGAAATGGTATGTGACATAATGTCCACATATGGCAGATGTCAAGCAAGGGGGGGGAGACCTCTTCTTTTGTCCAAAGTGGTCGGGGCTTTGCAGTCAGGATTGCATAACCCTTGAGAAGGTCTGAATAAGTGAAACCTGCGTCACCTTCCATGCGCTAAGATATGTTTGTTTACTGTCTAACCCTTCGTCTTACGCTTTCAACCTGAGTACTGAAACTTTTACTCCCGGCTGAGCAGATACTGAGGTGAACCCAGTTCATTCATCACACAATGTGCAGTGAACTTGACTAATTCTTGTACGGTTTCCAGGACAGTGCACATTAAGGGAGAAGGTTTGACATTTTGGAAAATACACTTGCTTGCTTTCTGGCAGAGAAAAGTTACAGAAGAAGATTGAGGCCGCTCTTATTTGTCTGTAGGGTACTGCCCGCAGCCGGGTAGCTTAGCTTAGCACAAAAACTTGCAACAGGGGCAAAAACCGCTAGTCTGGCTGAGTGAAGTGTCAGTTTTACGGTTTGTTTTTTGGACGGATTAAACAAACAAGTTATAATGTGTTAATTAGCGAACTTTGGAGAGGATTTTGTTAATCGTTGACAGCATCAGGCCACCTGTTTCCACCTGTTTCCACTCTTCGTGCTAATCTCAGCTAACTGGCAACATATCAACAAATATGAGACTAGTATTGATCTTCTCCCCAAAACTTTCAGCAAGAAAGCAAATTTCACAAAATCTCAAACTAATCCTTCCAAGAATAATTGTGGTTTATTACAACATATTTTTGTAGGTTTAGTCATCATAACACTTTTAGCTGTTGGGGTCAACTGGTTTCGATTATCTGGCGAAATTGTTGGCTTGTTAAAGTGAATCGTATTTATTTTGGGGAAAAACTAGCCCTTAAAAACATTTAATGCTTAAAAAATTAGAAGAAACCTCACGAAGAAAAACAGAGGAGGGACCTCTCTTCTATGACAGACTGACTGACAGAGAGACAGACAGACAGAGAGACAGAGTATGGATCTGTGAGGGTCTCAAGCCACTTCCAGGTGCTGCTGAACAAACCTGAGCCACACAACCTCCTCCCCACCAACCGAGACTTGGAAAGAGGAGAGACTCAAACACACAAGAGGCAAAACATTCACACAGACAGGAGAAAAGAAACAAACACACAGAGGGAGAAAAATAAGAGGCTGAATCTCCTCCTGGAGGACAAAGATCCAGATCCAAAACATCTGGAATGAGGCACATGACAGCGTGCGATGGCCCGGGACAGAGATGCCTGAAAATAGGGGGAGAGAGAGAGAGAGGG
>NW_023339763.1:4137998-4161232 GCF_004916995.1 Morone saxatilis | reverse complement strand
CCCTCCCCCCTCCACCCCCACCACACACACGCACAAACACACTGAATTCCCAGTGCTACAAATCTGCTAAAGGACTCAGACATGTATGCTCCCATCTGGCAACCAACCTCGGCTTCCTCCTTTACAATCGGCCAACACTTAATTTTTTTTTTTTTCGAAGCACAATATCGTTTTCAGCTGTGGGATTGCTTTTCCTGCTGCGGCTCACCGTGCCTGACTGGTGTTCTCAAAGTTCACGACTGTTTCTCACTGTCAGCGTGGCAGAAGTGGAAGTGCATGAACAAGCTCCATGTTCTTGTAGATTAGTCTTAGTGTTGGACTTTGACAACCATTTCTATGGCGGTAGTTGGTGACATTTTCTAATGTCGTGTCAGATCATGTCATGTAAGATTTACTGTAAATACAAGCTGCAGGCTGCTGGCAAAAAAAAAAGAAGAAATCTCCCCTCTGGTCTCCTGGTGGTAATTACAAGTAGGACATGTGGCTCCAGTATCTCCCACTTTAAAATCACAAGTTGTAGAATGTCAACACAGTCTGCAAACACTGCAGTGAATCCAGTGACTGTGCCACTTATATTTAGAGAACAGTATTCCATTTGGAAGAAGTAAATAGTGCCGTATTGCATGTTTAGTTTCAAATTCTTGACTAAAAATAAGTTTGAATGCGGGTATTTCAACTTTTATTAAAAGGGAGCTATTTCAACATCAAAGTCTGTTTACAGATCTTATGGGGTACTGTTGCATATGTGATCAAAGTTGTATGAAGCACGAAATCTGATAACACCTGCTCAAAAGCTGAAGACTTCAGCCTGAAACACTGACAAAAACAGTGGCGCGGTGTTCGAGTTAGCAAAGAATGGGCTATACCAAAGACCCTGCAGCCCGTTCACTGCCAATCGCTTCAAGGCAATACGCCTCCAGGCAACATTCAGCTAAACACATGATCTTCTGATCAATCTCTTGGAGGTTGAGTTGTATTGTGGGTAATGTAAACACCAGGATTTCCTTTTACAAGGAAGAATACATGGAAAAAGACGATCTCTGAGGTTCTGCTGCATCGATTTCCATCCATTATGAGTCTGATATTATTCCAAAATAACGCCTTAGTGATGGCTACAGTTAGAGCAGATATGATTTATTTGTTTTTAGTCAATCAGAAGGAAATCTAAGGGGCAGCAGTTGTTTTGTTTTTGTTTTTTGGGCCTTTTATTTAGACAGAGCAGCTGAAGAGTGACAGGAAAGTGATTAGAGGGAGGGGGGATGACATGCAAATAGGGGACAACCAGTTGAGCTGTTGTTACGCTCTATGGGCAACAGCTTTGGACACTGTTCCTGTAGTAAATATTCCCCAGGTCCTGCTTCACATTACTGAGGACTTATTGTTTCTCTTTGTCTTATGTGATTGTCAACAGGCTGTCTTAAGGTTTTGAAACAGTTTGTTGGACAGAACAAGAAATCACCTCGAGCCTTAGAAAATTGTGATGGGCACAAATCCCCATTCTCTGATATTTCCTAGACCAAATGAAAAGAATCTGCAGATTAAGTGTTATTGAAAATAAATGGTAGCTGCAGCAGTCTTGTAGTTGTGTCAACAGAAATAAATGGTTCTTATTATCCTGTATAACTGTTTACTTTCTCTGTCATTTTGTCCACGTCATATTTAAAGATCTGCATGGACAGTGAAAGTCATAACAAGTAAATTACATTTCTATAGTGATTTTTGATGAATGTTTCTACCTCTATACTTGTCTTGAGATGTTAGATGTAGTTGTCAGTGCCTTTTGTTAATTCCCTGAACATTTTCCTGCCTCCTCTGTCTGAGTGACAGGCTTTCCACTTCATATTTATGGTTTGTTTGTGGAGAACATGACGGCTTTTGAAGTTGATGTAAATGAACATTGCAGTGTGGTCCGTAGTGTGGCCATGGTTTCTGATTTTGCTGGAAGTCTGCCAGTCGTGACAGCTCCAGTGTTTAGCCTTGGGTTACACCTTCTTTACTATTAGTTCACAAAAGCGTTTTCTGATTAAACCCTGCTCCATTATTTTGTTTTTAACATTGTACTTGTAGCGGTTCTAAGGTCTCCTTTATTTCATACACTGTAGGGATTGAATGCTGAACTTTGTGGCATTCTGAAAAATTTTTAAATTTAAAAAGTTATAGAAACATGTTGAATTGTTGGGTCTGTGTGTTCTTGGCATGTGTGCAGGGGTGTCAACTTCTGCGTTATGTATGAGAAACAAAAACTTGAAAAAACTTTTAAAATGAACACACAAGAACAGAGCTCAAATCACAATTTATTGTGTTGACTTTATCTCCAAAATAACCCTGGAATCAATCAATAATGTTGTCTAGGACTGTAGAGTGTACATATCTGCTGAACATACAGTTTGAATCTTAGTCACATTGATTTTAGCACGGGAAAACAAATGCTTTACAAATTAGGCCACCATAGCATTGACTGCACTGGATTCCAGCCAAAAGCAGGCCTCTGTTGTTTTTCCCATATTTAATTTAAACACACTTATTGTTGATGACAATAAGGGAACTCACTAAGCAGTAAATTACAGAAATAAAAAAAGCACTAAAAAAGTGGCAAAAATGAATCAGAATTTGATAGAAAACAAAATGTAGAAATGCATTCTGGGCTTTAGTTTTTTTAAAATATTTTTCTACTTCCACCTCCCACTAACAAGCTATTGATTTAGGATGTAATCCAGAATATATGTCAAACGGCACTTCATCTTTGACCTGTGAAATCATTACTAATTAAATTTCCAATTAGATGTTGGAACATTAACCTATTTTCTTATAAAAGATTACATCATGGACATCAGTAAACTGATCTACAGTACACAGAAATGAAATGTCTGTTTTCAGCTGTGAACTACGGTGGCCCAGAGGTGTCAGGCCGAATACAAAAGCCACAACACAAATACAAAAGCCACAAACCACCAAAACAAAACCACAACACAAATACAAAAGCCACAAACACAAATGCAAAAAGCCACAAACGGAAATGAAAACTACAACTGGAATTACGGAAAACAACAACGAGAGTGATCCACAACCGGAAATTAAACGGAACCGATGTTGACAATGAGGCCCGGATGTGCTGCGCAATAATTTCATAGAAATGACCCAAACGTGTTTAGCCAGCGATGACCCGAACGACTTCCGCCTTGACGCATGTCCAATTCTTCCTATCGTTGTGGAATCACCTCCTTTAAGTATCAATTATCCGATATATGAGTTGACTCCGTATGTAGAGTTCTCATTTCCCGTTGTGCTTTTGTAGTGAGTTGTGGCTTTGAAATCGGTTTGGCTTTTATTGTATTCGGGTTGTGCTAATTATAATATCGATTGAGGAATGTTGTAGTTCACTTCCGTTGTGACTTTTGTATTCGTGTTGTGGCTTTTGTATTCGTGTTGTGGCTTTTGTATTCGTGTTGTGGCTTTTGTATTCGGCCTGACACCTCTGGGCCACCGTAGTGAACCCCATAAAAACGGATAGAGAGGAAAACCTCACTAAGTCACTGTTGGTATTGTTGGGAGCAATAGTGATAACCTGTTTCATGAAAGCAGACTGAAACCTATCTGTGTCTGTACGGATCAATCTGAGATGAATTCGGAACTGTATCTGTCATTAATGGAAACATGATTTTGCTTTATATGTGCAGGTCAGAATTAAGCATGAAAAACTGCTTATGAGCAGATTTGCTAATATTGTTGGTGCACTTTTTCTGCTGTAATAGAATTAAAGGGTCTGCCCTGACTTGACTTGGGTCTATTTTTTTTTTTTTTTTACTGTGTGCTGTGTGGTCTATGAAAAAAATCCTTTTTTCCTACCCTGGAGCATACTGCCAGTTTGAGCAATGCCCAGTGTAATCAATTCTTTTATTAGGTTACATAGGCTTTGAGAGAAAAGGAATCCCTGGCTATTACAATAGTTTCTGCTATGCTATATTAGGTTCAAGAGACATTCTAATAATTTTACCATAAGCCTACGAAGAAGGGATTTAACCCACACAAAGCAAAAGAAAGCTGCAAGCTCCTCTACGTTTTTGCTTTGTGACAGGGAACTGTCTGATTAAAATTCTAGCCTATGTTAAAATGTTAGCCTTACATTTCAGTAAACATTTCTCACTCGCTGTCTTTGATAAATAAAAAATAACTTGTAGCACTTAAACCTGTCCTAAAGCAGTTATGTTAAATTAGTGATATCCCTTTCCCCTGGCCTCTCGATTTTTTTACATCTGTGATGCTTACAAATTCTGCTTGAGGAGTCACTTTGGTGAATTTAAATCTTGTGTGTCCACTCAGCTCTTAACCTGAGTCGGAGTACTTGACACTGGTCATGCAAAATACATGCGATTCCCCCCTGGACCTCCCTGATGAAGTAACGTGAAACTGGAGCACTTGCATCAAAATAAGTTGCACGTTCCTCGTACCTTTGTCATCTGTCTACTCGTGATACAGGGATGTGCAAGAATCTGTTCAATTAGCGTTAGTTTAATCTTTTGGTTCTCAAAGCGGGGTATTAGAAAGGTCTCAGGGAGGCCACAAGCAAAAATGAGAAATTGATTAATTTCGCTGTCATTTAATTCACTAGAAAAGATACCAGAAAGAAAATATGAAAAATATTTCCAGTCTAAATTGGAATGGTGTGGGCTGAGCTCCATGTGCCCCACTGCATGTAGCACTGACAGCCATGTGCCTTTTTCACATTAGTGTGTAATGGTGTGGAGTCAGTGTGCAAAACATGCACGTCTTTCTTTCAGGTGCTTTCTGCTTCCCAAGGACTCACGACACTGTAGAATGCTTCCTTTAGTTTTTTTCACTTTATTTAGAATAAATATGTTTACAAGCCCACATTAGCTCTCAATGGTACAGACGTATCAAGATTTTATATTGTGGTGAAAAACTTGCAGGCACAGGCTATTAGTGAGTAAAGCCCCACAAATTGCTGGTTCCAGTAAAACTACCAATGAGGCTTTTAGAGGTTTATTATTAGCAACCGGTTTGGAACATTGAGTGACGAGGCAGCACTATGAAGGCACTTTTAGTGACTTAAATCAGCCACAAAAAATCAGCCTTAGATTTCGCCAGGGTCTTAGCTACCATTTAGTACACTGGATCTCATGTCCTCTGTATTTTTTCTGGCCCTTCGTGGGTTTTAGCAACCTGGGGGAGAGCTTGTGGTCTACAGCTGAAAGGGGAAGTCCACCAATTATTCACATAAAAGTCTGTTTACAGATCATGGGGAGTACTATTGCATATGTGAACAAAGTTGTGGCAGCGCAATTAATTGCCTTAA
This sequence comes from Morone saxatilis, assembly GCF_004916995.1. Classification (NCBI taxonomy): domain Eukaryota; kingdom Metazoa; phylum Chordata; class Actinopteri; family Moronidae; genus Morone; species Morone saxatilis. The sequence goes on along the minus strand of NW_023339763.1, from coordinate 4,155,918 downwards.
GTTGGCATTCAATTCATCTGAAGTCAGTTTTTATTTGTAAAGCGCCAAATCATAACAAAAATTATCTTAGGACACTTTTCAAATAAAACAGTCCGCACTCCAGTCAAGCACTTGGTGACTGTGGAGGAAATACTTACAGTCCGACAATTTTATTGGAGCTATTGGAGTTATTGGAGCATGATACAACTTCTAGAGCAGTTTTTTTTTGTTTTTGTTTTTTTAGATAGAATCAAAGTTTCACAACTTCTAGGCAAACCCTTTATCTTGGGAAATATTCAATCTGAAAAGACAAAAAATGAACAAAACATTTTAGAGAATTTATTTTTCATATGTGGTTAGTTTTTTTTTTTTCCTGAGTATTTCTGAAATCCTGGCTAGGGCCTTGAATTTAGCTTAGGCAGCCAATGTATTCGTCCTACTGACCAAGCTTATTGAGTGGTGGTAAAATACAGCAGTGAGCGAGGATTGTTTGTTCCAGCAGGTGAAAAAAACACCAGTGGGTGAGGATTATTTGTTCCAAAACCGAGGGTACAGCTAGAAACAGTTGTTTTGGATGCCAGAAATCTTAGCTGCTGGCCAAGTAATCATTGAGTCACTGGTATTGATCAAAACCCTAGCAAGCTCCCACAGATAGATTAATAGTTGTTTTATGCCACAGGGCCGGGAAATCTTATTTCACCTTTGAATAGTAGAACTGGACCCTGTTGGGTTTGTAATTAATTAGAGAGAAGCAAGTGTAAAAATAAACTGGTATAATTGTACACACAAATGTGTCACACATACCTTATGATGTAACTGAGTTAAATCTCTTCAAACAGTACAGTCCTATGGATGTAAAATATTCCCACTTTTATTAGTATTTTCAGTTTTGGATATGAGGAAGGGTGACTTTGTGTCTTGGCTGCTACCATCCCAACCAGCCGCGAGTGTGCTCAGCTTTGGATAAAGATAAAGTGGAAGGATCAGGATGCATTTTAGTGCCGCATTTACCCTATACATTTAACAGTGCCAGCGTTTGTTTTTCACACGAAATTACTGAGCGAAGCATATGTAATTCTGACACAATAGGGGGAAAACAGATTGGTAAATCCAGAGTAAATTGGACTAAGAATAATAAAGTTCCACATTCTTTGTATCTGCTTGGAGTGATCACACAGCTTTTGAGTGCCAACCTTAAAGAGGCTTAGAATAATGAATTAGTCATAGAGATCTCTGAGGACACGAGGGAGGAGAGTTTGGCCTAAATGCACAAGTCTATCAGTACCAGATAACAATTCATACAATTAAAAGTTCTGCATAGACTTCATTACTCTAATTCTGAAATACTCTAATAAAAGGTTTGCTTTGCATCAGACTGAATTTAAAAGTAAAAATAAATATTGTACATATTTAGGGCAATGTCTAATGGCTTGGGTTAAAGGCTTTGTAATGACTATTTATTTGTGTGTTTTTATCTATATTTATTTATTTATTTATTAATTTAACAAGGAAATCATACTATTATACTACCTCTTAATTAGCGATAAAGTTTATCGGCAGTCTCAGAGCAAAGATGCACAACATTAACCGAACAGAAAGCCCAAGTTGGGCCAGCATTGGCATGATGAGATTTCTTTGCTGTTAATATCATGTTAGGCCAATACTGGCCCCCTGCCTATTGACAAAGAATATGTTGGCCCAATATATAAATGGTTGGCTAGAACTGAATAGTCTTTTAATTAAAAGTTTGCCTTAGTTACTGCTTACTTATGAAGTAATTAATTAATTCAACAAAGCTCAAAACAGAGTGACTGTTTTTGATTGCAGCAAATACGCTCACACACTCAATATTCACTATTTCTGTGGATCTGACAAAAAGTAATAAATATATTATTTTACAAAAATAAATCCAGACAAAGTGGATACAATTAGAATAAAGCCAAACAACATGAGCAACAAGGAATAAAGACAAAACGAGTAAGTAATCAAACAAATAGAACTGAAAACAGTATAAATAAAAAGCTTTCACAAAGAGAAAAGTTTTAGGAAGAGTTTTAAAAGAAGCTAGAGACTTAGTGTGTCTGAGTTCAGAAGGCAGAAGGTTCCCTGGTGTGTGAGCTCTAATAGCAATAGCCTGATAACCCTTTGTCACAACCTGTGACCTGGGACTAACCAGCAGGGCTCCATCCGCAGATCTCAGTGGTCAAGAGGGGGCATACCAAGTCAGTAAATCAGAGATGTATTTAGGAGCAAGGCCCTTTTTAAGGCCTGAAAATTGGGCAGCGCAGTTTTAAAATCAATTTGAATTCTAACCGGAAACCAGTGTAGGGAGGCAAGCACATGGGTGATGTGATCATGCCTCTTTGTCCCGGTAATAAGTCTAGCAGCAGCATTTTGTACCAGCTGGAGGCGGTAGAGTGAGCCCTGGCTTATAGTTGAGTGAAGTGCAATGCAATAATCAAGCAAGTAGACACGTACAACTTTTTGTAAATCAGCAATTTATAAAAATGACCTAATTTTTTTACAGTCATTATCTGGAGCTGAAAAAATTATGACAGCATTTTTGGCTTGATCATCAAAACACAGGTTAGCATCAAATATAACCCAAGATTCCTCATTGATTGATATTATTTGACAGACTGCCAAGATTAGCACCAGAAGAGCTGATGGAATTTGGGGGACTGAACAGAATAACCTTGGACTCATTTATCACTTTTTGGGACATCCAGGGTTTGATATCGGAGAGGCAGGTTGTGAGATTTTCCTTCATGATTTAGCTTTTCTCCATTCATTTTTAGATTAAATATGTTTACCATGTTTGCAAGAGAGACCATATATTTAATATATTTGGATTTCTAAAACAGCTCGTCAGTTACGGTCTATAGGACAAGCTATAGTCTGCCACATAGCATTTAGTTTTAGCAATCTAGCCTATAGTTCATGATTATTGTAGTCATATGTCTGTGTTGTAGTCTTCCTTTTAATGTCCTGTATGTTAGGAATGTGTTAATGAAGTAAAAATTGAACATCACAAAATCAAGAAGGCTTCTTCATCCACAAAAGATGTCCAAACCTGTTTAAAAACTAAAATGCAGCTCTCCCTTGGTTCACACCAACCAATCAAGTAAGCCGAACACGACCTCTCCTCCTCCCTTATCCATACTGGACCCAATCACTAACCAGCATGCTCTTTATTAACCCCGTCATCTGTCCGTGCAGCTGCCTCCAGATGCCAAATCCAATCCAATCCAACCACCTCCAGAATCAGTGTGATGAGTGCCAAACGGCGGGGTTATGCTCCTGACCGATTATGAGAATCATTCCCGTAATTAGGCATTAATGCCAGATGTCCAGACCAAACATCTTATCTTCTGATTAACTGGCCTAATGCATGCAGGGCAGGAAACTGTTACACTGTTCTCAGGCTCATTGCACCCTAGGTTAGTCTGCATTCAATGATGTGCTGCTAATGTCAATGATTTGCTAATGGCCAGGGTCTGGTTGCATAAAGACATGTTAGACTGGTCTTCAGAGTTAAAGATGGAGTGTGGAACTTTTGTCTCCACCTCTGGCAGTCAGCAGAATGACAGAAAACACACACAAGAATTTGAAGACCAGCACAGTGTGTATTACAATCAGCGCTTATACAAAACCCAATTAATTCAACTAACAATGAATGAGCCTCCTCATTGAAAAACAAGAAAAAAAACCCTAAGGAAGCACACAAAAATGCATACATAAAACCATTGGCAAAGGAAAATAAATCCAAGTGAAGCCTCTTGAGTCTAATAGACAAGCTTAGTGGTTCCCTTGAGTAACTTCAAGTAGTCCGGCCAGTACGCTGCTGTCAGCTCCAGGGAATGGTCAGCCTGGGATCTGGGTGGTTTTATGGTGTATGATGCACTCTTTTTGGTTAAAAATGGTAGCATTGCTGGTTGATATAAAACTCAACAATACAAGTTCTCCTGTGCATGAAAGTCACCAAAGACTCCGGATTTGCATACCTTAAATACAGAACGATTCAGCTGGTGATAGACTTAATCAGTGTTGTGTAAACTCCTTTGGCAAGGGCTTAAATGTAACAGACGTTCATTTATATAAAAGACCTGACCTCCAGCGTCAGGTCAGTCTTAATCTTATTAAGTCTTAATCACGCTCTCAAATAGTCAGTACAGACACCTTTTATTCACAAAAAGTTAGCAACCCCACCTGGAAGCTTTGACATAATGAAGAGTTGTGTCTCCACAGTGATCAATGTTGACTAATGACAAAAACAAGGAAACTAATTTTGCTCAGCTGATAGAGCTGTGCAGTCACTAGCAAGTCTACCTTATAAAAGTTGATGAACAGCACTTCTGCAACTGCTACCATTCTACTTTGCCATTCTACTTTGAGGGCATACTGGTCAGATTTATTGGTATTCTGCATAATCTGCTTAAAGATGGAGGGCTCAGCAAATGCAAGAAATAGGTAGTGCATAGAAGAAACATTGAAATTGTGTAGGTGGGAAGCACAATTGCAAACTATTCCGTATTAAAGACATTTCACCAAAATGCAAACTTAACTGTCTTGTTTATGTCACATTTCTTTTGAATGCTTTCTCCAATTTTGATTTTATCACTAGCTGGTGGTTTATAACCATCACAATGTATCCAATAAATGGGAGCAGGCGGTGCAGGGATCCTTGGAAATCCTTGATAGGGTGATAAACAAGATTGTAGAGACCAGTGGCTTGCTACTCTCTTTTCGTCTTTTAAATAGCTCAATTTCAAGATTCTTTTGAGGTTACAGACGGTGTGGCTTCAGGGTCCACTCATGATATTGAAATCATTTTTTCAGAAATAAGAAAGTTTTCGTAGTCGATTTTCAGTCGAGTGCCAGTGTGTTGGAACTGTGTCAAAAAAAATCCACAAACTGAACTCTTTGTGGCTAATATGGGGCAAATATGCATGGCCTTACTCAAACTGATAAGATGGTTGTGCTTTTGTTCCCACAGTGAAACTGGGGTTAGGTATGATCTGACCCCGATCTGTCCTACTATCCTCGGTCCATTCATTCATCTGCCTGTCCGTCTGTTATATGTAGTTACATTTCCACAATGTGCTGATTGGCCTAAGGGGGGTGCCACAGCATATGTTTATATCTCATGCATCTTAGACTCCACTGATTGTGGTTCAAGAGAATTACGTGTCAGATGACAGTGCTTGCTATTTGCAAGAGGGATGTGAGAACATTTCTCCCTCTTCTCCTTTTTCCTGCCATTAACTAAACTTTGGGAACACATTTTCTACTCACACTCCACCAAATGCATTGATTATTTGGAAGGACATAGTGTATTTTTAGCATGTACTTGTCTCGTAGTCCTGTGTTTTGAAGGCTTACATGTACAAGTATTGATTTACAACAGACCATGTTGGTGTAGTCCTTGTGTGGTCTCATCCTTCTGCCAGTGTGATGTTGAAACTGGTTATTTGCTGGGATAAGCGGTGATGTGAGGTAATAGGAGCAGACATCGCACACAGCTGTAGCTGTATATCTGGACAGGAGCTTTCAAACATTAGTTATCACTGATGAGGCTAATGTAGCTTTCAGTGTGGCACACGTAGACCTGCAACAAGGGTGGCTGACATGGATACAAGGTTTGTGCAAGGTATTCAGCTTTTGTGACTTGGCAGAGAAGAGGTGTATAATATCATGAATGACACCCACTGTTGGCATAATGTTGATGTTGATTGGTATAATGTTGTGTTCACACCCTCGGAGTTTCGTATAAAAGCCTAATATCCCACTGTGCTTTCTAGGGCTTGATAATTAATTACTGCCAAAGCGTCAAAGTCAGCAGTCTCTCCCACTGACCTGTCACTGTTGGAGAGGTTGTCAGTGGGGCGTTTGGTTTTATTCTTACAGACTACTCATTTGCATTTAGATTTATGTATTGTTTTTGAGAGTAACATAAACACAAGCTGTGGTAAAACTACAAATGATTACCTTCTAATAACCTTTTTGGAAAGTGCGTGTGGGAAAATTAAAGGTTTAATTTAAATTTCTAATTTACTTCCACAGTTAAAGCTATATTAAACATTTCCACATTAAAATGTATTTAAAAAAAACACTAGCTTATGTTATATATTTTGTTGAGTTGTGTACTTACATTATCCCAGATGTTTCCAACAAAGTTCAAACCCATGGAATCTGTAATTTTATTCAGGTAACAGTAGGGCTGGGTATTGTTAAAAAAAAACTTTGATTAGCAATTCCTTGACTTCAATACTGGTCCCTGTATAATACCAATTTTATGAAATTAATTTCAATAAAATTATTGATTATGGTAAAATTACTCACTTCAAAGGAGGAACCTAACCAAATTAAGAATTTTAGTCATTAAACATCTGCATCTTAAGTTATGGAAACAAGCTGGGCTATTATTAGCAGCAGCAGACATCTTTTATCATTTAAATCGAATGGAAAAAATTATTTTTGGTTGCAGAAATTAGATGTTAAGAACCACTAATCTAATGTAACCCTAGTATTTTGTGCAAATGTTAGCTTGTATTTAATACTTAAGCAAACTCAGTTTATTAAAATGTTATTTTTATACTTACAGAAATCTCTTTTCTCTTTGATGGAATAGATCTGTTTGCTTATCTAATCACCTTTCTTGTGAAAAAGGCCTTTGCTTTATCTGCGGCAAGAAGAAAGTGATAAAAATGTCTACTCCAAAATCCAACTGAGCAGGAACCGGTGAAATTATGAGCCTGCCTTAGTGTTGTGTTAGAATGTGTTGGGAATCTGACAGACCTCTGCTACAAGTGGAGGCAAGCATGATCCTGAATGAATGATGGGAGGTCCAACTCCCCGAAACAAGCACTCCGACCCCCTGGGAAATCAAAGAAAGAGCAAACTGGGAGAGCAGGGTTCATCCGCCCTACAATTGCTGTGTGACATTCTATGCTGTTGAAGAAGTCATTTTTCATGGTGGTACTAAAGTCCCTTTGCTCAAACGCGCCAGAGGTGAGCCTGTTATCTGAACAAATTGTGTTCTCTGGGTGAAATGACCAAGTGAACTCATCATGACTGCCATACTTTTAATGAGGATTAAAGGGGGAGTGTTGCTCCATTAATGAATTCCCAAATGCTGCTCGTATGTTTGACGACAGTGCAGCCAACATTTAGTTCCTGGCCCGTGACACAGCGAATGAGTGGGTCAAAGCCAGTGGTGTTATCGCTCTATCAACTCCGGAATTATTATTTTTTTTTAAATGATCCGACAAAGACCATTAACTAAATAATTTGAACATGTATACACGCCTCCAGGAATTCTCTCTCCAGGAGTTCTCACTGTTTGGTTAACCATCTGTCCCAACGTATTCCCTGTAGAGAAGCTCCAGATTTTAAATCTTGATATCAAATATTCCAAGTTAGTAGCTTTGATTTCAGACAGAAACATTTACTGCTGTCATACCCTTTCTCTGTTATTCTTTCATCTTTTCCACTTGGGCCATGCTGTTTGTTTGGCCTTCTCATGTCCTTCCATTTTAATCATTATGTTATCACATTAGGCACTGCAGGTCTTTGGGAAAGGGACTTGTATTTTTATATATTTATACATTTTAGATATTTATAGTAAAACCTCGTAATGCTGGGGGAAAAAAGAAAACCTGCGGAGGGCTTACATGTTGGGAAGAGACGAATCAGTCATAGTCAAATGGGGATGTGTGAGGAAAAACTCGCCACACAAGCAGCACTGCTGGTCCAACACAAGGCTGAAATGAGTTCATTAATCACCAGGGGCCAGATGTATAAACAATGTGTACATGTGCGGTGAGAATGTGCACACCTCATGCATACTTCCGAGCAGGCATACGCCGAGTTTTCAAGAGATAGCTGCGGGGGAAATGACGAGGCGGATGTGAAAAAGAAGTTGAGAGATGTAATGTTATAGTAAAAGTTTGTTGAAGTTGTTTGCCAATTTCACAGAGGATTTATTGCTTTGGAGTATCCACAGAATTCTGTAAAATATCACTAAATGGCACATTTCTAAATCTCATTTTGAATCATTTACGATTTTATCATTCATATTTACATTAGTCATAATTTCCCTGTTAATCTTTTTGATTGTGAAGCACTTTGTAAAGTCTGTTTTAATATGAGATTTTTAGGTAAATCGTTGACCATCCCTTCTGATGTTAAATAATGACTGAGATATCACTGCGATGATGGTTTACAGGTTCATGTGATGAATTAGTAGTACAGGACTATAAATAACCCTGCTGATGAAACACAATCAGTTGTGCTGTTTCTTCTCACTGGTCTAAAGAGTGGTGAAGGGGCCACAAGTTTAGATATGCAAACAGATGTTTAAGGGCATGAGAGTGTGGCAGTGGAAACGACGCTTGTGCCTGCACGCCTGTTTCCACAATGATTTACAGTTCTAAAACAGAATCAGGCATACGGGTGGCTTTATGAATCTGATAAAAAATGAATGCGTCTGCATATTTCTGTCGTCGTTAGTCCTGAATCTACACAGTTTTATGCATATGGCTTCAGGTGTGCACATTTTACCAAATTTGGTCTGCATTGGTTTGTCTGTTTTAAAGGGCAGAGCTTCCAATGTCTGCTTCCTGAGGGAGACCCTGAATAGTCACTATATGTCACAGTTCTTGTCAATGCCGGCCCGTTTGTCGACCTGTGGATGGCATTCACGACCATGTGCCTCCTTTGCTATTCATCCTAGGTGCCCTTCTGTCCTGGGGACCCGAGGGAACTTCTCCCTCACCGGCTTCCCACACATAAACACTGTCAGTCATGCTTGTCGAACTACCTTGCCAAGCCAGAGCCACTCCTGCCAAGAACTGGAGTGTCTTTGGTGGTGTTTTACTTCTCTACTACCCAGATGCTGTACCATTCCATATCTATACAGATTATTTGAATGAACACAGGATAATAACCAGTATGCGATCTGAAAATCCCATTTTTGCAGCCGGCCACTTATCTGTTGGGTCATTTGGCCAGTGCAGGAATAATGAAGCATGGAATGAAAATTGTCTCCTGACCAAGTACCAGCTTCAATTGCTGTTTGGCAATGTCCCTGCAAAAAGTGTGTTTGTGTATACAAGTATGGGTTTGTGGGGTGATGTTTCCAGATGGGGCCTCGTGCCAGGAGCATAGTGTGGGGATGTGACTTTGCTGTGAACCATTATCCTCTGGGCTGGATGGTGGGAGCTCCTGCAGGATGAGTGATGGCAGGTTGTCAAATGTCATCAATGTGTGTTAGTGTAGCATTCAGGAAAAATATTGTTTATATCTTTGACTGTCTAATAAACTAAATGATTATTAATTCTTAATCTTAATCTTATTGTGCTTGAATAAACTACTCTGTTAAATTACATGTATTTCTTTGAGCCATTCATTTAAGCTGTGTTAGAGCGATAATTTAAAATAAATTGGTATTTATTGATTTGAACTTGTAGAGGAAACAAAGTAAACACAGTAGATCAGTAGTGGCAACATACAATTTGAGGGACCTCCATCATATACGCACTTGGAAATAAATGATCTTATTATGTTTATCTGCTGCTAATTGGTGCATCCAGATTTGTGGCTGCCAGCTTTAATTACCTCCCACAGGTCTCATAATTCTCTGTAAAATGCATGATGGGATTCATCAAGTGCCAGCTTTAAGGACTTTCACAATGGTATTCTATTCAAACTCAGATCTACCTAAGGATTCAATTGTGGTCGAGGCCTTGAGTTACTCCATGATTTCCATTATTATTTCCATAATATCACAATTATTTAGCCGCAAGATAATACAGAGGCTGACACTTAACCATAGAAAACTAAGAAAACACAAACAAATCTTCAAAAAAGTATTGCGGTGCTGAAAATTGAGGTTGGGGACCTCAATATGCAATATCAATAAAAAGGGGCACACCCAATTTATTCATTTCCATTCTTGTACCAGGCATTCAAAGAACATGCAAGCCTAAACTAATCACAGGTGGTTTGTTTCCCACAACGAATTACTATCCACCTTGTTGGATTTAAAGTAATATTCTGGGAAAACCACTACAGGATAAGGTTGTCACGATACTAGAATTATAAACTTTGATACAATACTAATTAGTGATGGAGCGATTAATCAGTTGGCTGATTAATCAAAACTATTTTTTGGCATTATGAGATAATCTGTATTGGCCAATGTCTGTGCTTGTGAGGCCAATACTTGATACCTCTTTGGATACCATGGCAGAAAGAAAAAAAGTCCTAGGCAAATAAATTTCTTTTTTTTTTTTTTTAATTAACACCCTGCACACAGTGCACTCTTATTGAGGACCAGTTGCATTGTTTCCTACAGAAACTTGTGGTATTGAAAAAGTATCAATGCTTTTGACAACACCACTAGAGGGTGGATTTATTTTGGGTCTTCGTAAGCTTAACACGTTTGTTACAAGTGGCTTTTCAGCTTGTTCGGCAGGGGAATGGTTTTTCAGTCTTTTGGCCACAAGCAGTCAGTGGATGAATTCTCAGATGTACCTTGTGTTTTCTCTAACTAAAAGCAGCCATCTTGTGCGTGACAGCTCAGACTGTTTTTCAGACTTACCACAAAGTCGATTTTATTTTATCTCTTTGCAGACCTTCTTCTTTCTGTCCCTGTCCTTACATTCGTTGATTTAGATAACTGGGAATAACCACAAATTTTCATTCAAGTTGAAACGTCTCCAATGCGAGCAGACTTATCTTTGTCTAAACTTGCTTGAAATAACACACTCCAAAAGACAAAGGCAACTGTTATCAAATCTTACTGAAGATACTTTCAATACGTCATTTTTTATTTATCTGTTTTAGTTTTCTGGGCATAAACATCTGCTTCAAAAATACGATTATTCATCCAAAAAATAAAGTCTAAGAGTCTAGTTTTGCATTTTGAAAGGAAAACTATTGGGAAAACTGTCACAAGAACAGAGAACAAAAAAAAGAATGGTGAAATTGAAAACAAATTTAGTACATTTTATGCCTTAAGAGGAGTAAAGAAAGTATTTTTAAATGTTTTTTTTTTTTCTGCGAAAGTTTGTCAAAAGTAAGTAAGAGTGTGCAAAACTGTGAGCCATGTAATGTGAATTGAGTTGAATTATGACCCTACTCTATCTTTGCATCTGTACAGGACGGAGAGAAAAAACCTTGATCTTCTTGACTTTGATGATTTTACTTTAAGTGGGGAAAAAAATCATTAACACTGAATTGTTGAGGTCTTGTTAATTTGTTCTATTATATAATACCTGTCAAAGTATTCTCCTCGAGGAGTCAAGAAAGCTGAGCTGCTTCAAAGAGATGCACCAAAAGATAATCAGTTGTATGTTTGAGTCACAAGTTCAACACAGTGAGAGACACAGTGGATATAAAAAGCAAGAGGTTGTTTGTCCCTGGAGATTTTGTATATTGCATTGATTTTTTTTAGAAAACTAGTTTCTCGGCTCAAGTATATGTCTGCCAGCAGAGAGAGGAGGTTGACTGAAGTGCTGAAGTGAGAAACCTTGTATTTTTGATATCATCTTTCATCTTTTGTGATATCAGGTCATTACTGTAGAACAAGGACCTTTTTTTAAAGTGACTTAAAGGTCCAGTGTGTAACATTTAGCAGGCTCTATTGACAAAGATGTAATATGATATGCATAAGTATGATTTCATTAGTGTATAATAACCTGAATATAGGAGTAAATATGTTTTTGTTACCTTTTTATAATGAACTATATTACATCTACAGATGCTGCGGGTTGCCTTCCATGGGGTCTGCCATGTTGAACCGCCATGTTTCTTAAGTAGTCCAGAAAGGGATAAACCAAACTCTTGATGGGGCTGTTTGCGCATCAGTTTATGCATTAATACAGGTGTATTAATAAAAACAAAATGTAGCACAGCTTGATGGAAACAGACGTGGCGAATAAATCATGATCCATCATGTGACTTAAATGTTCACTCAAGCTTGCGCCCCACTGATTTGATACCTTCAGTTATTATGAAAAAGACTGCATCTTTTTGTGCCCTCTTCTTCTGTAATGGCTTAGTGGCAGCCAACTGGAAAATTAGCCCCACCAACTGTTTATCTCGACATGCCAAACTCACAATATTCACATAACAGTAGTGGATGGAAAAGCACAATAATTCTTGTCCATATGGTTATGGTTTGTCCTGGAAGACAAATTAGCCTCGGCTGTTCTGGCCGCATTTCCATAAGCCTTCAACCCAGCCTGGCTATCCATCAATCCCGCAGGCTACACCATCTTTTTGGTCGCCATTTTACAAACCGTACCCCTTCCTTCCACTCGCTGATTTGTCTGTCATTTGCCATTTCGGGTCTTCTCAGAAAGCAGTGACGATACCTTTTTAGAAACCCATAAATAACGAGCAGCTTTTACATTTATCTGGGTACCCCTAATTGAGATTGAATCAGTAAACCACCCACATGATCACATTTCTCTGTTGGACATCAGTGCTGACTGAAAGAGAGGACTACATTTCTCCCATGATTGTTAGGAGGGTGGAGCAATGACATGTGATCCACATACTGTCAGTCACACTGCTGATCTACGGTTGCACCATCTGGTTGTTAATCCATCATAAGTAGGTATTAGAGTGCTCAGTTTATACACAACTGTTACGAGTTGTGTAGGGTGTTTTGAGATGCCTTTCAGCCCAGTTCTGTATTCTACGAACTAGTATTAAATCTTTCATGGAGACTGCTACACTTTTTTGCCCCAAAGTTACTCTCACCAGTCAGACTGCTTGGCTTCACCACGAACATTCTTTTTTCTTTCAAATCAACTAATGAAAGACTGTTGGCCGAGAAGCCGGCGTAAGTGTGACCATATGAATCTCTCTGCAATCCATCAAGCAGTCAGTAAGTCAGTCAAAATAACTGATCCGACATTAGAAGTGCAAAATGGAATTTATGACTACCTTGATTTGCAGCATGTTGACATGTTGCAGAACAGCTGCGGGTGGAAAAAAAACTTTTTGCAACTTTTTCTAATTAATCATGCAGTACTTCCGTTTGCAAAACAGCACATAACCAAGAACCTTTTGGGGAGTGAAACTTTATGTGAAACTCAGAAAGGCTCATGCTTGTGTCAGCTGTGCTATCAGTACTTGAGTCAATACACTTAAACAAAAATCCACAAACCAAAACTTTACTACTACTGAGCAGATCACTTTTTGTTAGTTTTTGTAATCATTAATATTTTATTTCTCGAGGAGCCCAATATTTTTCTTCAAGCCTTTGCTGTTCAAAATGCATGGCCATCACATAACTCCACTGAGAGGGTGTGAAGGTAGCTATCATATCTCTGAGGGGAGATTGTTCAGCTCTTTACTGTGCATGCAGTTTTCAACAAGCTATCCTATCCTTTATGTTACTTTCTTTATTTCTTAAGCCATGATTTTGTTGCAGTGCAAGTTTTAGATCATCTGCTCATGCTCTTCCTTAAAATATTAAAAACCACAAAGGGATTTTTAGCTGAACATTTGCTGCTCTGGCACTTAATGTGACTGAACAGAGGTTGCGTTTCGCTTTAAGCATTATACTCTACAGGACTTTGACTACTGTGTTGTGTGATCATTGCTTCAAACTTTTCACTGTTAATTAAACTGAGGCTGAACAGATCAACCCCAAGTTGAGATTTGAAACCTTAGTTTTTATCTTGAAGTCATTAATTTTAACATTATTATGAACACAAATGCAGTGACTTATTCTGTTCGTCTATGGCTGCATAATTTGGGTAATGAATTAACCTGTAACTCTGTAGATGATTTCCATCTTTATGTGGCGGTTTTCTGTGTATTTGTGGTTATTGTGGTTATCTTTTTAGTCATTTTACATCTTTGTGGATGATCTGTGCCTCTCTGTGACTGTTTTTAGTCCATTTGTGTTTTTTTTTGTGTCGCTTTGCATCTCTTTGTAGCTGTTTTGCCATTCAGTAATCCACGTGTGCATAATATATTATATTATATTATATTATATTATATTATATTATCTAATAATTTTCTACTCTTGATATACTGTATGACAGTAGATCATTCACTAGATTTAGCTCATTTTTATTGAGAAAATCTATGTCAAACAAAAAGATTACACATACTTGGCTGCATTACATTTAATGAGCTTGTAATCAAACTCTTCCCCTGCAGTTAATTCAGCGTTTATCCTGTTAGCTGGCCATTTGGAAAGAACCATTGGCATAGTTTCACAATGTTCTCCAACCCCCCGTCACCATCTTCCTATAGCACTGGCTTATAATCAACCTCCAAAAATAATTCTGGAGACACTGTTTCTGGGTAAGTCCCCCTCTCATTTATGTATTTTACTTACAAACTTATCTGTCATGTAACCAGTGGAGCATCTGGTAATTAACAGTGAGTTAACAGTTGGATAATCTGCGCTCTACATGGCCCCAGTTCAAATAGCAAAGTGCCTTAACAGTTGCCCTGCTGTAGCCTCTTCAGTGTAATACTTTTCAGAACATAATTATTTGACACAGCTGTGTTTCCTGTTATATTTTGTGTTTCATAACCAAGTTCTGCTTTAAGACCTTACATTTGGCAGCTATTGCAAGTGCAGTGTTACTAAATTCATGTACTTAGGTTTTTAAATCCATGAATCCTTCTTTCACGTGTAGTTGTGTTTAATTGCTGTAAACCTTTCAAGTCTCCATGACAGATTCACAATATGTTTAGCCTCAAAATATTCACTTAAACTTCTAATAAAAAAAGATAGGTTAGGCTTAATTCTTGTCAAACAAAGAGAAACATATGAAACACTAAAATAAATAGGCCCAGCCATTGTGTGCCTATGGGTATACAGTCTTCAGAATTAAAGAAAAAAATTCAACTGATTAGTTGCAATAATTGGGACCTATGATAGAATATGAATAATAGCATGTAAATTAAGTTATACTAGCCCTCAAGACACCATTTCAATTAAAATTTAAATATCATTAAAATCACCTGGGCAGCCCCCCTTCAATCAGGTGCTTTAATTAGAAACGTATTCAGTAAGGTCCCTGATGTAACTGTCCATTGGTTCAAACTTAACTGTCCATGATGCATTATCATGCAACACCTACAATAAAGGAGTTGCTGTGACTTGGCATTTTTCTGCTTCATTGAAATGCATTTGGTCTTTGAAAAAATAGAGATTGAAAACTGCCCTTTAAAATAGCCTGTTCATATTTTAAAATCATAGCAATTACTGACTGTACAAAATTGTCAAGATGGGTGGTTGAGTTGAGACAAAAATGGCAAGAAACACATGTAACCTTAGACTGATTAACCCTCTCAGTCCTGGCATTTGGCCCACTATTAAAGTGAGGCTTATAAATGAACTTACTGGTGAATCAACATATCGTATCATTTGTCTCTTTAATTAGCAAAAGCTGTGCCAACTGCCTTGCCCATCTTTGCGTGTTATCATACATAAGTGCATCAAATTTGGTTTTGTTGAATTTTCCTTAAATGGAGCTGTAAAGAAGTCATTATTACTGTTGTAAATAATTCACATGGTACATGTTAACCTTTATTCAGAAAGGTTAGTGGCATGGTTTCACTTTGAGTAACTCCGTAATGATAAACTGAAGGATGAAGTGATTCTTATTGGTTGAGAAAATTCTCTTACTATAACTAAATAAACCATGAACAAAACCCATTGAATTAGCAGAAAAATGTATTGTCACAAAGCAGAAAAGAGGGCTGTTTTTGAAGATTTTTGGAGATGCATTGTTTTCTCAAGACACTGACACTATGTCAGTTATTATTTGCTATGCTGTCAGAAGACCATAGTTAGTCATACCACAGACCTCCCAGATTTCCCCTGATTTAGTGTCATATTAGACACCTTCAGAAATTAAATGCATTTTGTAACTACATTATTCTAGTTCAACTTCATTTCTGCACAGACATAAATCTTGAATACAGCATATCAAATGATGAATGATGGTGCACTGATTACCTGTATTAGAAACTTAAAACAAGTCATGTATCACATTACATTACCTGAGACAGTTTCTAAGTATTTAACATATCATTAAAAACAGAAGAATAAAGAGAGGTTCATACCCTAGGGCAATTAAAAGCATATTGAACAGAAAACGGCGTCTCACTTGTGGCCAGAGAGGCTCAAAGTCAATACAGTAGTCAGTAGTGGCCAAGTCTTCAGAGCTGCTGTGGTAGTGGTTTTCTTGCCCAGTGTCTGGCTACTCTCCCTGCAGACAGCCCACAGTATCTCCAGCTAGAGTCGAACCATTAATTAGGCAGCCTCTTCACACTGCCTCAGCTGCTACAGTTAAATTAACTGGACAGACATTAAGACGAGGAAATAAACTGTGTTCGAGCCAGGACTGCCAAGGACTGGACACCTTGAAAGAGAGAGTTTTTTTCTTTTATTCATCACGGGATGTAGGAAAGCAACAAAATCAGTTGTTGGTATTGCTTTTAATTGCTTGCCATGGAGTCTAATCTAATACACTGGCTGCCCTCTGTGTTTAAGTGAGCCTGTTTTATATGTTGCATTTTATACTACCACGGCAGCAGCATCTCCGTTTATTATATGATCGTCAGAATAAAACTTTTGAAGGTCATTATTCATGTAGGCTGGCTCCTCCGCCTCTTCAGGTAGACACTGAACTCCTGAATGCTCCTGATGGTTTGGCCATGCAGTGCTGCCTTCCAGTGCTTCTACGCCCTGGTGTGTGTGTGTGTGTGTGTTGTGTGTGTGTGTGTGGTGTGTGTGGTGGGTTGTTGGTGTTGTTGGTGTGGTGTTGTGATGTGTGTGTGTTGTGTGGTGTGTGTTGTGGTGTGTGTGATAGTGGTGTGGTGTGTGTGTGTGGTGTTGTGTGTGTGTTGGTGTGTGTGGTGTGTGTGTGTGTGTGTGTGATGACTGGGTGTGTGGTGGTGGTTGGAAGTTAAAGTTGTAGCTTTCTTGAATTAAAGGGGGTGGAGAGGTAATTTCTTTCGGACTGTATGTGGTTATGCATCCCATTAATATTAGAGAATAGGAGCTGACATTTGAATGGCCACAATTCGCTGAATTTTTTGCGTAGCAGCCTTACTAAACGAAACTCCTTTTTAAAAACCGTGTATATGTTCATTTAGGGCTTGCAGCTTGTGTAACAGCGTTTTATTGGCCACTTAGGATGGCAGGCAAATATTTTCCTTATTACCAAATCCACCGACTGGACTTTTTGAGCCTTGACCAGCCTGGTGTGAGACTGTAAGTTCTAAGTATTCACTTGCTTATTTATAACTCTGTGAATTTATGTCTACGGCTCCTGCAAGGGAAAAATCTGGCTTTTCTCCATGCCCATTCCACCTATCACATCGAATTGGGCGACTCAGCAACACAGAGCTTTACGATTCATTACCACGGAGTAGGGAGTGCTTCCTGGGGCCGGGGTTCCTCACTCGATACCGTCACCATAACACATCTTATATAAGCGTCTGTTTGAGAAAAACAGCAGCTTTTGGGATTCTACTGTGAAACTGGCGCGGTTCATATTTTCGTTCAGTTTTGCCAGCCTAGCTCGTGCCTTCAACCTGTTTCTGTAGCTCCCGGTTGAGCGTGAACATTATGCTGGACCGGGACTGTGACGACAAGCTCGGGGATCACGGAAGGAGGCCAGGCTGTTCTTTACAATCAGCAGTATTTCTGCCAGTACATTTTGCTGAAGAAATAAAGCCACAATAACTGGTCAAGCCCCATAAACTGTAAAAATGTTAGCTGCCATTTAGACTAGTTAAGCGTTTTGGAGCTAGCCTGAATCGACAACAGCACCTCAGCACGCATACGAGCATCCACCTATGCTCTAAAATCCCCAGTCCTAAAGAAACCACCGACAACTAAAAAGCCCTTTCTAAACCACACAACCCCCAACCCAACAACCGCCATCCAGGT
>NW_023339763.1:4121176-4137973 GCF_004916995.1 Morone saxatilis | reverse complement strand
CACACACACACACACACGCAGTTGGTGGCAGTGATGTGCTAAGAAATGTACCGACTTGCAAGGAAAAGCAGGGAAGAAGAAGAGCAAACATGGATGTAAACTGCTTTTATTAATTTCTTGATCAATCAATTAATAGTTTGACTATAAAATTTAAATTGTGAAAAATAAGGTCAAAATTGTTACTGCAACAGCAACTCTGAGTCATGGATACTCGCTTAAACATAAATTAATTTGTTTACATGACAACTCCACAGGATTTCACTATCAATGATTGATATTAAAGGAATGAGGCTGACTTGATGGTCAGCATGTGCAGTGATAGCACTGTGGCTGACCAGAGCAAAACAAGATTACACCAATAAAAAAAAAATGTTCACTCCATAAATCATGTAAAAAGAACAGTTTTTAAGAATAGCTTCTACTCCGACAGCCGACAGCAGGACTAAGCCCCACAACAGGAACCTCTCACAGTTTACCTTGAGCTGTGTTTAGTGGTGACAGTCATAATTTAAAATGTTTTCTTGGCTGTCTTGAATTTACTCCGGCTTCTCATGGTTGGTTATGTGCGGTGTTGGCAACATAGGATGTCTGGCTGATGTATTTGACTGCTGCTCTCCTTGTGAATTAATCTGGATCATATTGGCCAGATGCCACAAGAAATGTAGAAACTCAGCTGCGTCATCGCTTGTAGCCCTGCCCTCTTCAGTGATTTGGGTATTAAGGTCAGCTGTTCGAAGTATGACAGTCCTGACTGATATAAATCTCCCAAGTTACTTATAATCTTGGAGGACAAATCAGCTTATTCTTTTTCTTCAATTCAGTTATTTTGGGTTTTGAGCTTTTTGTTTTTGAAGACTTGTACTAGCCCCACTTCTCCTGCTTAAAAACATTCAATCTTTTTTTCCAATGCCAATTTAATTTTAGATGTGGGAGGAAAATAAGCGCTGAGAATAAACCATGAAAATGTCATCTGGACCCAGCTGACATCGTATTGTTTTGTTAAACTGCAAGATTGCTGTAAGATGTAACACTGGGGAGTTTTGTCTGATTTATTCAGCTACTTTGGAAAAAAAGGACATTGATGTTCATGATCTATCGATAGACCTGATTTAAATTCATATAAAAAATGTTAATCAGTATTGATCATAAAATTATGTGGCGCATTTAATGTTTTGTAATATGGTTGTAATCCACTGCATATGTGGAAAAATTCCAATTTTAGAATACATTTGCTTCTTATTTATGGGACACAGTAAAATGTTAAATCTGTTGTACTTCACAATAGAAGAAAAGCAAAACAGACATATCATCTTTAAGGTGAGATAGAATGCAGATATAAATATATATATTCTAATATTTGTATAGCGATCTTCATTTGATGAGCTATGATGTCACAAAGCTGCTTTCTTTTAATGATTGCTCCTCCTCAGGATAATACTGCTCATCTGAAGCCAATTACTTATTGACTGGCAGGTCACTGGAATTGTTTCCAGCTTCTGCCATTTTCAATTATGAACCACAAAATACTCCTGTGACACTTTTGAAAGACTGTTCAATCATTATAAAGTTATTTTGCTGAAACAAGGTGCTATCATTTGCTTTGTCATCTTGTACGCCTCGCTTATGAGGCCAGAAATCCTGTAAGCCTTTATTTATTTTATTTTTTTTTTGTGGAAATGTATCTTATTATCTGCTACTGAAATAAGAAGCTTAACATTGTAATATTTAGAAATAATAATAATTATAATAATTTTAAGTCAACGAGATGACCACTTAGCTTGCAGCCTTTGTGGGTCATGAAACAGTAGAGTGGTATGAAATGGCATGAGACATCTGTGGCCAAACTAAATCCATATTAACATGACAGCCTGTTTGTTGGGGGGTTGCTCTTTTTCTCAAAATCCGCATATATAGATAATCCTGCATCCTTCAAAGAAGTTACATCAGATGCTAAATATTTCAGATTCCTTTTTTTGCGTTGTTGGACATTTGCTGCTCTATACTGCAGTGTTTCCCCCACAGAAGCTTCACTGGTCACATGACTCGACTCCACAGGTATTAAGTAATCCCCTGTCTGGGTATGTGGTATAAAATAAATTCTCA
This sequence comes from Morone saxatilis, assembly GCF_004916995.1. Taxonomy (NCBI): domain Eukaryota; kingdom Metazoa; phylum Chordata; class Actinopteri; family Moronidae; genus Morone; species Morone saxatilis. Next base: position 4,135,870 of record NW_023339763.1, on the reverse strand, counting down.
TGGGTGCCTCAATGGGTGTAGGTCGGAGTGTGCCGTAACTGGAAGCAATATAACATGATTGTGATATGGTGGGCTACAAATAGAAAGGGGAAATTGGTTAATTACCGCAATGTCAAAATACCCAAGAGTGGAATTTGATTTAGCATGGTTAAACAGCCACAACGGAAGCACGTTTCTAGGCTTGCCGGAGGGAGTGTGACATAGTAACCAATGCGATGTGAAACAGTAACCTATCTCAAGAGGCCAGACTTTTCAGTGCTTTGAAGCTGGGTTGGGATTCAGAGACTCCAGCTCCCATCTGAACTGTGAGAGGAAAAAAAAAGAAAATCAAGAAACTGAGATTATACATTAAAGTCACGCCTGAACTGATGAGCTGGACTGCTTTGCTTTAGTGGAATACATTATCTGGGACAAGTGGGACTGTTTGAAAGTATGTGACTGGTGTAGAGCCCTTTTAAAGTGTCTGTGTGATGTTAAGTTCTATTCAAGTTGGTGTATTTTTAGAGGTGCTTGTCACTCAACTCGTACAGCTTCATGTGTGCAGTCTGTCGTCCGCCATTTGGGAAAAACATAAGTAAACAAGAGGGCAGGGGTTGATGAAGTGCCACTTAACTGAAATCCAGACATAATGGGTAAGTGGTGACTTTATGCCCCACAGCTTTAAGCCTGTAGTAAACTGGAATACTCACTGTAATGTGTCCTACTGTAACTTTTTCCACTAGGATCACTGGAGCTTGTTACTTAACTACTTGTTATTTTAGGAGCCCGTCTTAAATCAACATTTTGCACTACAAATACCCTTTCCCTCTTACTTGTGTAGCTGATCAGCACCATGGTAATAAATAAACGTCTTACACAAATAACTAATGTCGTAAGAAAATATTGATACACTTGAGTATTGCACATTTTTAGGGATATTGAAGCAATCCTCAAAAACACTGTATTGTGGATTTTTAAGTTTAAACCCCCAACTGCTAGTGTTGTGAACATAATCCGAGCGCTATAATGTTGGATGTTACAGGGACTGTGATTAATACAAATGCAGATGCCACTGTTTTGGTTGCATCTGCGTTTGTGGTGCTGTGGTAGTGTTCTTTATACTATGAGTAATACGTTTTTCTAAAATTAGATTACAAAATTTTAAATACATCCCCCTGCTTACAATATCACTATTGATTTATAACCCTTTATCATGATACATACCCTATCACCAGATTCTTGCCAATACACAAGCCTACAAATAACAATGCAGTGTTTTATGTCAGATAATTAAAAATCAGTCAAAGGATTGATAAAGAAGTAGTGGTTGGTGAATAGAAATAATAATGGATTTATTTCTGAAACCAGTATGGGATCTCAGTTCTTTTAAATCTCTTCAGTTATCAACATTTGTTAAGTCATAAATAACTGACAGGTTGTCCACTTCAGCCGTTTAGTCTAAGATATTCAGTTGAGATCGGTAATAACCATCAAAGACATAATTGATGCTTGTTACAAGTTACATGTAATGTTGCCAATTGATTAAACACATTGAGGCTTTGATTAATGCTTACAACGTATGTTTTTAATTTGTTTTTATGATGTAAACTCGGCACACATGTGAATGACGTGTTCCTACGTGTGTTTTTTTTCTGAATTTTTGTTGTGTGTAACTATTGTTATTAATCTAGAGCTAATGTGATCACTCGCAGTGTTTTTCTTGTTATTTCAACCTGCGGAAGGAAAAATAGCAGGCCTTCTACTTTCATATTGTTTTGCATTTCTCTTTGCAATTAATAGAAGAGCCTGACCAGTTCCAGACACTTTCACTATGGTAATGATGCGTTAGCCGTCCACTCACACAGATACACACACTCATTCAAATTCCTACCTCCTAATGATCAACAGATAAGAAAGCTAGGCCAAAGAAAGGGCACATTTACACGCTTTAAAGTTTAAAATGTGACTAAATGGTAACCGTGTGGAATAATGTGCTGTGGATTGCCATTTGAAGTATCAAAGCAGCATGAAGTAGCAGCTCTAAGCTCGGTCGCTTGTTGGGAGTGCTGAGACGACTGCATGAAGAGTCTTTCTGGAGGTGTTTGGAGCTGCAGTGGCCTACTTTGAGGACATGATCCATGTTTAATGTCCCTCTGCTATGTTACGTGGCTGTCGGGACGACATGTGTTGTCATGGTGTCATCTGCGTGTAGACACATTCTTGTGAGCTCAATAACTGGAAAATAATACAGAATGTCACACCGGCAGTAGTAGTTACACCACAGATTCCACCTCATGCGAGAATGAACTAATGAGATCTTGTGGCATTTTCCTGCATTTATTTACATTTTAAAACTGCTGTTTCTTCATTGTGCTTGAATATCAGAACTTCACATGAATTCTGCTCATGAGTTATGTGTATGTATGACATTGAAACATTTTATAATGAATGCTTTAATTTGCTTAATTAATTACCTCATTAGGGTAAGTGGTTATGTTGACTGCAGCGTGCTGATTATGGTGGGACATCAGGCAGCTCAAATACTTCTTGTTAATCAGCATGCTCTTGTTTGAAGAAGGTTACAGCAAGGAGGAGATGTAATCAACAAATACAACAGATATGCTTTAACATGATTCAAATCTACGCTGCAAAGCTAATTCAGCAAGTAGCACGATATGTGAAGAAAACTGTAATAAGTAATAGAGAAAATATGTATTCCGTAAGGCAACTTTTCAAAGCTGATGAGAAGTGCCCAAAGTATTAAAACCATAATAAAAACAGCTATAAAATGTAAATATCATACAAATAATACAACTTTAACTAAAGCTGTATTTATATATACATAACCTAAGAACTGCAGAACAAAAAGGGGGGAAAAACAGAGTTATTATTAGTAATTTTTGAAAATGTTGGCACAACACTTGCATCTAAAAAGAAGAAAATGGTAATTTTGATATTAGGTAAACTACTGTAGTATGTCGCTTAAATACAAAAAGAAATTGCTTCAGATGTTGTACAATCTGTGGTGACCTGAATGATATTTGAATGTAATCAACAACTGTCACACACAAGATTACAGATTGGGGTTGCATTAATATTTAATGACAAAATATGTTTGTATTTATTTGTTGTTGTGATTAATGTTGTGCAGCTAATCTGAACTGATGAGTGTTTTGTATTGTAATTCTTCCTAGTCTACTCACCATACTATTAGATGGGGATAGAAAGCTCAATCTATCAGCATGCATTAATTTCTGATGCTCTTGGCCATTATTGACACTTGACCTTTGTTAATGTCCTTTTTATCTCAGTCTTGGTGTAATAATAATGTTTTTAAGGGTGATTTGTTTAAAATCTTTGTGTCTCCGAAATGTCAAGTTTGAAAGACACTTTAGTAACACACTTTAGTAATGAACTTCCATAGAGTTGGGGACTCACAAGAGACAGATTTTAAAAAGTGGTTTAAGACGACGCAGTAGAGGCTGAGGTATCCCAACTAGTCACCGATTAGAGTTAAACTCCAGAAACACTTGAAGCAACTCAAAAGGCCTTTTTTACAGCAGATTTGATTTCAACTCGCCATAGAAGTAAAGTGTTGCTAATAACCTTAATATTAGTGTGATGGTGAGCCAGAAGGAACAGTACCAGGACCCTGAAACTGAAGCAGTTAAATGGAATTCATTCATTTTATTTGCTCATGTGCTTTTACTGTAAAGTGTCAAAATGTCTCCTGTGAAAAAGGCCTGTAGTGTCTTTTATCAGAGTTCATCACGCTGAACGTCAATTTGATTATTATACAAATATATGGCTTTGCATACATTTTTGGCTTTGCATGTCCACGTTGTGATTGTAGAGGGCTGACACTAACAATGATTTTTATTATCAAAAAGGGTTGTCAAAATATATTATAGCACAAGGTGACGTCATCAAATCTCTTGTTTTGTCTGACGAAAATCGCAAAATATTTAATTTCTTATAATGTAACACTAAGAAATGCAGCAAGTTATCACATTGAAGACCTGGAACCATCAAATGTTGGGAATTTATGCTTGAAAAATTATTTATTGATTAGATGACTAATCCTTGGAGCTCTAGTGAATGTAACTTATATTCAAACATGACTCCACACTCAGAGTTATAGCTTGATGATGAGGCAATGTGTAATTGTTTGACTAAAGCACACAAGGTTTTCATCCAACAGCGACAATATGCCAAAGGTGTCTGATATCAAAGGTCAGTGCTAAATTGAATATTGTTAATATTGATTGCCCTACATACCCCAAAACCAGACACCCAGTGTCCCATTTTATTTCTATTTTTCTTTTCAAATATGAATTAAATTTCATATTATTCTGCTATGTCTTTGTTGCGTTATAACCAATTTCTCAAAGCCATGCTTTTGAAGTGAAAGGTGAAACATTGTGTCAAGCAGTGTTTGAAACTGAATTATTCTTGATTCATGTTGAAACTTGAATTTCCTTTTGAGGTTTTATTCAGATGATTGAATCATCATTCACCACTTCAGTAAACTGAAGAGTTGATGTGCTTTACTGCTGATTTCTCTCATTAACAGTGGCAGAGAAACAAACTGCTTAAGAAACAAAGGATCCGGGCATCTTTTACACTGAGATATTCTTTACCTCCTAAACATACAAAGACAGAAGAAAAACACTCATGTTCTTACCTATTAGTGGTAATTAAATAATTTACCTCTGTGTGTTGCCAAGGACTGTCGCTGTCTGATAATTGTTTCTACTGAACTGTTGTAATTAAGATGTTATTGCCTCAGGGTCATTGATTGAACATGTTGTACTGTGAAATCCACATCTACTGGCTATAACCATGTTGCCATTGATCACTTTTGTTTTATACTGTGTTCTGTTATGAGTTTTATAACACCATAAAACAGGTGCATTGCACAAAAACAGTTGGCCCTATTAATTTACTGTAGATCCTTATATTTTAGAGTTTGCAGCAGATGTTACTGCTCAACATGGAGCTCTTTACACTGATCTCAAGCCTTCCTCAAAATAAAATTTTATCAGAAGAAGTTTGTTCCTGTCAGCTACAGTATACTATATTACATACACAGTGATTTCCATGAATATGTTAAAACTTACAGAACCTTTCATGCAAAAAGCAAATGCCACACACTCGAGATCGCAGCAGAGGTTTTGAGATTGTTTGATAAAGGAATTTCTTGATTACTTGAGGGCACTTACATAGTACTTGTCACACTGAAATAGGCATTTATTCACCAAGGTTACGATCTGGAGGATTGTTAATTGTACTTTATATTAGTCATTGTTAATGTCTAAAATGTTAGACAGTCACTTTAATATAAAAAAGCTGTATATCAAAATGATAGCTGCAATGAAAGCAAGGACAGATATATTTAAGACTATAAAAAGTTCTCTGAGTTGCCAAAGGTGTTCTTTGGATGATACATTTATTTAATAGCAGATCAAGTATTACTTGGTTTCTTTATGACTTTTATGCATTTATTGGACTCCAGATTAGTTAAATATCTGTATTGTTGAGCCTATTGGTCGTATTTTAAGGTTATTAAAGTGGTTTCAGAGTGGGACTAAAAGTGTTAACATTTAGAAAAGACGATGGTGACTAGAGGAAATCTGAATTTCTGCCCCAGCGTTCACATTAATTTGTTAATACTTCAGGACTAAACGTAAAAAATATATTTATTCAGATGATACTCCTTCATTCTGCTGCTGATTTGCACTCACTCAGTATCATAAAGTTGCTAGTGATTGTAATATTCTAGTCTCAGCAGAGCTCATTTTAACAGAGGAATCCACCAAAATGACAAGTTGGTTACATCTGTTCCATGTGGGCCCAGCAGCTGGTATATTGTTAATGTTCTTTAGGATTCTTCTGATTTATGTATTTATGCAGAAAAAGGGAAAATGTGGGTCCAAGCTTGTTTTTAAAGAGTAAGTCTGGTGATATTCCATAATATTCTATATTTTCTCAACAGGCAATGACTTTGTTACCATGAACGTGGCCACTGTGGGTCCACTACACCATCCGCCTATAAATCGAAAACTCTCACTTGAGCCCCAAATCTCCACCAGCAAAAAACAGGCAGTTTTTAAGAGAATTATTTTATTTTATTACAAATGAGATAATATATTCAAGACCTGTTTATAAAGATTTACTTCTGTAGGAAACAATGGGCTTGAGGTTGAGAGCCACAGACAGTAGTCAGCAAGTATTTATAGACGGACTAATGAACAATCTTTTTCATTGTTCTTTTCATTGGATTTGTTTACATTCACAAAATACACTGAAAAATCGCCAGTCTCAACTTCTGAGATCAGACACAGGATGGCAGGAAAGCCCTAATAGCCTCTGTCAACTTTACTTGACAGCTTGACAACTGTATGACAGTGACTAAGAGATCTAAGACTGTGGTTACATACACATCACTGCAAAATCACAGTTATACAGAATTACATTATAAGCTGTAAGAAATACAGTTTCAATGTCATTTTTTCGCATTTTACTTATTTCTTAGACACTTTGATGAGTAAGGTAAAAGTTTAAACCTCAAATGAAATGCCAGCTGACATATGTTGAATTATTTAGACCAGCCACCAACTTGTCTCTCTGTCTGTAATGATAGAGGATTTATTAATTGCTGTCATGAGAATCATTAATAAATAATGGGGATGTCCCAATCCCATCTCAAAGTCTGTATCGGCTATATTGAGCTTTAAAGACCTGATCCGATCCATTGTTTTGCATCACCTCTCACACAGCTGTTTTACACACGCCTTCACGCACGGTGTCAACTCTCTGTCCGCTTCTCCACTCTGAACTGAACTACAAGAGCAGGATCAGCCCTACCTGCTGTGGAGTTTCACCCCGGGCAGGGCTGCCTCTTCTTGGAGCAGAGAGCAGTACAGCCACACTTAACACTGCTAGTGCAACAAAACCCCCACCAATAATCAAAAAAAACTTTTATCTGGGAAGATGTGCAGACGATGAAAATAATCACTCGGCAGATTACAGACAGCGAAGCACCAAACACTGGACAGAGAAACTCCCTCCAGACAGCGACAAGACCAAAAAGATTACAGAGAAAGTCTGTTATTTTATACATTATTGTGTAGAAAAACCCCATCAAGGAACAGCTTTGATGCAGACATAATTTTCTTGAAGCAATGCAGAACTATTTCATTGTCAAGCATCTACATTGGATTGATTTTAACTTTAGTGTACTTGGAGTGTGCGCACAAGTATCGAATTGGGACTTTGCAGTCTATGCGTTTATGACCAAACAATGGTACCGGACCAATTTGTATCCTTTGAAGTACTGGCAGCTACAGGGATGGGCGATAGGTGTGATGCAGTGAGAAGACACTGTTCAACAAAAACAATGACGGCTCCCATAGAGGTTAGCGTAGATTCTGCATCAGATATGTCACGACTGGAGAGTGATTTCCTAATATCAAGAAGAGCAAAGAACGGCACTGAAGAACTTTATCATTGGAAAAGATGTTTTCGCTCTTCTCCCGACTGACTTTGGTTAGAGTTTTAATACTTTATATGGTCCGTTGATCTGATTTCTTAAAGTTCGCTCGTGATAGACGTTTATAGACAGATGCTTCATCCAATCACCTGCTGAGTGTTTTCTGAAAGTGCCTGCCCTTTTTCAAAAAGTTTCGAGATGGCTTTGTGTAACAAACCATCTGGCACAGCAAGGTTAGGTTGATACACATTTGTGATGAAACCTACTAACATGCAGTTTTAACTGTCATGCTTCTTCCTGGGTGTGCACCAAAGCAGATTATTAACCTTCTGACTTGACACAAACCATCTGTCCTTAAAGCCTGACTGCAGATCTTTCCCATCTGTACTGACTGATACTTGTGACGCAACTGTTTGACAGTAATTCCTTGCACGCTGTTGCTGTTTTTCCAGAGTTCACTCACACACACCTCCTGTGTAATTAGAGGTCAAGAGTTATGAGCTGCTTCCTGCCCAGGTGTCAATCCCACTACTGTAACTTCATATTTCACTCAGACAAGAATTTTCTGTATCGGGAACAGAGTCAATATCCCCACACTCTTATTTGTCAAGTTAAATAAGTTGTCTAGGAATATAGACCCCACGGGGCTTCTACAGCGGCTCAGTATTGATATCTGGATTTGTATAATGTTATGTATTTCACCGTCAGTTAAAGCTTTGCTTTGCCGCGTCGCTTCATTATAGAATCTGCTAGTTTGGCTGTGTTGTTTATGCTCTGCATCCTGCTTTGTCAATTTACTGTCTTGCAGTAGACAAGGGAAGGAAGAGGGGGAAAAAAGAGGATGGTAGAGACAGTGATTTGCTACTGTTAAAATTTCAATTTTCCACCCCAGAGGAGGGTTGTTCCACATGAAAGAGAATGAAAATGCTGTTCTAGGAGAAAACCGTCTTGAAAGCTATTTCAAGTTCTTGAGTTTTAAGTAAATTTTGCACAATGTAAATCTCCCCTCTTTAATTTAAGCGGAAAATTTAAGGATTGCAACCTGGAACAGACATTTTGTATTATTCTTACAGGCTGGCTAATTAACGTTTTACAATTATTCTTAATGGACTGAATTGATTTAGTTCAGCAGAATAGTACTTTTGAATGTCTTCTAGTCATTACACATGCTGAAGAGGATGTGGAAACACATGTAATGTAGAATGAAAGGTCTTCTCTGATGGATGCAAAAGAAAGAGGTATTGATTCACAGCTTACTTCAACTAAGAAGGCGAACAGGTTTGCAGAGCCTATTCCTGTGTTTTTGCTTTTAAAAATCTGTCTAATCAGACATCATCTTCTTAATTTTGTCTGCTGTTGTCCTCTCACAAACCTGACTTCCTTAAAAAACCCACAACCCTACAAGTCATCCTCAATGCTGCTGCCCTCTTCATCTTCAGCTATCCTAAATTCTCCCAGCTCACGCTCTTACTACACTCCTTCCACTGCTGTCTTTCTTAAATGATATCAAATTCAGAACCCTAGTACTGGCACACACAACTTCAAAGGAATTCACAACCCTCATAGCTCCAGGCCATGGTCCACTTCCTACATGCTGGGCAATGTTCTTCATTCTGCCAATGCTGCTCTGGTCATCAATCCACCTTCTGTCGACTCTTCTCCTTTCTGGCTCATCAATCATGAAATGAACTTCTCACTCCAGTAGAAACATCAGAATCCACTTCCAATCTTCAGTGGGGGCTGAAAATTCTCTTTTCAGCAAGGATAGTACGTCAAGTCAAATAACCTTCTCTACTGACTGCTCCTCTCCACTCCCCTCGCCTCGTAGGAGATTGTGCTTAAGCTGCAGGAAAACAGTTAAGGCACAGCAGCTTTGACCCTTGACCTCTGATCCTTTCTGCTGTTTGCTTAAAGTCAGTGTTCTGTTTGGCTCCAAGACACTTGGTGGTTCTTGAAATGTGAATGGTAGTCAGTTTTAGTTTCAGTGCCGTATCTCCATGCAACACACAACCAGATCTTTTAATATACCTTACGGAATAAAAGTTGAGTTGCTCGAGTGCAGGCCCTTATTGAAACTAGCATTCTCTGACAGCATAACAGTTTGAATGACATGACTCTTCTAGTTGACACTTTCTGACAAACTTTCTCCACAGTTATTCATATTGAGGTTATTCTACAAGGCAGGGTATATTGTGAATATATTTAACAGTGTATGATTTGAGTACGTGTCTGTGCAGGTATTTATGATAATGTGTGTGTGTGTGTATATGTATATGTATGTATGTATTATGTTATATATATGTTGTATATATATATTATGTATATTATGTGTTGTGTGTATATGTAATGTGTGTTGTATAGTATGTGTTTGTATATATATAATGTGTGTGCTGTGTTATGTATGTGTGTGTGTGATATATATAACTACTATGTGTGTGTGTATATATGTATGTATGTGGTGTGTGGTGTATATATACTATATAATAATAATATATTGTGTGTGTATATATTATATTATGTGGTGTGTATATTATATATAATTGTGTGTATATATTTATATAATATATGTGTTATATATACTTATGTGTGTATATATATGTGTGTATATATAACTATATATATATATAGTATATTTATGTAATATGTTATGTATATGTATTGGTATATAATAGTATATATATATATTAATATATATATATATATATATATATATATATCAATATATATATATATATATATATATATATATACTATAATTATATATATGTTATATATATAATGTATATGTTATGTATATTGTATCATATATGTATTATATATATTATGTTAGTGTATCATGTATATGTAGTATGTATATATATATATGTATTATGTATATATATATATGGTTATAATATATTATATATATAATGTATATATATATATATATATATATATATTATGTATGTATATGTGTTAATATATATATGTGTGTATAATTGTTATATAATATATATGTTAATGTGTGTATATCACTATATATATATATATATATATATAATATATAATATATTATATATATATGTGTATATATATATATGTGTATATATATATTGTGTGTTATATATATTGTGTATATATAGTATGGTGTGTATATATATATGTGATGTATATATATATTGTGTATATATATATGTGTGTATATAATATATATACGTATTGTTGATGTATGTATGTGTGTATATATATGTGTGTGTGTATGTGTGTATGTGTGTATATATATATATATATATATGATGGTGTGTAGGTGCTATATAGTACTTGTGAAAATGTTTTATTGTGATTTTAATTTGGACTGTTGGGAGACTAGCCTTGAGTTAAAAGAGATCCACATTTTAGTGAGCTCATCTGTTTTAACATCTGTTGTAGCAATAACCATGCAATTTTGAATAATATCAATATGGAACTTTAAATTCCAATTTCTGCAGTTTGAAGGTTCCTCAAACCTCCAGTCCGTCATCTGTTATAGGTACACAACACTGTTCTCTCCTTTTGTTATTGTGAAAATTACTTGCCAGCATTATGTACTCTAATTACTGTTGTTCACAGGTGTCCCAGTCATAGGGAAATGTTTCTGTCTTCACTTGAGGAAACAGTCTTAGAGTGACGCTTTTAACATATCTGAAAACAAACCAAAATAAATATTCAGATCGGCTTGGCTCCTTATAGACACTCTGACGCAATCTGTAAGTAACCAATTCTCTTACCGGTCAGTCAGGCTCTTGTCATAGAGACTCTGCATCCAAATTAGTCTCTATAAAAGCTTGCTCTGATCAAACACTATTTCTTTTTAACCAGTAGCTACATGTTTGATGAAAAAATCTGAAACAAAACACACATGTCGCACAGTTGCCACAACACAATGATAATGTGGAAAGTTAACAGTGACACATTTTTTGAATCATCTTCCAGCCGTTTGCACTGAAAAACCGTCCAGATGTGTTCATCAACAGCAGGAACACACTGGTTTATGTCTAACATACGCATCAGTGATGGTGCGATTCAAGCAGATTGTGTTTTACTTTTGTAGACATGCAAGTAATTGACTGTGGAGGATAGAAAGCGACCAAAACTTTGGCACACACTTCCTAGCCGCGCACACAGCTGTTGCCCGTTCACATGTACGCCAAAATGAAGCAGGAGGAGTTCAGAAAACGCTACACATCCAGTGCCTTTTCAGTATTGTTTGCAACAGTTAGCTGTCTTTCAGATTTTGGAAGATCCGCTGAGATCATCATATAGGTCACTGAGATATGTCCATCTCTAATCTAAACATGCATGATTGACTGAGTTGCAATGTTGGATGGGTCAGGTTGGTCAGGGGCTTGTTAAAAAACATTTCAAGGCTGGAAGCTATATGTACTTATTGTCATGGTTGGCTCTTTTCTTGTAAAGCACCTTGAGGCAAATATGTGATTTGTGAGGTTGAGTTATATAAATAAAATTGACTTGATTTGACTCATCTGTGGTGTCAAAGGTGCACTAAAGCTTTTTTTTTTGTGTTGCAACATATTTCATGCCAGAGGACTTTGATGAACATAAAAGCTGACAGGTCAGGAAAATGATTGAAAGAACTGATTCAATTAACCCATCAGTTGTTAGTAGCTCACTAACGTGAGATGCTTAGAAATATCATTAATGTGATTAAAGTTCAAGCAGGATGTCTACTTTGATTAACTGGAAAATCAATTAATCATCTTCATCCCTATTCAAGGGACAGCTGATTTTTTTATAAGTGTCAGATATTGTGTACTGACTATACCCCTCTGTAGGACTGTAATTTTTTTTAATGAAACTTCAAAGGTGTCATTGGCATAATGCTTAATATAGCCACATCAAATATGAAATGACATCACATCTGTATGGGAAAACAGAGGCAGTGTCAGTGCTAAGAACACCCATTGCATATTTATGAACGTTCTCTGCTTCATATTCCCATTTCCCATGTTAGAGAAAGTTTTACAAGAGCTGTTCATTCCTTGACAAATTACACTGCACCCAACTTTGGGTATTGGAAGACAGTAGCATAGCTGTGTGTAGAAGAACATTAGTAAATGTGTAGCACACATCTCCTCTCAGTTTTTGCCAAGTTTGACACTTAGTTGAAATTGTTCTCCGTCAAAGATTGAAGGAACAGTGGAAAAGACTGACATGTGCGGCTGTCAGAGTAAAAAAGGATGCCATCAAAAGAACTGCACTGTACCATTGCACTGCATTCTCTGAGCCTTTGATGAAAAGTATTGACAGCCAAAAATGTTAGTCGATATGTGTTTTGAAATGAAGTATTGTCTTTTATCGTGCCCTCTACCATAATTGAGTGTACCGACTTCCAAAGTAAATAGTTTTGTGCAGTGAATGTTGGATAACAAAGCTCCAGAACTCTGTTTACTTGAAGTGGAGAAAAGAAGGACTGTTGTCTTATGTGTTGGCAAATGATGCAAGTGTACTAGCACGCCCTGAGTAATAAAACGGGTCCGTCGCTGCACTTGTCATCGTTTGCTTAGAAAGCTTTTTAATCCTCCTCCTTTTTCAGTCTGTTAAGTGTTTGATATGAAAACAGATATCTCTTCCATTGTTTGTCTTTTTCGTGAAAGATGTAGCTCCACTGATGGCCACAGTTTGGTTCTGCTTCCAATCAGATGAAAAGCCTCCTCCTGTCTCTCAGCTGCTCGTCACACAGCAGGTGTCCCATATTTGCTATATTGTGCTCTTTGCCAGTTTGAAGACAGGCACCCATGTTGTCAACTTCAGTGAGATTTCCTATCATCACACTGCCACAAAGGGAGTGTGTGAAGCATACGAATCAGGCCCCGTGAAACCTCCACCGTATCGCCTCAGGATTAAGACTGAACCATGTCGGGCTAATGTGTCTCTGGGCTGCATTGCTGTGATCATGCAAAGATTTCCTTCCTCATGTAAGGCAAAACGGGAAGTACCTTCATAGACAAATGCCTCCACACGTGTTCTTCATTCTGTAAATCAGAATCATCGGCTGCCGTCTTTGATCAGCCGTAGCGAGTAGCATTTCAGGAAGCTTCAGCTGCAGGTCAGCCCACTGGAACTCTGCAGGAACTCTGCCCCCAAGACATGAGGAATTAGTCTACACTTATCTCACATTCACAGCCATACTGGCTAATCTTATCTGAGAGGCACCGTGTTTAAGAACAGTCTTGTGAATTATTTGCTCACCCTTACTGAAAGGCTTGCAGGTAGGAAGTATTCAGGAGTGTGCTGCATTTAGTTGAGAAAAGGATTACAGGGCTGGAAACTCTATCTTTGGTATTGTTCTTCATACATAAAAATATTTTTTAAGCATTTAGATTTTTGGGAGGGGTTTGGCTTGGTTACAGCATAGAAAAGGTGTTGAACTGTTCTTTTCAAACAGACTTTGTCTTTAAGCTGAACTTTCCAGCAGTGAGCTAGTCTCTGAAGTACAGTGTCTTTTGAAGATATTGTGTAGAGACTGACTGTTAGGGCACTTTTTTTCGAAAGTGTGAGTTGTCTTGAATTCTCCCATTATGTAAGGATGGCACACACCTTCAAAGGCTTCTGTAGTAAGATATAAAACATTAGACTTTAGTTTGGCAAGTCCACATACGTTGTATTTTTGGTCTGGGGCTGTTTTTCATGGTTTGGGCTAGGTCCCTTTGTTCCAATCAAAAAAGATTTTCATGCTACAGTGTACAAGGATAGTTTGGATTTAATATTTTTGGCTCACATGACTACATATATGTGAAAGGGGTCATTTATACTGATACACCCAAAGATGCCCACAGTAGACAGATGTTTTCAGTAAAAAACATGTAAAAACTGACTATGCTGCCAAAATGGAGACACAGTTAGAGACTTGCTGTTGAATAGTGGAGCATTTAGAAGCTAAAGAGCCTGATATTTCCCCCAGGAGTTAAAGGAGATCAAAACATCGCTAAAAGGAGAAAAGAAAAAAGAAAGACAAATGACTCCAAATGAATGCCTTTGTTGCTCTGTACCTGCAGGATGTGTGAATAGGAAATTGCTTGCTAACCACTTTGCCATAAGAAATTAAAAGGTGATATGTCAGTATTGTGTTTACAGCTTATTTGTGCTACTGCGGGTTTGTGTATAGAGTGTTTCCAACTTTGTTTGGAGAAGGCTCCTTCCGGTTTGAACAATACTCGCCATGCACAAAGCCAGCTCCATATAGA
>NW_023339763.1:4108159-4121167 GCF_004916995.1 Morone saxatilis | reverse complement strand
GACCTGCACAGAGCCATGACCGCAACCTTTTCCAACACCTTTGGGATGATCTGGAATTGAGGAGTGGCTTAGATCTGAGTTACACTGATGATTTACTGAGACAGTATACAGTATATAGCCTTATCTACCTAGGAGAACGATGGAGCAACTTGTTCTTCAGGGCAAGTAAACTAAAAACTAAATGTAACAACAAAATAAAAGTTTTCCTGTGTAGCATTGAGTCAAAAGCAATACAATTTTCAATGTTTGGCTCTGTAATTCATACTGCATTGGACGTGACAGGAGTTTATGTGTGCACTGGAGCTTTGATTTAAACATAAGAATATGAATAAATGAAAATTGCTTTTAGAATTTTATTCTTAATAGCTTCAGAGGGCTGGGTATTCATTATATCAGTTCCAATATAAACATGTTTTTGTACAAACCTCTAACACAAGTAAGTGACGGAACTTTGCCTGAATAAAATAGAATGTGCAAAATTATGATTTAAGTAAGAAAATATCTGATCAAAGAACAAGTAAACGACTAAACATTCAATAATTGACAGTTTTCTGTACTCTGTGCTATGGACCCATTTTTGTTGGTACTCAGCAAGTATTGAGAATCATTTCCCACCCTTACTGATGACACGGGGATGCATGAATGACTTCCAAGTCCATAAATCATCAACATTGCCAGACTATTGTAATAGTAGAGTCTTTCCAGTCTTTTTGGCTTTCACTGTATGTAATAAGGATTCATTTCTGATCACACAGTATTCAGCTCTGGCTCTCAGACAGAAATGGCTGTTTAAATGAGTAAATAGTGGTTGGATTTATCACACAAGCTCGCAGGGAGAGAGCTAAACACAAAACTCAATACTCATGTCTGTCTTTTTTTTTTTTTTTAATGAATGGATTAACAATGCAGCTCCACCTCCCATGCCCTTTCTGCTGCACTTTACACTTCCTCCTGATAATATCTGGCAGCTTGTTTGCATCTCTCCTGACGGTGATTTGATGTTGTTTTCATCCTCTGTGGCATCTCATAGATAAACTTGTACAGAGATGCAGCAAACTGTAAAGATGAGGTTCATTCTGCCATTTATTAAATACAGAGAACATCAGATGGCAGGGTGCAGGAGAATGACAAAGGCTTCCCCTGTGCTGGTCTGTCATTCAGTAGAAAGGCATGCCATGTTCCACTTAACTATTTATCATTCATTCTCTCTGTGAATTCAGTTAGTGACATCTCTAGGCTCACTGTGCAGAGACTTGATCTTGTTGTTTATCCCCCACAATGCGGCCTGTAACTGGAAGTGTCTGGCTCGGTAAATATTTGTCTCACTTGACAGAGATGAAGCAGCAAATGGACTTCTGCAGTGACTGCACTAAATGCAGCTGTCTGGATTTTGATGAGGATGCAATTAACTTTGGTTTTTATTTGAGTTCAGCTGAGACAGTGCAAAATGGAATAGACGGTGAGTCCTCATCCCCCATTTCAATCACATGCATGTTGGGCAGGAGAGCTGTTCAGAGAGCCACTAAGAGCTTGTCAGTTGAGGAAAATTAAATTATGACCCCATTTCATTGCGGTAGTTGTCCTCAATGCATTCATTTTGTTTCTCATTCCAATTCCAGAGACGGGTTGGAAGCATAATAAATGTAGCCATCTCACAACATTTATTGTCAGTCTCCTTGAACCTATTGTTCTCAAACTCTGAATGTGAGGTTTTCCTGTGTAATTGTCTTTAGTTTGTCAAAGCATCCTCATTGTGCAGCAGATAAGATTGCCTGGGTTGTTGTAATTTTGAACTTGTGTAGGATTTTTGATGCTTGACTGCTGTCAGTGTTGTGCCCGTAATGCTTTCTCTCTGTGTTTGCGGGTATGCCATTCACTTCTCTATTATATAAAGGCTATTGATGTACCTGCAAAAAAAAAAAAAGCAGACAGATTAAACCAATACGTTTTATTTAAAATACTAAGGTTTCAGATATAAATGCTACACTCAAAGCTGCTCAAGAGTGAAGAAAGATGTCACAACAAGCTGACAGATAAACAGTCGCCACATGCTTTATTATCAGATTTTAAAGTTCAAACAGGTTAACAAACAATACCCAACATGCAGTGCACCGTGTGCAGAGCAACATGATCACTTATTTAGAGTCGTGTTTTTGGTCATCTCAGAAATGGTAAGACTAATATTCACTCTCCTTATTAGAGCTTTTGTGTGGGAATGATCCACCTAGATGGGTAGGTGCAATCCCTGAATTCACCACTATGAGCAACCATTAGACATGTGTTTGAGAAATATTGATTAATGCAAGTTTAGATACAGTATAAGGTTGTATATGACAATTAATTAAATTAATCAGTATATCCATGACTGGTCAGTTTATTCAGATGTTGAATTTACATGATAAAATTACAGATTATAGTATAGTTTATTCTAAAATATATCTTATCTCTTCCAATAAACTGATACTTGATACTCAGTGTCCAATATTTCTCCCTCAGTCAGCACTTCAGTCAGTGTGTTCTCCTTTATCTTCCCATGTTGCATTTTTTAACCTGACTACCTGCAGTGACTACAAGTAGTGCTGAAAGTGGGTTTCCATTTCCTCACAGAATCCCCCTCAAAACTGGTTATAGCTATGTTCTGACATCCCCCCTCTTTGGTGTTTAGACCACTTCAAAGGCATGAAGAAAAAGCTGAATTTAGGCGTCGGTCATACTGCTGGACAGACTGATAGACGTTGTCTGCTCTCTTGTCTAGCCCTTGCTCTTTTGCTGTCGGGTTGCTGTTGTTGGTTTCTTCTAATTGAGGACAGAGACTGCAGTTTAAGGTGTCTTGCTGTAGTGATTTACTCAAATGTCATTGTTCTCACCTGACCAAATAAACAAAGCTAATGGGATAAATGCTTCACTCCAAACAACCTTACGACCAACCTTTTTAAAATACAATACTTCACTGCTGCTGGCCTCTTACATTTGAAGAAGGCACCGGCTCTACTCAGACCTGTGGGATTTTGCCTTGGCTATCTGTGAGTGATGCTTGGCCAAATGGCCTACTGTATAATAAACAAGTTGTGTATTCTTCTGCGACAGCTTTATGAGCATTAAACAGAATTTTTATGTTGGTGTCAAACTCAGACAACACATTTTTAGTGCTGTTTACAGATCATTTTATTTATGACTGTCTTGACTAATTACATTATTTTTTCCATGTTAATTTTTACAAAGAGTATCTTTAAATGCTTTTACACAAATTTTCTCTTTCTGTTCTCCTTTTTAAAGCTACTGGGTCATAGTCTAAAATGCAGTGAACAGTTCTGGCCAGATCATTAAACGACAGCTTTCGCCAAATAGGCACAAAGAAAGCGCATGAATAAAACCTTTTAATTATTAATTCATTTCGCTTAGACTTTGGAAACTATTCTAAGCACTGGAATAGCACCAGATGTGATCAAATGGGATTTAAAAGAGTATTTAATTTCATTACTCGCCCTCCTAACTGGCTCCTTTTTCCAACCAGTTGACATCATATGCTCATAGGGCAAATCGACATGGTTGCGTGCCTACTAAGTGCACCAGAAGAAAACAAATCAGATGCCCTTTTTTCACAAATGTTCTAGTTGCCCTCCTCATAAAAAAAAACTTGTATTTTAAGCTCTCCAGGCCATGGTGAAAGTCTTTTCATTCGCTGGTTCTTTTCTGAGCAAAGACTTAAGGTTTGAAGACTTATCCAGCCCTATTACTTTCCCCTGCACCGCTCCATAATGGACTAGGCAGATTGGACGTTGTCACCATCTTTTTGTCTGTGTCTCCTCCCATCTTCCTTGTTGAGAGTAAGTGGAGCGAATCATATATCCTGAAGACTGTATCCTTTGGTCATTTAAGGCCCGTGTCCCATCAGGAGTCATTTAAGTCCAGTTACAGCCAAGTTAGAACAGAAGACAGTACCTTGGCTCTCCTGTCAGAAACTGTGGCTTAGCTTTTTAAAAGGAATAATTGATGGCACAGCTTGTTTTTATATTTTGATTATATTTGTGTAGTTTTAGGGCTGTAGCATGTAATTAATTTCTTGATCAATTGATCAGCGGGCCTGCAAAATGTCAGGAAACAGTGAAAATGTGTAATTATTATTTAGAATTGATTGGATTTTAAAACCACACTGCAGCCTGACTATTGTGGATTTAGAAGCAGCTCTGGTATTTTTAGTTAACAGATGATAATATGAAGGTTTATCTTTGTTTTCATCCTCAAATAACTGTTTTAAATCATGTTGATTCCTGTTAAATTGAAAAGTGACTCCAAACCAACCAAAAATGCTACACTTTAAATGAAAATAAAAACAACATTAAATCCCTCACATTACTCCCTGCCCTTTTTTGCGACATTTGTAACAACCCATCTCTTTCTCTTTGTCATGTTTGAATGGCAGATTGAATGTTTCATGACATTCCAATTAAAATGACAGACTACAGAGTGTTTCCTCATGCTTTACATTCTAAAGGCATAGGCTTTCATTATAAATAAAGCTGAAGTGGGACTTTTGGCAGCATGCAGAATGCACTGTGGAACACACTAGAAAATGTTATTCAGCTTCACATAGTCGCTGTTTTAATCAATCCCCCCTTAATTTCTCTCTCCTCTCTGATTAGTCTTTCATTGAGTTCGGTGGGGAGAGCTGCAGCATTTGCAAACACTGACACAGTTGGAGTTTGTTAGAAAAATAAGAAGGTACATTTACTAAAATATGACTTAAGTATTCACTGAGGCATTCATTCAGAGAATATCAGCACTACTGACAATTTTTACCCGGGCAAACAATTACAAGAAAGAGCCACTTGAGGAGAAATCTTTCTTTTGCACACAAACATCGTTTATCGGATCCCTAATAACTACATAATCCTGCCACTTTTATAAAATACTCCTACAGGAACTACACCTTATTATGTTTAACGTCGGTTTTGTTGTCCTTGTTTGTTGCCATTGCGGTGATTTAGATATTATGTGGAGCCTGACATAGCTTTAATAATTTATACACAGACATACACACAGCCGACTAAAAGAGATCAATATCACCAGTGCAGTGAATGACATTCACACTATAGCAACACGTTTAAATATCTTCACAGCATTCTCAACAGTTCAGTTATAGCCTATTTGACACTTTTACAGTTTCTCACTTTTCCTTATTAATTTCACAGGCTGCCTGTTTGTGCTGCGTCCATGTTATATGTGATATAACAAAAAGAAAGGTGTTTGCTTTAATCATTTTTGACATTCTGCTAGACATTGTGTTGAACATCGTGTTACTGACTGGAATGCCCCATTCAGTGTGATTTGAATTGGACTAAAAATCACCCATACTCAAACTATATCATAGGTATATATATTCTTGTTTTTCTTCAGCACAATTGATATTTATCAATGTAAGTCGAATGGCTTACCTTTAAATCTCATACCATCCTAATGATCCTAAATTCAGTGGAAGTAAAAATAATGAAGCATTATTTTATGGAAGTCGGCCTCTTGGAGATTTCTGAAGGTTAAAAAGAAAAACAACCAGTTGTTCTTACCATTTTTGTCTTTATGACTTGTGTCAGTCTGTAGCGGGTTACTGCATCAATAATAAGTTAATGTCACTGCAAATGCAACAAATTTGTGTTCAATTGTACTTTGTGATACACTATCTCAGAAAACAGAGCTGAGAATGCCAAAACTGTGTCGCATGGCTGGATAATAGAGTGACAAATCAAAGCAGATGTAATGACACAGAGGGAATGATAAAATGACAAATACATCAGTCTGTAATACCAACCTCAGAGCTTAAACTGCCTCAAGTAAACAACGTAGTGTTTGTTCTATGTAGTACAGTGTCCCATTGAAGTGTTCACGCACACATGCACGCATTCAGAGTGAGGACCACCATGATGCAATGCATTCCCCAAGCTGCAGACCCAACATTTAATCTTTACAACTACATGCCTAACCTCAACTGTTACCACAAACCTAACTAAACCCAAACCTCAACCCCAAAGTCCCAATCCTGAGACACACAATTTAAAGTGGTCCTGTGGAATTTTCCTTGTTGTTGTTGTTTATATTAAGTGTTATTCATGCATTGTGTGCATCCTTGAGGTCTAGCAAATGTGTCTAGTGCATTTTCTTCCTCATAAAACATTTGCAGAGCTGATTTTTAAAGTATTTTAGATCTAGGATTGTTAACATCCATGTTTACGAGCTTGTCTCCTCCTCCCCTGCCTTTGCACATTGCTGCATATCTTGGTATATTACCGCCAAATGTTAATCAGCGGAATAGTGTGACTGTGTATTGGGTCACTCACAAGCAGGCACCCACTAACAACTCCCTAGCACAATTTAGTCCCAGAAGGCTTTTTATTTTATTGGTTAATTTAATAACCAAAATTCGACCAACCCTAACTTTAACCCTACCTCTGAAAGCATTCTTATTCCTTATATGTATTTCACACTAACTTTCAACCAGTGTCACTGATTGGGGTTGTACAAGCATGCAATCATTAAATAACGGTCAATGTGGGACTGCAAAAATGTCAGCCCTATGTTGAGGAGTCATTGCTTGAGTGCTTTGTTTAGAGGGTGTGTTGTGAAAAGGTCAAGGAAAGCATTTCTTATGTTGCAGTATATCTTGATCAAACCAACATTAGGATATGCTTGAACAGAAAAATATGTTGACAGGTCTGAATGTTGTTTCGAATGCCCACACATGAAAGGCAGAGTGAAAAGACTTCCATCATAGAGTTGGACGAGATGCGTTTAAATGGGGATAGGGGTGCGCAATTTCAGACAGTCTCCTCAAAGGCATTGATGGTGTTGTACTTGGTTGTATACATAAAAAGTGAAGCAAGTACTACGAGTAAAGAGCTTGAGATTGCGCTCCTGGCCATCACTGTGTAAAGTGAGCGTGCCTCTCACATTGCCAATTTCAGAAAGTTACAAAAATGTCAGATGCAGCCTTTTTAATCTTGATGTCCGAAAGTTGTAGGGTATTAAGGTTTCAGGCTGCATTCAACCATTCGACAAGCACTTTGGTTGCAGCATACTGACACGCTTAGACCTCAAATGCTTATACTCGGACTGGCCAAAATGAACAAAGCCAATGCGATAAGTGTTGGTCTTTATAAGTACAGCAAAACCAAAAAACACACACACACCCTTATATGTTGATCAAACCAACAAAAAGCCGGCAGCGTTTGTCCAGTACACGTCCATTGTGTGAGTTGGTGTCAGATTATGGATTACAGACTCCACCTCAGGGACAGCACAGAGCCCATCCTGAGTTACAGTTTCTTTTACGATTCCTCTATAGTAAGCCCCTTACATTGATTTCTCTGGGGTTGCTGAAACAAACTTTCTTTTTGCATTCACGTCCCTGAAGGCTGGACCTAAATTACCTTCTACCCTCACAAGTTATCATTCTGCTGTTGCCCTTAAAGCCCCACATTGCTCAGTGGACTTGACAAAATCACAAGGCTTTCAACAGCTTTCTGGCCCTCCGTTGTATACATTTTGACAGGAGCTCTCTACAGCCTATAAGGGGTTTTCTGTCCTGGTGTAATAAGTGTCTAAGCATAAAATAACAAGTACTCTGTTTGGTAGGGTTGAAACTAGTCCTGTTATGGAAATGGTTCTCAGTTCCCAAATCTAAACTAGGCTGATGTCATGTCAAACTTCACTGTGTCTGTCTCTCCATCTTTTTCACTCACATGCTTTTCTTCTCCCTCTTTGTTTTTTTCATTCTCCTTCCTTTTATCTTTCCCCTCTCCATGACTGAGTTTTTCTCTCTTCCACCCCTTATTTTCCACTATCTCTTCTGAACATTTCTCCTTTCATTGTTCTGATCGTGACAGCGACATCACAAGTGACAACTTGCATTACTGGCATAAATATGAACCACAATGGTATACATTAGCATTAATGCTTTGACCTAAACAATGTTTACTGAATGCTGTCTTCGTGAACAGTTGTTAGAATGTTGGAGTCTGGACATGGTCTCAGTCTGTTAAACACTATTTTTACCTGGTACATCAAAGGCACTGCAGTTGATAAAATTGCACACTTCAAATCCCAGCATCTTGCAGAAAAATGTATGGTTGTGTTCCCTATTTTTTATTTATTTTTTTTATTTTTTTTGCAATCAGGTGGACCCTGATATCAAGGCGCCACATCCAAAATCTTGCAACCAGCATGTGGTCCGCTTCATGCTGCTCTTTCAGCTGTTGGAGTGATAGGGATGGCACTCCCAGGGTCAAGTGGCAAGTGCCTCCCCCTCAGCTAGAATGGAAATGCTGAACAGATGCTGTGCTGTCGGGTCCGTCTGTCTGCCTCCATGTTTGATGGGCCAGTGTTTAGTCAGTCAGTCCGCTGTAGCCTTTAAATGGGCTAGTGTTTAGTTAGTAGGTCTGAATATTTAATGTGCCAGTGTGTAGTTGGTCTGTCTCAGACAGACTGACTGTATAAGCACTCAACCATTAAACACTAACGGCTGCTTTCCCGGAAGGGGGTTAAGTCCAATCCTTGAGTAAGGCTTGGTATTATTTTTGAAATTGATCATTTTAATGCCATTATGTCGGTGAAAAAAATATTTTTTCACACTTTACTTTGAGGAAACCTTAATGACGATTCATACAAAAGCTAAAAAATTTAACAAAAGTTGCCTATGAACATTTCTCAAGCCCTCTAATTAACACATTATATCCCATTAGGGTTAGGGGTTGGTGTTAGTTTAATCTTTTTATTATGTTCAGAACCCAAAGTGTAAAATACTAATATTGGCCGACGATTGGGGGTTATGTGCCAGACTTTTTCTTGTGTTTTTGTGTCTTTCAGGACAAACCAAACACTGGCTCTAGATAGGGGTGTCTGTGTTTTCCACATGTTTTGGGGCCACCGTAGTTTTTGCTTTGCGCTTAAGAGGGGAGGGTGAAGGAAGTTAGTTGTGATCTGCAACTACACTGCTAGATACCACTGAATCCTACACACTGGTCCTTTAAATTGGTTTATCTGTCTCAGTATTAGGCAGGATAGTGTTTTATTAGTTTTTTCTCTATTAAAATGTATTGGACCAAATTTTATTCAGTCACACTTAATATTTGATGAGCCGATCTTCAGTCGTACAGTCTCAATTATGTATTGGGCAAGTCTTAATTTGTCACTCTATCTTGGCACTTAATGGGCCAGTCTGTTTGTAGTTAATGGGCCAGTATTTACTCGATCAGTGTTTATTTTCTAATGGGACAGTCTTTGGTCTGTCACTTTGTCACAGCATTTAGTGGGCCAGTGTTTAGTTGTTTGGTCTTTCATGTATTTATTTGGCTGTTTTTGACAGTGTAAAACTGCCAAGCTGATAAAAACATGCTGTCATTACTTAACATTTAAATCATAATGTCACAGCAGGCCATGAATTCACAATTCAGTAAAGACAATACATATGCAAATCAGAGGAGTTAAGTCATTTAATGCAACTAAATATTTTTAGACCCATTTGCTGCAGCCATTTCAGATACTAATAGATTGAAATGATCTGCAGGAGTTATTGCTACATCATGTGGTGCAGTAGTGATGATGGTGTGTATTGGTGTCAGTAGGTTCATGAGTGTAATTTGTCCAGTGATGTGTTCAGGCGTGAGAGGTTTCATGTCATTTTATTGACTCCGTCTTTCTGACTCTCTGCCTGGCTGCCGGTCTAAGGCTCTTTTGGTTTGGTTGACTGTAAATGGATAAGAGGTTAGAATGTGATTTGTTCAGGGCCAACACATTCCTCAGCGACTAAACGAATAACATGGCAGTTGTTTAACTGTACCTCTTCAATCATGAAAGCACTTGAAAAATATACCTTCTTATCAATGTATAATAGGTAGTATAATTATGTGCTGATGTGACCATTTATTAGAGAAGTTCTGCTGTGTGCTTTATGCAAGGTACACTATGCAAGCTTTTCAGCATTGCTATTATACTCATGATGAGTTTCATTTTAAACCACTCAAAAAAAAACAAATCCCTCTTTGACTAAACATTCAAAAGAAACATATATAAATCTTCTCTGTTTAACTACATTGAGACAACTGTAAATGTATGTACTAAAGCGGAAATAAAATTACTCTACAGGCTGTTAAAAAAAATGCAACATCACCTCACTATGACTATGGCTCAAATGATGAAAAATGTTTTTTGGACAGCTCGAAAGTGTGCAGATTTTAAACTCACAAGTGTTTTCCCTGATTACTTCCCTCCTCTCTAGCTGCTAATCAGTGAAACCTTCAAGTGTAGTCCTTGACTGGAATGAAAACTTGGATTGTCAACGCCCTCCATGGTTCTCATATTTGAGATTCTCGAGTTAAAGCGAGCAGTCATGTAATAAACAGATCCACTGTCTAGGTCTTGACATTGGATTGCAGCAGTCAGCACAATATTCAGCCAAGTCAAACAGCTGACATGTGGCAACAGTATCTAACATCACACTGCATCATGAACTGAATCCCTGTCTACCTGAACTGGAGGACAGAAGAGGGGTGCCAGGAGTGAAATGTGGAACTAATTAGTTTACGGAGCTGCTAAACTGACACCTAACTGTGAAAAAGTTGACATACGACTGTCCATGTATGGCTGTGCATTGCTTAATTGACCTTGTTTACCAGGGTCTTATAGTAATACTGACAATTGATCATTAACCATAACTGGTTACTGTGACAGTTAAGCTTTTACTGTAATCTTATAATCTGGAGTAATGTCACAGTATAATTAGTATTGGGTAGTGTCAAGGTTTTTCATTCCTATCTTAATTTAAGGTGGTGGATATTTGATAAGAAAATAAATTGGAGAAAAAGTGATTTTTACCATGTAGTTGGAAACTCAAAATGTCTGTATTATTAAAAGCCTTCTAGTAAATATAGTCATGGGGGGCTTATTTTTTTAGATTGACACCATGTTGTCTTGTGTAGGTCATAACCCCTTCTCTATTGCAGAAACTTTTCCACAGACTTTTTAGGAACATACCTTTTGTTTTACTAGAGTCCAGAGTCTGTATTTAGTTCCCAGGTCCTGAAAAGTCCCACCCCTGGTAATAGTGTCTTCTTATGGCCCAGAAACAGGGCAGAGTTTGATTTACTGAACGGTGCCGATTGGGCAAACACAAAACTCCTGGGTGCTACAGCTTTTTCTTGGTTCCACTGAACTCAATATTAGAGGTGGACATTTCTTGCAATGCTTATTGAAAAACAAAGCTGAGTGCTCGACTTCCCAACTTGCTTGAAAAGAGTTGAGATCAAGCGATTGTGGTGAACGAGAGAGAGTGAGTGAATAAGAGAAACCAAATATTAATGTATTCACTACGTTTTTCAGTGTGGTTATGTACTAAAGCAGGAATGGGAAACATAAAACTCTCGGCAGACAGTATGTACTTTAGAGACAGGAGACATTTTCAGTCTTTCTTTCCACCTCTAGTTCTTTCTTTTACAGTGTTCAATCAAGTATGCCAGGGGTAACTACAAAGAAAATCTGATGGTTTTGTTGGCATTTCTTGCGTCTTCCACAAAGCTGTCCTATTTTAAAATCTGTAATCAGTCTATTTGTGTTTTAAACAGCCAGTTTTAGTTCCAGTTGAGTTTGTGAAGGTTCCTTAGTTCCTGGTAGTGTTTGGTCAGAAGGATTTTAAGGGGCACTAATTGTGGTTTGGGCATAGACACTTGCATACCCCTCATCCTCCTGTGGGTCCGAGGGAAAACTCTGATAGAGGCTCACACATTGTGAGTCACGTTTCTCATTAATCAGTATTCCTCATTAGATTGAGTTCAATTCCCAGGTGAAGCAGAGAACAGAGATAGCAGTCAAACAAACAGCCAAGGTTAAGTATGCTGCCCGTGTTTTTTGGCTTATTTTGGCAAAAGTCATTACATGCAGCATATTTAATTTAGCAGAACTAAGGCCTCCTCCTGCTGCAGTTCAGGACTACAGACTTTCTTATTAATGAAAAATTTCATCTTCAACATTGTTTTATTGAGCAAACCCAAAATAAACTTAGGGGATGTTTTTGTCATTCATGTGTATCATAACTTTTTGCACTCAGTTTTCGTTAAATAAATGTGTTGTTTAACTTGGCACCACCTGAGCTTTGTCACAATGTCATTGCAAATAGAGGGCAATCAAAATAAACAGAAAATGCAGCTACTGAAGTATATTCTATATATGAGAATGAATAGAAAACAAGAAAATGAGCAGACGTGCAATTTTTTCATATCATGTAAGCAATCTGAGGATAGAAAAACTGTTTCCCTTAGAACTACTTCCAGTTTTATCTACTTTCCACTGTCATTGGGTCTATCATCAAATGTCCTACCACCTGCAGAGGACACTGTATTTCAGTTTTCTCGCTGAGAATAGTCATTTCATAGCAGTTTCATATAGCAGTTTCTATCTAGTGTTAGGCCGAAGAGCAACTGGCACTGTACACATATGGAAGAAAACACTGTGGTGCTGGCAGTTTGGGAAGATGTCTCGCTAAATTGACTGGAAGTGGGGCAGAGTGCACTCTAGTTTCTCTCCTCTAATGAACAGATGATAATAACAGAATTATAAATTAATAACAATTCAGTGCTGCAATTATCTGTTATCTCAGCTCGCCTGGCACAAACCAAAAGATAAAATATTCGAAGTAGGGAATCATCTTTTTTTGAAATGACATAAGAGTCATGTTTGTCACATAGGGTTAGCTGCTCCACTCTTGAATATTCGGGCATCTGTGGGTCACTAAAGGTTAAAAAAGTTGTAGTTTAAGGCTTTGTAAAGTATTAAAATGCCTGAATTCATCAGCATGGCACCATGCCAAAGAGAATACTCATACTCATTTCTGAATTTCCAGAGGGAGTAGATTTTACCTCACGGCTAGCACATTGCAGCCTCAATGAAATGTTCAACATTTGTTTCACCTGTTATAGGCTACAGCTTCTCCTGTTGGTTGGACAAAGGTTTGACAAAGGTTGTGCC
>NW_023339763.1:4070061-4108059 GCF_004916995.1 Morone saxatilis | reverse complement strand
TGCCTTATCAGGGAAAGAATACATTTAATCACATTAATACTTTTGAGAAAGGCACTGAATAATTTAACCTGCAGTGTGCAAGAGTAATGCTCAGATCTAGTTAATGTTGTAATACTTTTTTATGTTTGAGATTATTTTAAGGGATTTTTTTAAAAATTGCTTGGACAAGCTAATCTATAAGTCAGTCCTAGTTTGAGTCCTTGAGCTGCCGTGATTATTATTGAGATGTTTTTCTAATTGTATACTCTGGGTTTAATCATCTCTCTCTGTTATTCGTTAAGTAGTTATACTTAGTGATACACAAAGTACTCCGAGCATTTTCTAACCATAAATTCTGGTTGTAAACATGGTGCATCAGGGATTGTAATAACCAAACCTAGTGATTACTGTCATAGAGTACTAAAAATCAACCACATGTGCACAGATCGACACAATTGTACATCATGTCTCTTGATGATTTTTCTGTTTTCCCATATCATTCTCTCTTAGCCTCATTGTCTATAATTTAAGATCTTTTATGGGCTACTCTGCACTATGATTGGCTTTTTCATGGTGAATAACATTGGACATGAGGCTGTGAATGTTCATCACTGGTGGCTTGTTGCCTATTCTTACCTGGGGACAAAAACGCTGCAACGCTCTGGCTACATTTGGGCCTTGCTGTGTGCCAGCCTGTTTGCTAAACTGGTGAATTGATTTGCCAGCCAGTATTCCCTGATTGTGTCTGTAGACCAAAGCAATAGGGTCAGAGCTGCAGAGAGATGAGTTTATTCACCATTCATCGATCAAGCCGTCCAACCAAGATAAGGAGTGGATGCTGAGTGGAGCAGAGTTTCCCACTGAGAGCAGACACTGACCCGGTTATAAACACAGCAGCCTTGCTGACCCACAGGGAAGTCTGTTTGAAACTATTAGGTAAACTTCACAAGAAAATAACTAATAGAAAGTTTTATTCACTCAATATGATTATAAAAAACACAATTTCTTTCTT
The DNA here is from genome assembly GCF_004916995.1 of Morone saxatilis. Lineage (NCBI taxonomy): Eukaryota > Metazoa > Chordata > Actinopteri > Moronidae > Morone > Morone saxatilis. Next base: position 4,107,068 of record NW_023339763.1, on the reverse strand, counting down.
TTCACTGGTTTTTACTGTGAAGCAGTTACAGGTGTAGCAACTGGCACAGGGGTAGCAACAGCGCTAAGTCAGTATTTCATTAAAAACATCAAGATATGTTCTTTAATGACACTTTTTATGTCGCAGTTTACTCAGGTGTTAAATATTGCAAGGGAGGAATGGTAAAAAGAAGTGAGTGGCGATGGTCCAATTTGCGATGATCCTTCTTGCGTGAATAATTCCATCTCCAAAAAGCAAGTGCAAATTAGTGCAGGTGTAATGAGAAGAAGAAGGTTGTGGTAGGGATAAGAAAATTTATATATTTTTATTTTTTTATTTTCAGTGTTCAGAGAAGCTGCACTTAATTAGTTCAGAAACAAGAAGTTATTTCTTGAGACAGAGAGCAGTAATAATGAGTGAATATTCACATTTTGGGTAAATTGTTTAAAGAGTGGAGAGGTGTGGGTGTTTGGCCATCAAACATTAATTTGATCTTGAACTTGACAATCCCTGATGCACCATGTTGATTTTATTAATCTGATAATTCATAGCACTGGGGACCACACATCCTATTCACATACACAGAACACTACCAAAAAAGGTAGGAATTGACTGCAGCCGTAACAAACAACCTAAAGAAAACAGTTGCATTCATGACAGTAATGAGCTCAACCGCACGGCAGGCATCACATGACTATGGTATTGCAGTCATACGGTAATTGCCACAGCTCTAATTTATCTGGCGGTTATAGGCATCAGCATTGTCTGAACTTGTTTGACAAGGTCTTGAACGTAACAGACGTTCATGTATATGTAAAAGTCCCGTACTCCAGCTGTAAGCTCTCCTTAATTTGCAAATATTAGCAGACTAAGGCAAGACAAATCAAACTAAAGGTCATGTACTTGCTTTGTTAATGCATGAAGTTAAATGTTTAGCTAAGAGTGCAGCTTAGCTAAGAAACTCTTACATCATGCACATGTTTCTCCCTCCACTTGACTGCATGTTGATTTTGCGAACTCCATTTCCCTTCCTGATACAAGGAAATATTCCATTGCAGTGACAGGAAGTGACAGTTGCACTGACTGCACTGACAGCAGTAACTGACACTGAGACGCAACAGCGTTGTTAGTTTATGGTCTATCAATAATGTCACGCTCAGTGCCTATTTACTTTGGCCCGAGAAACTGGGAGATGCCCGGGTTGCCTTTATTATTGAGTTTCCCTTCAGGAGCCTTGAGAAGCTCTAGTCTGACAGATCTATTTGGCAGAGGTGAACATGGCATCAGTAGCAGATAAGTGATGTATATGCACACCCCTTCTCTCCCTGTACTCTTTATCACTCTTATTCACACTCAGCCCTTCATTTTTTTGCTAGCCTCGTTTTTCTAATCTGTGTGGGACTTTGGGAGAATTTTGAACAGTTTAGGCGTTTGGACTACGTGACTGTGCAGTTCTCTGGCTTGTGCTCATTCTCTGTATGTCGGTGTAGGTACAGCTGTCTGATTAGCATGGGTGGGCTGAGATCGGTGAAAAGGTCAGAGTTCATTGACTTCATTGACTCAAGAGTTCATGGATTTTGTTTCACTTCTTCCTGTTGGATAATTGATTGGATTGCCAATGCTTATGATTAATGGCTGCATTCAGGCATGCATGTGGCCCTCTAAACAAGCCCTCTATCAGTGTGAACCTTAAACAATTCTTATGCCAGATTTCTTACAGTTTTACCTACCATGGGTACCTGTGATGCATTCAGAGTGGAAACTGAAAACTAGAGGTTGTAGACAAGACTGGTACAGACCGGATTCTCAGACACGTTCTGAATAAATCCCACTAAGCATATAAATATTGTGGTAATGTCAGTCATATTTAAATGCTGTAACATGAATTTTAACATTAACATCATCACTAGGTAACAGTTTTTGGAGAAGCAACAAATCCTCAAACCTAAATTAAAAATAGGTCATGTCATGTCCTTCCAAAATTATCCATATCCCATTCGATTCATGTGAACATTTTCTGATCTGCCAACACACAACCCTCCTCTTATGTCACCATACTTTGCATGACCATGAGAGTTTGTTTGTCAGAAATGTTGACATATTTCATTTTATGCGTTTGAGTTCACAACAGATGTTGCCAGAAATGGTCCTCGCCAGAAAATCTGTCCCCAAGACTAAGTGACAAAATCCCAGTGTTTTCTGATCTGACTACCCAGTCTGCAGTTCATCTTTTGTCAATGCCCTCCAACAGCCTTAGACAGTTTAAATTCTCCAACTATTTAAGCATAAAAAATATATTTGATTTGAACTAATTTATTGGTAAGGTAAATTAAGTTAATCGGCCGACTACATTTTCGGCCGACTACATTTTCTTTATACAAATGTAACAACTAAAATTGAATTTAGTTTAGTTAGTTTTCTTCCACTAAAGCAAATCATTACATTACCTGTCAAACAATACAATTAATCGATTATCAAAATGGTAGCCAATTTATATTGGGGCTTTGTGGCTTACATTTTTTTAATAATATAAAGTCAATTTAAAGGAAACGAGTCAATGGAACAAAGTGGAATTATATCGCCAATACTTAAAATACTGCACAAATTTAGAGTTATTGCTTCTACGATTCATTTTTGAGTTGGGTTTAATTCATGGAAATTATTGATAGAAATATTTTTGGAGGATTAAGTTATGTTAGCTTACTTCTTTCATTAAAATATGGTGTTAGGATTTACTGTGTACTGTTACGTATGACCACTACAAAAATGATTCATACGACCGCTTGATCTGCAACACTGAGGGGTTCTAATAACGTTACACTATTTATAAGGCTTCATTCCTTACAAACAAGAGTCATAATTCATGCAGTTGCAACAGGGTCTTGTCACAGGATAGCTTATACTCCATTTGACCACGTGATCATGTGTGGATTATCGTTGCATCAAAAACATGACTGATATAGTCCTCTTAATGATTTAATTTGCTGGCACCAATTTAAAAAACATCCGACCCTGTGCACAGTCTACTGTTACGTCATGGTAACACTAGACTGGACATTAATGTGATTGGCAGTGACATTGCTTTCTCAGGCAAAGGATAGTGCTTTTAGTGACAGATGCTGTAATGTAGGTCAATATAATGGACTGTTAGAATGTGCTGTCAACAAATGGTGTCAGTGGCGAGCATTAGATATTTTCTTTTAAGATAAATGGCACAATAATAAAAAAATTGGTAAGCTAGAAATGTGCAAATTACACAGCATGAAGGCTGTTTTTTGTAGCATCCTGACATCAATGCATGATTACTACATTAGGCTACTTCTAAGTGCGAAAGGACTACATTTGGTGGCGGCAAAACTGCAGAAAAACACAAGACCCTATCCAGAGGCGCTGTTTGGTTTGTCTGTTCTGGGTTAGAAACATGACGGTTCAGCATGGTGGACTCCATGGTAGATGACCCGCTCCTTCTGTAGATATAAATGGATCATTCGCAGGTAACTAAAACGGAATGATTCTTATTTTCATGTATTTATATACTAATGAAAACGAATACAAATTAATATTATATTGTATTTCTGCCATATTCTGCCAACAGATCTTCCTAAATCTTGCACACTGGTCATTTAAGTCCCTGGTGTGGTTTTTTAGTCACCAATTTGTTTTACATAACTAAAACATTCTGGTATTGGCATGGACTAACCCATCTTCATTAATTTAATAAAGCACATACAAAAGAGGGATCTATCCCCAGTGACAGAGTGCCGGTCTTAAATTTGATTAACACCAGATCTAACAGTACTGCTGGCATAAGTTACAGGCTGCTAATCATCTCTACAATGATCTAACTTTGTTGTTGTGATTACGCCAGTCTATTTCAATTATGACAGTCATTCTTAAATATTTTCAATGAGACAAAAAGCACATTTAAATGTCTATGTAAGCAAAAACAAGTATGAAAAAGAAAAAATGTTAATGGCTTCTTAGAGGGATATTCCAGGCTTGTGCTTTTTACAGGACTTTTCATGGCAAACATAAAAAGGTTTTGAGGGTATGAGCCTGCTGTAGTCTGTATCTTGTTCTTTCATTTCTCCAGTTTCTGTTGATGTGTTTCTGCTTGATTAGTCTGCATAAAGCATCATCTCTTTTGCATTACCATCTCAAGATGCGAACGAGAAGCAGTGGCCATATATCTGAACCAAATTACTAATACTGTGGCCTTTCATTTGACGTTTTTTGCAATAACTCTCCAGTGCCAACGGAACTGGCAACATAAATTTTGAATCAACCTGTGTGAAGTATAAAGCAGAATGCACATGTGCTTGTGAATACACACACACACACTTACCCATGCGCGCGCGCGCACACACACACACACACACACAGTGGGACAATCTTCCTCCAGGGACTGAGGAAATTAATAATTCACATACATTTCTGGCACATCTTATGTGTTCTCTTTTATGATATCTCTGGAAGCCTAAGAAACTCAGCCTATGGGAGGGAGATCTGTGGAATCATTACAGCCCAGCAATAACGCTGCAGCCCGCTTAATGAAGTAGAAGATGGATTGATGCTGGGCAGGGTTATTGCTATTCAGAGAGCCCTCCCCATCACTCTGTGGAGGGTGAACAGGACACTGAGAGAGGCATGAAGAGAAAACAGAGGACACAGAGGCTAATGAAGGGACCTCACTGGACATGAATGGCAGCAGCAAGCAGCAGTGTCCCTTTCCCGTGGAGAAGATTCTACATTCAGTCCACAGCAAACACCCCCCCGCTCCTCCCTCCCCAGTGCTAGCAGCTCATATTATCTGCCATGCAACAGTGCCTGATTTAGGCCTGCTTACTGCTGCAAGGCCTCCTCCAGATAGGCCTTGTTTATCACCAAGATTTTTTTTTCTTTAGGACTCCACAGATGCACTCACTGCCATGAAAAAAAGATGAGAGCTGTGTCCTTTTACCCTCATTAAAAACTGGACCGTTTCCTGAACATACTGTAAGCTCTCCGCGCATCCTGGGTCCTCACTGAGATAACAGTTGCAGGGTTTATCTTAAGAGCCCTCAGTATTTGTGGCGAAGTATTAAATCTGGCTGATGGCTTATTAAAGTTTTAGATTCACACTTGATGCAAGTTTTTCTCTTCGGTGATGGTCAGAAACACAACATCTATTTACAGATAAACACATTCTAAATCCACTCTTTGTCTTCTCTCTGTTGTTTTGCTTATTTTATAGGCTGCTTGCATGTCTATGTGTTCCCTTTGTTCACTTCCAAACAGCACTTACACTCAGTGATTACCCTTTTCAGACAAGACAACACATTTGATTTTGTCTGTGAATGCCGTTTCCTTTCTTCAGTAATAGACATGACCCTGTGTTGTTTGTTTCCACCACATGAAAGCGAGAGGAAACAGCAGAATGGATTGTTTACTGAGCTGAGAATGAAGAATGTTTTAGTCATGTTTGTCTTTGTTAAACATGTATTTCTGTTGTTGCCATATTGTGCAATGGATTCTTAAAGGCCCCTACCTCAATAAAGAGGGTTTAAAGTTGCATCAGGCAAATTTAAAAAGAAAAAGAAAATTAGAAATATCTGTTATCAATATGTGTGACAAATTCAGGACTGAAGAGGTCCTGTAGTTTCATAAAATGTTACCAAATTATATTCTGGTGTATTATCAGCAGTGGGAAATTCAACGATAAGCGAAGAGTCAAAATTCAAGTGTTAACTAAAAACTGTCTTCACGAGAGCAGTGTGTTATTTAAGACTGGTGCCTCGTTATTCCCTTTAGTATTATGCACAACAGACTGATTATTGTAGTAAATACAAGCTGCTGTGTGCTGTTCATCTCGTCCTGTTACTGTGCAGGATTTGTGTTGATGAAATGGCACTATAGCAATTTACTGTTGCACTTCCATACATTTCGGGGACCCACAAGAGACATGTTTAAAGTGAGTATATCTCGGCCTCTGCTGCATCAATTCTGACTTGATTCTTTTTAGGGATGGGCACGAGTACTCGAGTACTCTTTTTTTGGACTGTAGTATTCGTTCAACGTTCCAATGAACTTCCAGTACAAGCTATGTAAAATTAAACTGTGTGTGATAGAACAACCAGTTCGATGATTATCCACTTGTGGATTTGTGTCAGATAACAGACAGCTGCTCATCACCCCACTTGCCAGCGTTTGGAGTGTTAGGAAGCATTGTTGTGATGCTACCAGGCAGAGAAGATTAACTGGCTCATAACAAAAATGGTGACTAGAGATATGCTCCCGTTACACCTTTTGGAAGGAGGCTTGTTGAGCTTGTTGAGAACGAGCTATCTCGGTGAATAACAACAACTACAAGAGTGAAGATGTAGAAAGTGTGGTAAAATTGAGGGCTGAGCTACAAAGTGCGGAACAAAATGAACACAAGTATATCTTATGAATTTCTAGTCCCAGGTCCAAGCTGAGGTAACCCTCAGGCACCGTTATGTTTTGGAGCTGCCAACGTGCATATTTGAATAGTGATGTTTTAATATTTGAATCTTTCTAACTCTTACCTGACATGCGGTTTAGAGAGGCTAGTTGTCACTTTTTTTACTTTCAGGACACACATCATGCATGAACACTTTACAATGGAAGGGTTAGGGTTAGGTACATTATATGTGTGCTGCCTGTGAACCTATACCATTGAGTTACAATTGAGTTAAGGACCATACTAGGGATTTTCCACATTGTAGCCCATTAACTACAAACTATCTGTACTCTACACTTTGTCAACCATTTTTCAAGGCATAACGTAGGTAGAAAAAGTAATTGGAAACTAGTTACCAAACAAGTACACGGAAAATGGCAAATAACTTGCAACGCCATTGTTAATCTTCTAATCTAAGACTGTGATTCTCCTTTTCCATGTAGTTCTTATAGTTCTGTAATCTATAACAATATATTTTTAGATGTGCAGCTTGGTGCTTTCAGAACACAGTGAATGGAGAAATAAATGTAGACGTTAACCACATCTTTATAATTTCTGTTGTGTGCAGACTACAATACGTGGTTCTTAAAAATCCCATTTTAAACTAAATGGTTTTGTAAATCCTGTAGCCAAATCCAACATTTGTAAATAGTAAACGTTTAAGCCATGTTTGTAGGATGTCACTGCACACTGCTAACACTCCCTCCCAGCTGCTGCCAGCTGAGCCGGCTCTGCCTTACCTGTGATCATGTGTATCACTTTGTGACTATTTAAATAAGCTGAGATGCAAAGAATGATTTTTGCTATCCAGGTTATGTAACTTGTCAAGCAAGTCAAGAGATAAATCTTAGGAATAACCTGGCCTTCCATCTGATCAACTTAAAAAGAAGGATCAATGTTTAGTCACATTGCTCTCATTCTTTCACAAAATATTCCTTGTGAATGTTCAGTCTTTGAATGCATAATTTGATTTATGCCAACAAAGCAATCATGTTTTATATTCATAGAAAATAAAACCATTATCTTCCACGAGCCAAACAAATAAAATGTCTCCTCTTCATTTAGCCAGAGGAAAAATGTGGGGAAACATTCAGCAACAAATCCAGGGGGAGAAGGTTTCCAGCTGAATACCTCTAGGTCTATTTATGTGGGAGATGAAAAGCTTGTATAACACTGGCATGATACTCACTTTCCGAAGAAGAGACAACTTCTGAATAGCGGCATTCAGTTGTGAGCTTCACTAAATATTCTTAAAGTCACGCTGATTGAGAATATTCAGAGCCTGCACCTGAAAGCATCAAAAAGGCCTGCGGTTCACTTCTGTCCACTCTCCAAAGGGATGTATGCTGCGGTTTATACCATCAACATAGCGTGGCCTCAGTTTCTAAAGCCTGATCTGTTTTCTCTAGAGTCTCACCCGCCCCCACCCCCTGCTCCATTCCAGACACTGATTTCAAAGCTTTGCTAAAGCATTAATTTTTAAAGTTAAATCTGACCGCAGGCAACAAATATTAATGCATTCTGCACCAGAAACAGCAGATATCTTGCATAGTTAATATTTAAGCAGAGAACATGTTACAGCTACTGTTTACTAAATAAAATGCAAAGAGTGTTTTGTATAATTTGACAAGCAAAGTGAGAATCGTGTATGCTGTATGTGTGGTACATGTACAATCAATGCTTTCATTTGGATTATTCATATCTTCAAGCAAACGTTCAGCATACACGTTCTGTATTGTGCGAGCGGTGTGCATCCTGTTCTTTAACAGCCAGTTGTTATGCGTGATGGCAGACTATGTAAATGGCATTAGGTGTATTCGTTAGACAGGTGTAACCTTTTCCCACAGATCGTTAGTTACCTTGACCTTTTGTCAATAAGGGCATAAAGATTCCCAGACCAAGTGAACCTGAACTTTGCGCTGCTTTGCCCACTCCATCACCACTGTGACGCTGACACCTCCTTTTCCCACAGCTGACCTTTTTAGGCAGATATCATCCAGTTGTCAACATAGGGATTGAGATAATGTATGCCAACAGATGTCTGACTTCTGTACAACCTGAGCTTCCTCACTTGATTAAAGTGTTTCTCTCCCCCCCCCAACATGTTGCATAGAGAATGTTTTATTTCCAGAGTCTCTGATGCATGAGAACATGATTAGATTATGTAAGTAAGCAGAATATGTTCGCAAAAGGAATGCATTAAACCTCACTGACTAGGTTTTCTGACAGATGTTAGATCTTGCTTGTTCACACAACCAATAACAGGTTATCTAGATAGAATTTAAAATTGGACATAGAGTCAACATTTGTTTTTGGCCAAATGTATTCTTGTCTTGTTTATTTTGCCAGGTAGTGTTGCTGCATTTAACTTGGATGGCTACAGTCGTATTTCTAAAACTACATTGTGTTCAACTAAATAGAAGACTTTTATAGTACAAATTCTGAACTAGTGTTTACTTGATCTGTTTGACCCTGAAGCCCTGCTGGGTTACAGCAGCTACTGGATTCAGGTTTAGCTTTGATTTAGACATGTGATGTCAGATGAAGGCATGAGAATAAAGACCCAGTGAAGATTTGTTCTCACCAAAAATCACCTAAAGCTTTTACAGAAACTGCAATTCTTGTATAACACATATTGATGAGCTGTGTATTGTTTGCAGAACAGTGCGAATAGTTTCAGTGGAGTCAGTGATGGGCAACTGATGGGCAGATCTGGATGTCCACATCAGTCTTTAATCCTTAACTGCTAAACAAACCAAACTAAATAAACTTTAATCAATAATCTCACCTGATGTTTCCTTTTTTAGCATCTGACAGATGTAGTAGAGCATTTTTAGCTGTTGTTGCTATATTAAACGTGCATCAGGCAGTTACAAAGTATTTTTATCTGCTTTTATCAATACTTTGTTTTATCAGTCCAAACTAAATCAATTAATTTTTTCAAAGCATGTTCTAAAAATACCATTCATGATCAAATAAGGCTATGTATTGATGGGGTTTCACAAAGAAAAATATTTGGTTTACAGCACAATACTTATGATAGAGCATACTGTATAACACTAAGATAGTTTCACATATGTTGATTTTGTTTTGCATAGAGGGAAACCCATTATAGTGACTAGTGTTTGTGAGGTGAGCTCAGTCTTTTAGTGATTTATGGGAAAATTACTCTAATCAATGTAAACTCATCGCACCCTAAACCCAAAACCACAAACATACAGCTGATGTGTCACAATTTGTGTAAATGTGGAATCGGACGTTTTCTTTGCTAACCGATAAATACTTAAATGTCACTGACATGTATTGCTGTAATTAACTATTCAGCTATTTATTCTGTTTACCTTTACATTATTAAATGTTCATGCAAAACAACTCAAATGTTAATGCCATTTTTAACAGCCAATCACTTACATTACCCTGTTTTTCTCACATAGTTTAGACACATTGCTAATAATGTTTTTCTTTTTTGTTTCATGTTGATGTCCTTCCTTGCTATACCTATGGATTAGGTGAGTAATTTATATACTCTTACTTATAGTATTTGTCAATGACAAGGGAATGACTGAAGCCCATGATGTCTCTGTTAATAGCAACATCACATTGCAGCAATAAGGATGTGTGTTCTGTTCCCAGTTTTTTTTCTTTCTGTTTGTGGTTTTCTCATCTCACGATACCAGGCGATTGGAAATCTTGGCACCCACCAATCGTCTGGGGTTTTCTAAATTCAAAGTAGTTGCTTGAACGGCGACGAGAATGTCCTCCAACAAACATTATTACATCAAGGGCACCCCTTACCTGAAACAGTGCTTTCCCCCCATTTTCCTCCCTAGTAAAACTGGTGACATAACAAATCACATTTTAAAAGAGAGAGCTTTTTCAAACATTGAAAATTAATGTCTTGAGCAACATTATATAGTATGGCAGTGTTAACATGCACACACCTTTTGCATTTCACCAACCATAAAGACTTTGGTTTAGTTTTGCAAAGCAGGTTTTTTTTTAAAACTCTCTAATTGTTTAGCAACTAAAGCCAAGAGAAAGTCCTCATTTTCTTGTGAGCTCTAGTGATTATCTGCTTTTCTGAAGTGAACTGCAGACTTCTTTATTGGGGTGATGAAGTCAAGATAGATGAAAATACAGATAAAGTACGGTGTAAGGGAAAAGATTTGTGTGGCCTGTTCAGATTTCTTCACTGAGTGGTGCGCATACAATACTCTGAATTAACAATCTAGAATTAACCAGAGCGCTTGAGCGAAATATCTGGATAGCACTGGGACATCGGCACCAGCTTGTATTGCTGTTGTCGTGGTGATCTTGGATGCCACATTTGGTGCAGGGATGTCAGCACCATCTTGGTCACCATGGAGATGGTGCACCTGCAACCAGCACACCTTGAAGTCACATCTGGCGGGAATTAGAAACCTTTTGAGGGATGATAGGCCAGCTGTTGCATTGTGATGTTATCCAGGTGGCAGCAGCATTTTGTACAATGCTGAAATGGAGCTAAGAACAGAATTCTTTGAAAAACAAATAAATTAACCATGTCTATATGTTTGACATTGCATACACACTCCACTTTGGAAAGGTTAGGTCAGTTGATTGTACAGGTGAAATGTGTTTTTCAGTAAAAATAATCCCACTTTTACAGATTTTGCTGAGACGTAGTATGTATATAAGAAAAGAATGAGGTCTGACAACACTAATATTTGGAGTATATGCAAATTGCAAATACATTTTTAAATATTGTGTTACAGTATCCAAAATGGCAGTTACATCCTTCAATCCTTTAATTATGTCTAAAATACAGTAAAACACTCATTCTTCTACACCAGAGTATTCACACAGAGTATTCAGTGTTTCTGATAAACAGTGTTGGGATCTTCTACAGGGCTTCCACATCATCGACACTGACCATAACTTCTGCCTTCTAAAGCCAGGGATCATTGCGCAGGGTTGTCTGACAATCTGATTTCCACATGCGTATGAAATGTATACCAGCTGTCTTTCTATTCTCCTCTGACACATCTCCCTGGAAGTGCCGAGCCTCAGGTCCCCTCAGCAGGAGGAGGGCTGAAAGAAAGAGGTCAGAGAGATTGACTGAATCAAGATTAAGCTGCCATAGCAGCACTCGGACTTAAATGTGCAGATGAGAGCACAAAGCCCAGAAGTAATTTTACAGATTGCTAAATGTGTCTAGATGTAGCTGCTCTGTGCTTAGTCCCCACCCTCCCCGTCCCAGAGCCCACTGAGTGAGGGACGGTAATCAAAACTCAATACACAGGACCAGCTGGATGCAGATCGTAACAGCTTTTCAAGTTAACTTTCACGAGTTTTCTCTCTGGAAGATCGAGTCTTGTGGGTATTTGACATGTGTGGCCTGTCAGTGACAGTTAATAGGTAGCTTTGCATGTGCATATCAAACGGTCATCCTCTGGCAGCGTAGCGTGTCTAACGTACCATCTTCACGACTTGACACTGAGAGCACTTTATGTGTGGTAGTGACAATTAACTTTTGATTTAAATAGCCAGCTGAGACTTTTTATATGGGGTTAAAGATAAATACATATAAACAATTACTTTTCTATCATTTGACATGACATTAACACAGGTTCTAATTAAACAGATGCAATCTCTGACTCAACTGAAGTTAATCTGTCTGACCTGCTGGGTTTGTAGTATCAGTGATTTACAATCTTTTGGGAAAATTCTTAAACCTAATGGGGGTATTTTTCTCTATAATTAACTTAAAAGGTTGTTTGGGAAGAAGATCAGCATGACTTTGGTAAATCAAGTTCCCCGGTGGCTTTTCCGAAAAGCCCAAAGATCTGTTGGCCAGTGATAATTTTGGAACAAAGGAGCAATGGGGGGAAAATGCACACAACATATCATGCTGTTTTGCGAGTTGTCTGTGTTCACTGTCTTTAACTTTTACAATAGTCTTTATTCATCAAAGACTAACCAGTTTTTCCAGACCTGAGCAGCAGAGCTCCAGCAGCGCTCAGTTGCTCGGCTTCCTTGATTGGCACCCTTTCCAAAGATTCCGGCCTAACAGTGAGCTCGTTAGCATCATGAGACAGTCAGGTGTAGAGAAATGTTGTGGTTGTAGCTCAATTAAAAGCTGAACATCTTTTCTCAAATAGTTTTTATTCCCAACCCAGCTTTAGTACTTATAACTCGTAAGAAATTGTTAGATTTAAGCTTAGGGGTAAACTGTGAGGAAACCACTGCTTCATTATGATAATTCCAGTTCTTACATTGAGGTCCTGTACATCTCCTCGTCATTCTCCTCCTTCTTCTTTTTCCTTTTGATTTCATGTGATTGATGTTATATTTCTGTGTGTAGAAGCACCAGTTCCTTTTTCTATAAAGCCATGGTGGTTCTTGCCAGAAACAATGTACTATTCTTCCACCAAAGATTTTTCCTGGGAGACCCAGCACCATGTATTTAGACTATTGTAAAACGTTAGACTGTGTTATTTGTTTCAGGTAAAGGTAGGAAGCAAATTTGTAAACCTCTAATACAGGAAGGAAAAATGAAGTAAACTTAAGTCTCAGTAAAGCTAAGATATAATAAACCATAAGAATATCCTTAATGCAGCAAAGTATTTACAAACATCTTCATGGCTGGTGGGAGATAAAACATTGACTTTTACAGTTTACTGATAATGATATTCTAGTAATTGTGTTTTTGCTGATGATGGATACAAAAGTTGCCTCGCGCTGCTGTAGAATCTCTTTCTCACAGCCAGAAAACTGATAAAGCTCGAACATATTATTAATGTTTTCTCAGGTAAGGTTTTGCTGAGCATGCAGACTTCTTTCATTTGATTCCAGTGGATTAGCCATGTTATTTCAGCAATGTACAAATACCGTTGTGTATGGTGTTAATGGCTCAATTCTTAAGGGGGTTCCTAATTAAAATTCTCCACTGGCTGATACACCACGAAACAGACGCATGTTGGCCTTTCTGTTGATTTATATACTGTATGTACAACACTGTGGAGGTACTGTGTTTCTGTGCTATTCAAGTTTCATACACCAGTTAAATAAACGAGATGCCACAGGTAGAAGCACAGGCCGGGTTGGATGACACCAACCCTGCTGGCTTTGTAAGGCTATGATTGGCTGAGTCGGGCATCTTGGGTGGGGATTCCTAGCCATCAAGTGTACCTGCGGGCTTCCACTCACGAAAACGAACAGTAGAATGCTGTAATCAGGTGCACTTCAAGGTATGGAAAGTAATATAGGATGAAAGAAACTGTCAGAATTAATGTTTTCTTGTGTAAAGTCGACAACAGTATTTGTGTGTTCTCTGGGCTCATTTGGCAACCATTCTGATAATCAATTAATCAGTTGGGTTATTTTCCAAGCAGAAATGTCACAAATATGCTGGTTTCTCAGGGGAAATGATCTGCTGCTTTTCTTTATCTCACATGATAGTAAACCGGATATCTTATGATATCTGGGTTTGCATTTGGGGTTTGGATATATCGCTTTCAGCACTTTGATAAAGGTGTTCACTAACTTTACTATCTCACACTTCAAAGACCAAACATTGTTTAATCAAGAATATACTGCAATCATCAGGGATATCGACATGAAAACAGTCGACGCAGCCTTAGTTTTCTACATTGTTTTGCATGAGTTAAGGAGAATTTGTTTGGCTTTGTTTTGTCTGACCTAATATATCTCAAAAAAGCCTGTCATTTTCGCTGAATTACTATGATTAACCTTTTGAGTTTGAATGACCAATTGTAGAATTGACAAAAGGTGGAGCGATAGCAAGAGCAGCAGTTCTAACGGTGTTATTTTGTTTAATTACAATTCAAACATGTTATTTAGTTGGTGCATGCTGTGAAAATAGCACGTGTTAGTGTTAATCAATTTTAAATTAAAAAACTGTGCTTAGAATTTTAGAAGAATTTTTCTATAAGCAGTTATCCACAGTGGCTCTCTGTGTCTGACTTTTGGGCTACTTTTACTGAAGTTATGTTTTGTTTAATAACTTGACAAAGAATAAAATGTTGTGAATAAGGATTGCAGATGAATATTGACATATTCCTCTCATCATAATTTAAATGCCATTGCTTTCTACCTGTCTAGTAAAAGCCCTAGTAAAACTTTCTTTTTACTTCTTCCAGCTTGTGTTGACTAATCCCAAGCTCTGCTTTTATTATTGTAAAGTTGTATCTCTCTTTACTGGAACTCTATTAAATCAAATATTTGACAAAAATAAACCATTAAAAAGTTTGGAAAGGCCTGCCACAAAAGCTTGATCTGGTAACGGCTGAGATGAGTATCTTTATATTCTCATTCATATTTTAATTTTGTGTAAAAGGTTAGCAAAAAAGAAATGTTTTGTACATGGAGAACAAACTGATGTACAATGATTCAACCAGAATCTGTGCAGGTTTAAATAGGAGCAGGTTTTCAGTGTCAAGTGCACAATAAAGCCTATAATAGGCTGGAATTAACAGGCTTGTTGCTTTAGAAAAGCTTTTCTTAAAACTTAACAAATTGAAATAGAATAGTTATTCTTGGGTTAGCACTGTTGGTCACGGAATATCAGCTGAACATGCTATGCACTGACAAATTTAAACCTATTCAATCGAACCACTGAAGAAATAACCAAAGAATAACAGGTTCTCAAAACAATTAGAGCCTGGTTGCACCACTGTGGTTCATGATCTAGGCTGACTTTTCTGGACTGGAAAACAAATATTTGGTACTGGGGAGAAAAAATGGTTGCAACAGTATTATTCCCTGTCCTACATACAACTATGACAGGGAACTCTTCTTTTACAGCCAAAACTACTTAAAATCTAGATAATAAATTTGGTGTCTGAATAATATTGTCTATCAATGTTAAAATAGTAGTTAGTTATTGAAGGAAAGAAGAAAAACAAATGTAACAGTTGATTCTAAACTTTATTATTTAAAATGATTGGATTATTAAACACTTAAGTCTATAGTGTAAGGTAGTAAAGGGTTAAAATAATAATGCAACAAGTTATGCTACACAATGTACTTTCAACAGTCCATGCACACATTTCAGTCATTAATAATGTATCATGAGCGTTTCATATAGACACCAAACCTTTGGCCTTATACATATTCATAAACTATAATGATTTGTTGTATGCAGTATGCAGTTGCTTTGATAAATCATAAAGGCATTAATCAACCTTAAGATGTGGGTTTATGTCATTTTTAAAGATTCATTGCCATGACCCACAGGAGAGCGTTTTCTTTCGTAATGATATCTCATTACGAAAGAAAACGCTCTTTGATGGTCATTTTGTGGTTTGGTTTCTGTTCTGCATTCTTGAATTACCTCAGAAATCCTCAAAAGAAACCCACTAAAGAATACAGAATGGAGGTCATAATGTGAAAGTAGAAAACAGGACTATAATTGGGTCTGCATAGGCTCTGTTGTTTATTTGAGTGATGGTAATAGCTCTGAAATGTTCTCCGCTCCGCAAATAACCAATAAAGAAAGCTTTGAGACGGCTAAAAAGTATTGTAATATAACTTTCAATGAGAATGATTGAAAATTGTTTGTTGTAACCAGCATTCAGTGAAAACCATGCAAATGCTTCACACTTCCTGATGAGCCGGTGATGTTTTTCTTATGAATTCAGCCATAATAAAAGGAGCATACTAAACCTTTGCAGGGAGGGAACTGTTGATTCGGACCTCTCAATCTGACGCACATTTTGTTTTATTTGTCTTATTCAGTTTTTCAGTTAAGTGAAAAGTTTTACTCTTCACTTAACATTTTTTTTTGTGTTGGTTTAACCAAAATGAAACCAAACCTCATTTAATATTGTTTTATATGAGCAACAGAACAAGCTGAAATACTAACAGACAGTATTAACGCTTCATAAAGTTGTTTTGGGGAATGTGTCAGCAAACAGCTGCTTATTTTCATATCTGGAAAATATAAATAATATGCAGTTGTGTTTCTGTTTACTTGGCAAATACGAATCAAATATTCACTCTCCTTTTAAACTCGAGGCATCCTCCCCACCAACTCATGGAAATCTAAAAAATATCTTTTACATGTTGTTGTTTAAGCGCAATGTTGTGTAATAAAAGTTCAGCATGTCAGCCTCATATTTTGATACATTTCCAACTAAAGCCGAAATAAGGACTGCCTGAGTATTAACATTTCTGTTTTCAGTTTATTATCACAGTCTTCATTTAAGTGTAATACTATATCTGTAACCTCCATATTGAGTTTTGGCTGTAGTTTAATGAAATAGTTTTTCAGAAGAATATTACACAAAACCAGTAGCACTGCTTTACAATAGAGCATGCATAACAATGGTGGCAGAAACAGGATAGATCCTCTGTGAATTTAGAACGTCGGTGCTGCAACAATTGATTCAATTAAAAACTGAATCAAAACGTTCAATGCTTTTCTCTCTTTTCAATATAATCTTATCTGTGTTTTGCTGTGTGTGCGCGCATTTGCATCCCAGAAATGCTACTTTTTTTTAACAGTACACACAAGCTGCAGTTGTAGCTGAAGAGCACAACCTTTTTGGCGTCATGTGGGTTGAAAGTAAACCATTGTGCTTTGTGGCACTGTGCATATATTCTCTTTAAACACACCCACAATAGCTGAGCTTCCAACAACCTGATGTACATTTTACTTGTTACTTGTAACAAGCAAAGCAGAGACATGTTTCCTAAATCTGAATTAGAGTTAAGACGATGGATGTCTGCAAAGTGTCAGACTTTGTCAAACTGACATCTCGACCTGATATGAGACACCCTTGTACCAAATAGATCAAAATCTTTAAACCTGTGCTAATTAATATTTTTTATATTTATAAATAGATTAAATTACTGCTATGTCAAAGGGGTCACTCTTAGTAACCCGCAGAGAATTATGACCCACCTCTGCAGTTTTCAGCTCAGTGTAGGCTTTTAGCTCCTTTTAGCTCAGTGTTTTAGTTTTATGGGCTGTAAAAACTGTTCTCTGTTTCCAGAAGTTGCAGGCAGTTTTTTTTCAGTGAAAAAATCCCTGGTGCACCCATCTGCCCAGCACCAAAGGACAGAAATATAAAGTTAGTGACCAGCAAAAGCAGAGTGAATATTGGACATACATTTATCAGATGAAAAGAAGCACAATTTCAATTGAATGCTAATATGGCTCTGTGGCTGTTGGATGTGCAGATACACTTTTAACACGTTCAACATAACCAATTTATAAGGCGGTAACTGTGTTTCCAACTGGCTCTGCTGCCCCCAGGCGGCCAGAGAAATCGATGAATGCAGCTTTAAATTAAACTTCAGTTCAGTCCATCCATTATGTACAGTATATCGCCTTATCTTTTGTAGGGTTTCCAGGGGCTGCAAAGAAGTTTCAGGAAAACATTTTCCATAAGTTATTTTTCCAACTAAAAGCTATAACTGGATCAAGGTCATTTCCTTTTTGGGTCATCTATTTTCTGCCTAATATTCAAAACTGACAAAGGAAGGTTCTCCATAACCAAAATGGTATTTTCTCTCCTTGAAGCATCATTTCCCACAGACTGCAACCAATGTTGCTTGTAGAAAGAGGATCTATTTTCTTCTATCCCCATTCCACTGCAACCTTCTCCAGCTAGGGCTTTTTTCAGCCAAACCAAACAGCTTTATGCTAATGCTTCCCAGTGAATCGTGAAATATTCATGTATTCAGGCAGTGTAGTGTTTATATTAACCTGGTTTTAAATTTATTTAGACGATTAGCAACATAATAAACAATGGCGCTGAATATGCACAATGCACATGTTATGTTAAAGTTTAGAGTTGTTAGAGATTAGATATGTTACACAAGTTGTTCTGTGCATGTTTTGTGTAAGTGACTCAGCTCTTGGGTCTACTTTGTCAAAACTGACCTAAGGTGCAAAATGCATACCCAGATGAATTTTCTCTCTGCAGCTGTGATTTGGAGTGACATTTGTGACAAACATAACCTAAAGTCTTACCTCCCGTGCAAATGAAGTCTTACAACTCGCAAACTCGAGGCTATTTCTGTCACAGCTGAAACCCAGAATCCACGCACACATTTGTGTATTTTTTCTGCAACATGGAAAAATAGTGTTGTCTTGTCTGAATCACTGTCCAACCATATGTGGGCAGAAGGAAACTCTAAAATGTTGATTAAAAACTAGACAATGGTGTGCCACATTCTGCTGATCATCTTAAATTAAATACTTTAAATATTTTTGAATTGGACTTCTATGTCTGATGTTAAAATATGGAATTTTACCTCTTAGGGATAAATTATATAATCAGGGACAATTTGAACAAGTCTTGTTGAATCTTATAAATCATATGTCAACATAGGATATTTCTTTTACATCTGATGTTATTTATAAATAGTGAATTTAACACTTACTGTTGAAGCTAAATAAATTGATCTATATGAGATAAGATAAGATGTTAAGGTATACAAAAATATTCAAGGTTTATGACAAGATAGATGCCATAAGTGCAAATGAAATGCACCCCACAAATAATCCACGTGACAGGAAAACTTCAAACAAAAATATATTCTCATGACTGAGTTGCTATGGTGATAGGCAGGCTAGAAATGGTATATAGCATGAACATCCCACAGTCATATTGTATGTTTGAGCCGGTGGAGTTTTAATGATGCTCTGGAGTAGCTGATGAAAATACTACACAGCAGCCTGAACACAGCAAATAACTGGTCAGTCAGTTTGTTGAGGGTGAATGCTGACGGAGGATGAATGAGAATATGAGCCTGAAATACAGATATTTCTGTGTCGAGGTTGTGGAGACAAAACAAGGCTAAAATGAGGGTGACTATTCGAAGACACAAACATGACCCCTGATGAATACTAATGTTGATCCATGTCTATTGGAAGAGTTAATTGGCAACTATTCACTAATATATCAGCAATAAAAACTTGAACCATTGATATGGTAGCAGCTGTTGTCTGTCAGCTTGTTTTGATGTTTTTTTTTAAGTGTAGTGTGTGTATTATATTTATATATATTTATTTATGTATTTATTTATTTATTTATATATATATATATATTCCATCCTTTTAATATATATATATATATATGATATATATATATAAGTCTACAGTATATATATAGTATATATATGTTTAGTAATATTATATATATTTCTTCCTTAATAATTGCTTGAGCTTCTACTGTTTATGCTAATGGTCACTTCTGTGTTTTTCCCCAGAGACTGACTGAATCAGTTCAGCCAGGTTATGCGAACTTTGTCCTTGGATTTTCTGGTTTGGTAGGGATGCAATGTCGTCGGTCAGTCCAACACTTTGGTCCGACTGAAATATCCCAACAATTATTACATGGACTGCCATGAACATTTGTGCAGACATTCATGGTTCCCCAAGGATGAATCATATTGACTTTTCCGATCCCCTGACATTTACTCTATTGCCACCAGCATGTTGACATTTTTGGCTTTTACTGAAATCTCTCAAATTATTAAATGGACGGCAGCAAAGGAGTTTAGGTATCTCTTGGTCTTGTTCACAAGTAAGGGGTGGATTGGTGCAGTGTCATCAGTAATGCGGGTGTTGTACTGGGCCGTTGTGGCAAACAGAGTACTGAGCTGGAATGCAAAGTTTCAAATTACCATTCAATCTATGTTTCAACCCTCATCTACGGTCATGAGGTTTGGGTAATTACTGAATGAATGAAACCACATATACAAGTGCCCAGAATGAGTTCCGCAGGGTGGTTGGGCTTAGCGTTAGAGATAGGGTGTGCAGTTCAAACATCTGGAGGGAGTAGCTGGAAAACATTGCTGGGAAGCGAGATGTACCTTACAGTACAGTCTGCTGTCATGGTGACCTGGTCCCAGATAAGCAGAAGAGGATGGATGGATGGATTACTTTTTTTGTCAAAAACCTGCAAAAACTAATGACAAACTGCACGTGTTCACAGCTAGAGGCCTAACAGTATTTAGATGTGATATTTCACACAGAAACTCTGAAAAGGCATAGATTCAGTCACTGATTCAGAATCAATGGGCCATGCCCAAATAGAATCGCCTATTTCCCAGATTTTCCACTGATTGTATTTTAGACATATTGGACTTTATTGTCTGGAATTACTTAAATAGAAAAATATTATTTGGGTGGATTTTCCCTTTATTTGATTGCAGAATACTATATTTCTGTGTGTTCCACATTGATGAAGAACAGATATCAAAATTTACACAAAACCTAAGCTTTTTTCAAAAGCGTTTTACTTCCTACAGTTTTTCTACCGAACATCAGGTGTTAAATGAAGTTGAATCACTATTGTTATGGCAATCTGTGATGGAGAATAGCATAACAGATTTATTTAGATGAAATGTCACTGAGGCAAATAAAAAAACAAAAACGAATTGATACACAGGGAAAATGGAAGTTCACCCAAGCAGAAATAAACCGTTAAAAATGTGAAAATTAATGACAATCAATCAAAAATAAAATTACACAGTTATCCCATATACATGTGTCCTTGTATGCAACCACACATTAGTGAGCATAGCTGCAAGCATGTGAGCCTCAGAGCGTGGATTTTTTTGTTTTGTATGTTTTCCTCTCCTTTTGAGTGTGATGACAGAATACAGAAGAAGCCCACCATTGTATAACTTCCTCCCTGGAATTCTTTAAAGAGCACACAGCTCCCCAGCTGCATGTTAATGCAATCATTATTTTAGTCTTTCTTTTGCTGATACTACTTTGACCTTCAATGCATTCTTCGGCTCATTTTTCTCTAGGGGGAGGAAATTGGCCACATAACAGCAAAACTTATAGTTTGGCAGTTTTCCTCTCTGAGCTTGAGCAGTGGAGTGGCTGCCAATTCCAAACAAATGTAAGTGGAAATCTGACACAGTTCCTCTGAACTTTCTACAACTTGAAGATCTCTTGCACGTGCAAATTGGTTATTCTTTGCTATTAAGATTTACAGTGACATTCAATAGACTGCACTGTCCTCGTTGAGATAAGGTAAGTGCTGCTCTGTTATTCCTCCGTGGGCCAGACCAATGAGATGCCCCTTACAGTTGTGATGAGGCAAAATTATAGAAAAAGGAAAAAATAACAAATAATTCAAAGCCATCAACCTGCTGAATAACAAAAAAATTCTGACCTTTAGATAGGAACCAGCTTGTATTCCATTTCTCAACACTTTCTATATCTACCGTAACTTTAGCTTTATCATTCTGAAACATGAAAAGTCCCATCGTTTCTGACATTGTTTACTTTAATCCTAATCCAATTGCATGGCCTGACTGAGAAAATTCTCCAAGGACAGCCCAAGAGTCAAGTCATAGCCTTTCTGAAATTTTGACTGAAATTAAATGTTTTCCACCATTCAGTCATTGATGTACAAGCGAACTGATAACAGAAAGAAAGAACTGAACATAATGAAGGTTTTTAACCTCCACCCTCTTTTGTTCAGTAACATAATGGTTCTGTTAATTCTTCTTTTAAGGCCTGTCAAGATAATTTAGTATTTAGATCTCAAAAATCCCTCCCTGCCTTTTCCATCGGGTAGAACCCTCTAGTCTGTTGAAAGCAGGATCGTACTTGGAGAAAGTTTTCGCCCTCGGTCATTGAGAAGAAAAGGATTGTAATGTTCTCTTTTCACATGATAAGCTGCTGAAGTTGGACTGTATCTGTGCAGCACAGTGAGTCATCCCCAGTGTTGTGAGCCTTCGGCGGGCGACCTGGGAGGCCCTCTTTCTGCATTACTTTTCTGACTGCTATGTGAAGCCAGTTCCAAATCCAGTCTTTGCAACATATTTGAAAAGTAGTGTGTGGTCCTTCAATCTTCACCAGTCGCCCTGTAGCAATCTCTATGGGAGTGTGAGAATGTCTAAATAGCTTTAAATGAGGCATAATGTCCTAGAGGTTTCAACATTCATAGAAAGACAGGAGCATCTTGAAGTGCAGTTATCAAATGAAGAAAAAAGTGATACTGTTCCTTCTTAGTGTTAAAAAGGTACCCAGAATATTTTCAAAAGGCTCAGGGACGTATTACCACACATTATCATACCTGTCACATTTTTTGCATCCCTTGAATTGTTGGTTTGAAGAGCATTCACTCAAGTGAAAATAAGTGATGGTTTGAAACCTCCATCCTGGAGACCTAATCCTCATTGTTTGATTGGATTTCTGAGGTAATTGTTTGATAAAAGCAGATCTCTTAAAATTCAGGTGATGTCCTTAAATGTGATTTGGCCTTAATAAAATGAGAACAAATGACATTGACTCCATCCAAAGAACTACATGACCATTTATCACTTATATACAATATTGAGAGGTGATCTTGCACACCAATACATCCAATAGCCCAATACTCTTAACAGCAGTTTGGCAAAGAATGATAATACTGTGGGTAACAGACCTTAAATTACATTTGCTTGCATCAAGCTTTGTCTTAAAGGTCTAGTGTGCAGACATTAAATATAATATTAATATGTTTTCATTAGTATATAATGACTTGAAAAGAGGAATCTTTGTGTTTTCCTACCTTAGTGTGAGCTGTTTTTTAACTACAGAGGAAGCGGGTCCTCCTGTATGCAGTCTGCCATGTTGAACTGTAATGTTTCTGCAGTAGCCCAGAATGCACCAACTAAACACTGGCTCTACGAAGGGCTTTTCACATGTTTTACCCATTATGTGACCTCCATATTCACCTACACATTTAGAAGGGGAGTGGTTATTCGGTCAGTTGCAAACTGCACCTTCACCGTTGGAAGCCACTTAATCCTGAACACTGGCACTTTTGAAATATAGATAACAAAACCAGCTCATAGACAAACATAGACTTCTGTGAATGATATTACACATTACACAAACACTAAAGATACAGCAGCCGCAGAAACGGCAGGAGATCCGCCACCATCCAGCCTTTGGTGTCTACACAATTCACATTTAGAAAATGACTAACAAAGCGTTTACAGTTTATACGGTACAATAAAAATGTTAAAAATGGCTGGAAATGATGTTGTACCCTAAAATTGATAATAAAATGATATAAATGATGATAATGCTATGCTGCAGCTAAAGATTATTTTCCAAATAGAATGTCTTGATAACATACTTTTTTTCCTTAAAAGATGAGTTATCCAGATACAGATTGCACGTTAATACCCAGTGTAAATATTCCCCATGTCTCTACAATTTCAGATAATAGTGAGAAAGATGCTATATTCAAATGGCTTGTTTTGTTTGAGTAATGAAATGAAATGTTCAATTTGCAATGATAAAAAACAGAGAAAAGCAACACATTCTTACATTTGAGAAGTTGGTATAAGCAGATGTTTGACATTTTTCTTTGATAAATGATTTAAACAATTACTCAATTATCCCAAAAATATGCTGTCTAGTAATCTTTTAATTGGTAAATCCTCAAGTTATTTTAGCATTAAATTATGAATTTCCTTTTTGTCTAGTTTAGTTGGTTTGGTTAGTAAAGGACACTACAATTTCTTGTCTAAGCTGCTCGAACAGTTGAGTAATTATACACAGAATTAAGCCGTTGATGATGATAAAATATTTAACTATACATATCCATAGCTTCCCATGTCAGTAGATCTGCATATGCTGAATATTTAAAGTTTCAAAATGAATGAATGAATGAATATTACAACAAGCAAGTCCTTTGAGACTTTAAAAGACTATATAAATAAATGAACTTTTAATTCAGATGAATTGAGTTCACTCATTTATGCACATTTATGCAACATCCTTTGTACTGTAAGCCCCCAGAGACTGTCTTACTGTGAGTATTGCATGCAGTCTCATGCAATTCAAGTAGTGCAACCTTCAGCTGCTCGTAAAAAGTACTTGAAACTTCCATTAAATATCCGGTTGACTATAATCCTTGTTAATCTAAAACCGTAATCCATCAGTGAGAGTTGCCCTCTGCACATAAAATAAAGCTTGCATGTTCTATCTTTTTGCGCCATTAATTTTTTCCACTAATATCTGGTTGTCTGACAATCTCTTTGTGTAAGGAGACACACATTTTGTCTTATATAAAGTGATTCTCTTGGTGTTGTTTTTCACTGAAGAGGCTTTCTTGCATGGCATTAGGAAAAGGTTTGACCCAGCTGGAATAGCCAAGCATCTTGGGACGTCTGACCCTAACTACATAAAAGCACTTTTTGTTGTAATACTGATCCAATCCATGTGATTCAGGATGAAAGTATACACCAGCTAAAGGGGTATTAAACAGTCAATGACCCTATCAGATACCAGTACAGGTCGTAATGCAGGAAATGTTACAATTGCATGCTCTTTTCCTCATGTCTTATATGTAAATTACTCTGATAAAACAGGCAAAAGAGGGATTTTACAGTAATTTTACATTCACAATGGATTACAACTCAATATCGATATTGTACACTGGGTGTATTGCAGCAGGTACTTCCTTATGAATGAAACTCCATTAGCTTTCATGGAGATTAAATGTGGAGGCCTGTGAAGTAATTACGTCATTTAGATGCTCATCAGTCTTTATTTCCACGGTTAATTTACCTATAGATTGATTAATATGAGAATTCATTAATGTGACTAAACAGGGCAGCACCTTTACTCTGACTGTAAAGGACCTTGCATAAAGCTTACTTTGCAAATAAGGCCTGACTTAAATGAATTAATGGTGTTATAGAGCCTGTAATTCTGAAAAGCTGGCTGTGTTTTGCAATGAATGACTCAAATACTTTAAACTGATTTCAACAAAATCTTTCAATCCAGATGAAATTCTACTTTTTTTTTCTCTTTAAGGACTTTTCTAAAGAGCCCAAAAACAGACAATGTGATAAAAAACTGAATACTTAAATAGATACTATTGATAGGTAAATCAGTAAAATGGTGTGTAGTCTGATAACATTTTATTACATTATGTCAGTAGAACATTGGGTTTGCTTAAGGAAATGGGTACACATTTTGGGAAATAAGCTTCATTGCTGTAAGCTGCATTAGAAGACTGCCACCACTCTCATGTCTCTCCATTAGCTAGGAGTAAATACGAAGCTACCATAAGTAGCCGGCTAACTTAGATTAGCTCTAAAACGGAAAACAGCGGGAAATGGCTAACCTGGCTCTGTCCAAAGATAGTACTTCAGTTTTTGTAAGGGTTAAACAAACAAAATATGTGTTAACTATTGAGATTTAGAGGCATTGGTTAGTGGGGTAAGCTAAGCTCACTGGCTGCTGGTAGTAGCTTCATATTCAGTGTTCAGACCGGAGAGTTTCATCAAACTTGGCAAGGAAGAAAATAAGTGTATTTCACCAAATGTCAAGCTTCTCCGTTTAAAACTTAAACAGAAATCTTGCTTTAAGGGACAAAATAATAATAGTAAAAACAGACATTTAAAAAGTACATACAGTACAACATGTACATGCATTACTTTGCATTGGAGTCCTCATTAGCTTTGTAGATTTGTCATCACTCAGTATGTAAAGCAATATCTCTTTAATAAATCAGAAATGGCATAAAAGAGATTTTCTTCCAGTTTTTGAGGATGCATACATCCTGTACAGATCTTCATACAAGACAGCTGAAGAAAAATGTAAATTGCACTGCTTTGGAATTCCTCTTACCAACATACACGTCTATCAAAGCACACATGCTGAGTTGTATTTCTTTTGTATTCAGTACAGTGAGATCCGCCTGGAATACAATCAGATGGGGGACGTCTTGCTGTACTCTATACCGAGTGAAAGGTTTCTTTTAATGGTGCTGCATCACAGAATAAACCATGGTTACATCATCAACAGCCATATTTTTAAAGTTATCTACGTGAATTTATGAATATTTACACTTTTGGCATAAAAAAATAAGAACTTATCAATTAGATACTTAAGAAATTGCTGGCAATACATGCAGTTAAATTAGAGGAATGCTGTTTTTAATATCTAGGTGATCAAGCTCACACTTCCTGCTCCCACTGTCTCAGGAAAATTCTTACTCTAACATTTTAGTTGCACCATGACATTGCAAAGTATGTTATTTTCCTTGAATAAGAACATCTAATTAAATAACAAGTATAAATACTTTGCTATTTTCTGTACTTCATGTAATTCATGAGCTTTGAAATGAAGACAGTTTTAAAATGTTTTTAAAAACATGCAAGTAACACATATTAAGGTATGAAATTCCTGATTAAATTTTTTTCCATTTAATACTTGACTGATAGAACATTAATTTAGCAATTATTGTGATAATGAAGTGTTTATTTAATTAACTGTTGCTTTACCCTGTTTATGTAACACATATGTATGTTACATTATTCTAAATTAAATACCTTTGGCGTTGGACTGTTCATTAGACACAAACAATTTGAAGACATTTTCTTCTCTATTTTTTTCAATTTAATAGACTTAGACTTAGTCTTTATTGATCCTTTTGGGATGACTCCCGCAAGGAAATTGAATTTCCAGCAGCTTACAAAAAACAGTGTAGAATCAGTCAATCAGTGTATGAATCAGTCAATTGAGCAAATAACCAGCAGATTGATCCATAATACAAACATTCATAGCTGCAGCCCAAAAGACATTTCTGTTTCCATCCAACTGAATTTTAGAACATACCCAAAGCACTTTGAGTTTGAGCTCAAATAATCACCTTGTGTGATTCGTGTTGGAGCGTAGCTTTTTAAAGCACGACTCTCAGTGGGTTTCTCGGCCTGTCAGCACTATCACCTCCTCCTCCATCCCAACCAGGAAATTACACTTGTCAGCACCCTGACTAGAGTTTGCTGGATTTGGAGAGGAGGGATCAAAGCCGCTCAGGGCACCCGCACATGGCCACTGGGCCCCATTAACGCTTCTCATAAAATTTGTCTTACCCTTCTCTCATCTTCAAAAGACCCATCTAATCCATTTTTTCTGCACTGTCCATGGCAACAGATGTGGATGGGATACAATAGTATCTAGTGGGAAAATACAGGGGATAGGAGGAATATAGATGGGCTGCATTAGTATTTTAAAGGAATCTAAAATGTGAATAATAGATGGTAAATATTGTGGTGTGTGTGGTGAAGCAAATGACTTTTTCTGTTGCATAACTGTCCACATTTATTTGATTCATTTTAACATTTGATCAGTGCCAACTGATGCATGGCTGGACCTATTTTAGTCGACAGAAATGTTAAATGGAGGCTTCGACATCTTTGTTATAATCACAAACATCCTTGTGGGTTGTTGTGTTGACTCTTGCAGTGCAAGTCAAGAGTCCTTCTCTTTCTATCAATTTAAAAACAAGCGCTCAGCGTATTAAAAAAAAAAAAGTATTGGACAGATAAAAGTACAAAATTCTGCTCTTTTTCTGGAGTGGACTTTGGAGTATGAAATGCGTAACCTGACAAGCATCATCTATCACAGTTTCTTATCTTGCAGTGCTGTCAACAGGCTGCTTTAAAACGTTATGAAACAACCCTCAGATCCAGGTGCTGTCAATGTTTGGAAAAGCCTCATGGAGAAGAAAACGGCACTATTAATAAGACGCTCTAGTCTTCTAGTGAAAAAGGAGAAATACCAAATGGTCAAACACAGATCCCCTGCTGGGGTTTCATGTGGTCATCTCTTTATGAGATTGTTGTGATGGTGCTGGGTTGTTAACACAAGAATGCAGTCACTTGTGGTCTGATCTGAACCTTCAGTGCCTGACGGGTTCTCCGACCATGCAGACTTTGCAGTCATTTTAAAACCTTATTTGTGTAGACTTAAACTCCAGAGACAACAAAACTGTGTTGTGATATTTAAAGCCGCACTAGGTAAGATTTAAAAGCTATATCTGTCTTAAGATTATAGCAAAATGCTGCAAGAGTGAAGAGGAAAAAAATCTGATCGGTCACTGAATGGATATCTCTATTAACAGGATTTGATGAGTCAAAGCTTGACAACAAAGTGCTGAGCAATCTCTCACAAACATACTGTCAGTGAAAGCAATATTAATTTTCAAACTACAAATTCAAACCCTAAAGCTTTAAAAACCCATATGACTAACATGCTGCCTGAAAATAATGTGTTCGTAATCAATGACTGCATTGCTTACAGTCAATTACACCCTATCTTAAAAAAAATCTATTTGGGATTGAGGTCAAGGCCTTAGTGTAATTACAATGATGTCTGCAATTATGTATGCAAACTTTATGTGAAGTGCCAGAAACTTGGGAGTTCAGATGGAAGTCCAAGGTTATAAAGGGCACACTGGGGAAATTAATGCACCAGGTGCTGATAACTTATCATTCTTCTCTATTTTGAAAAAGTTTTAAAACAGTCTGACTCTGTATAAGTTAGACACCCGAATATGCAATAGGGCCTACATTTACACTGATCTGTTAAATAACAGTATATTACTGCATCCTGGAGGCTTTCCTTATTGAAAGAAAGCAATCAGTTGTCAAAATTATTTTCTAATTACTTTACTTTGAAAGAAAAAGTCTAACTATCCATAGAAAATATAAAACACAAAGATAATTTCAAGGTTAATAATTTCTTTCAGTTACTGTTTCTTTGGAGACCCACCAGGTGCTACAATTACAGCTTAAGAACCAGTATCAGGCGTGACTGTGAGTTGGTCAAATTCTGAGTGTTAGACAGGCATAAATCCTTGATGTTGTTTGTCAAGGAGACTATTTAACCATGGGAGATTGTTTCCTGCCAGTAATCGGTTTTGTTATGGAGACTTATCAACTGAGAATGTGACTGGAACATTGGTCTGTTTGTAGTGAATACAGACAAGACATGCCAAATACAACATAGCGTTTTATTAAATTACTCTGGACATCTGGCATTCACTTCAGATACAGGAATGATAAAAGATGTGGATCCTGTGGGCTGAAGACTAATCATTTCAAGTAGGTGAAGGTCATGTTAGCTTTAATGTCAGCTTTAGCCACAATGTTTTCAAATGAAGAAATTTATTTTTTTTGCCTTACGCTGACCTTAACTTTGGAACATAAATTTTTGTTTGATACATTTCTGTTGCTTGAGTCAGGTTCATTTTCTGTAGCTCTTCATCACAGCTGGTCTCAAATGTCCTTGATACTCTTAAATATCCACCCAACCTAAAAAAAAGGAAAGATTTAAGACACATATACAATATGATTTAAAACATTATAGTTAATATTTGCAGATAACATCACAGAAACATATATCACTTTTGAGTTTTTGCTGAGAAAACACATTACCCTCATGGGAGAAAACCAAATATCCCTGTTTACTTTTTTAACTTATATGACTATGATTAACCAGATCATGTTTTTCCATAACATCAACACCTTTGGGTCTTTACAGCCACAAAAATCAAAGAGACCCTAAACTTTTTTTTAAATTATTAATGTCTTCCCTGTCTCTTGTGGTATGTTAAGGAAAACCATATCCTGAGTGAGGCTTTAATGCTAGCATAAATAATCTCTGTTGGAGGTGTTCTGCTGCATTCCAACACTAATTTACATGAAGATATATACATTAATGTGCATATACAGCACAAGACATTACCATAATATGTTTATGGGGGCTCATGAATTTATTGATCAATTATTCAGTAATTACGTGGCCTGTTGTTGGAATTTTGGCTTTCAAAAACTCACTTTCTGGCCCAGTAGAAACACCCACGCCCATCCACATGCCAACAAACCCCCACTCACCCACCTACTTTCTCACATTCTCTACTATAGTACTAAGAGGCTGCGACTCCTCAGCAAAATACTTTTGGTTCAAGCTGGCGACAAAAAAACCCCCAAAAAACATGAGAATTACTGTGATAAATACATATTTCACTTTAAATTCCTAATTGCTTGTATTTCTAAAATAGAATTCACCATTTTGTGTCAATTGCAGTCCAGTGAGGCTGCCGTAGGGTAAGTGGATATGAGAGGTGGAGGAGCTAGATATGTGTAGAAAGATATCTATTGATGTTGTTCCAGCTCATTGCCAATAGATGTTGAGAGATGTCACAGAATACATTATGCCTAACTCAATATGCAGAACATTCAATAGGGCTTCTTACAAAGGGAGGGGGTGTATTTTTCATGTAGTCCTCTTTGGTCTCTGTTCCTTTTCAATGTTTATCTCTCTTTGTCCTTCATCGCTCCTCCCTTATCATTTTGTTTCTCTGTCTTTTCATGTCACTTTTTCTCACATAGGGACATATAATCCAGCCATTCATTAGCTACATAAGACAATAAATTTTTTTTTTTTTTCAAAGCAGAGTATAGACTTAGGAAGTGGGCATTGTGGTCGATTTTTAGGCGTTTGTGGAGCAAAAGTCTCTGGTTCTACTATTGTAAATCTGAATATTCATAAGTTGATGAGCTCCCTGATAAAAAAACAGGTAAAAACATGGTTTGGGGTGATGCATGATATAGGGAACATTTTGATGCACTCATGATGTTTTAAACAAAACAAAACTGATATAAATCCTTGTTCATTCCTATATACTGAAAATGGTTTAATCTTCCTTGTGCTCAAAGCAACAGATGCAAAAGCTGTTTAAAAGTTTAAAATGTATCAACTTAAGCAAAAGGTTTTGGTTACCCATGAGTTTTGTGACCTCGGGAATGTACAGACAGAGGAGCAGAAAGGAGGAGGTTAGGAGGAAAATATGAGAAGAAATCATTCTGTCTGAACTTTGTCTGGGTTAGTGCTTCACGTCACAACAAACGTCCCTGCTGTCAGTCTGGGAGCTGGTCCATTGACTGTGTGTGCCTAAAACACCCACAATGGAAATCCACTCCAGTTGTTGATATGAGTTGAAATTTCACTTCACATTGTATAGAGTTTATCTCAAACAGACTTGTTCAGTGGGATGAAGCTTTATCTTGGAGTAGCCAAGAATCAAGATAGTGTGACTTTAAAAAAAAAAAAAGTTCTTCCGTGAAGCTTTGCACTCACTCAACACTGCTCTGATATCCTGATTTGGAGCCAATTGATGATATTTCCCTGATATGGATCCATTCTAAGTAAACTGCTCCATCCACATAGTGATCCATTTCTTAGCTCATCAATACATATCATGTTTTTGGATTAAAATATTGACCTACTGTATATTGTTACATGCCTAATACCCAGTTGTTGTTTTTTTTTTACTATATACTGTTTCCAGAAAAGAAAGCTTTTGGACATTCTCCTTGTACCTGCAGTGATTGGAGCTTTTGTCTGATGCAAATGTCCCTCCTGTCATGAAAGACTGCAGAAATACGCCTTTTATGTAATTGGAGTAGAAAGAAGCTTCTGTGCCTGTTTTTCTGCCCCACCCGGTCCAAACTGTGCTGCAGCTACAAAGGCAAAGGGGACAGGCAACAGCCAAAACCAATAGAGGCATCACTCTTTAAAATATAATGCATGCATTCTCTGCAGAGCCAAGTTGTTAAAATGTGCCATCAATCCTCATAATGCAGACTGGCTGGTCTGGAACATTGTAATCTCATTAGCATTTTCAAAAAAAGGTCTCACTCTACCAACAAAACAGGTCAGGCGTGGTCAGATACACACATGGGTAAACTCCAGGGAAATATAGTGATAATGCGCTATATAAGATGAAAGGCGTGTAACTTAAATCTGCTCCAAAAACCTTAACAAAAACAACAAGCAGCAGACATAACAAACTGCTCTGAAGTGTTCATATATCCATGACGGAGGTGTACCAGTATATTACAGTATTTTCGATTTGATTCCAAATATAACATGACAATCTCATTGGCTTTTTTCCTGGTTGAGAGATTCAAGGCTTCAAGGTTGAGCAAATTAATTTAAGAGTCACTATGTGTTTAGCTGTAGCTTTTCTCTGCCCCATTTACTATATTGAATGAGGCATCAGTGTAGGTTTGGCAGCTGACATAAGGTGGTGTGTGTAAATGTGTGTGTGTTGTGAGAGCCCAGGCAGAAAGTACATCACAATCCACCGTTTGTTGCAGAGTAATTCCTGGCGCTGTGATAGGATTGGAAACTCCTTCTTACCTGCACCTAAAATCCATATACTAATTTGTCATATCACTCAGCATAGTAAGCTTACCACCCCAGTTTGCTGAATTAATGCCACCGTATCTTCATATTCCTTGCTGAGCGCTCCCAAATTGATCATAATCCTCAGGAAAATCCAAGAAGGTGGGGTCGAGAATTAATTCTTGCAGGAAATGTGTCCCCAAACTAGATGATTAACCAGAAACAAATGTATTCACCCACTAAACTTTGTTGAATCATCACAAAAGAGGAAATAATTAGTTATTTTCCACAATAAATGGACTTCTTGTGATCATTCCTACAAAAAAGTTTGCCCTGAAGATACCTTGAGGGCCAGCATTTCTTAACCTACAACAAGCAACAACTGATAGCAGGAATAGAACAGATGCCTGCACATATGTTGTAGCTGTATGTCACTGCGGAGGCTCTGACTTCATCATACTGTATCTCTCACATCTACAATGTAGCGTTGCTCTGTCGGTGTGCACTCACATTCAGATATTTAAATTGATGGAAATTTGACCTGGATTTGATTCACGGTGTTTATGAATTTTATTTTGACTTCTATTTGATTTTCTACATTACCTTTAAGATGTTGGAAGACACACCAAATTCAATCAGTGTTCACAGAATAACCCGTCCTAATGTATTCTCTAATGCAAGCACAGCTTATTTCAACTATCTACTGATTTTGCCAGAAGCTCTCAGGATATTCTGTGTTAGTTTAGTCTAACTGGACAAACTTTTATTTCCTTTCTTTTGATAAAGCCATGTGTTATAATTTTAGCTGTGTGACTGATGCAATCATGCCACAGTATATATTAAAAAAAGTAGGTTAATTGTAGGCCTAATTACTAATGATGAATGCTGTCCTGGGAAAAAAAAAAAAAAAAAAAGATTAACTTTCACTTCCCAAGAACATCAAGAGCTTATAGATTTTAATTGGCAATGAGTAAGACTTTGTCTGCCCCAAGGTCACATCGCAAAGTTTTGATGAATGTCAGTTGTGTTTTGTTTGTATTATGCGCTTTACCAGCATTCATACAAGCATGCGGTGATGCACTGCACATATAAGAAAATAAAACAGTTGAAACAAGGTGTAGAAGGAGACTTTGTCAACTGGATAGTGTTGTGGAAGCTTCTTCAAAATTGTGGTGAGCTAAGCTACCAGTTACTATACATTACTATACTACTGCAAAGCTTTTTTTATATATTTTTTTTTACACTGAACCAACTTCATTCCATGTCAATACTTTAGAGATCAACTATCACTCTAATGGATAGGCAGGCAAGTAATGTTAAGTTCAATTATTTATGAAACAATAAGTTGTGTTCTCAGCTCTCACGGCTCTAAAACCAATTTTGCAACAAAAACAAAAGAAAAAAACCCACAAAACATGTGCTCCACATAATAAAAAAGCAACATCTATGCAATACTGCAAACTTAAATTTCGACACCACACTGATTATACTTGAATCAATATTTCAGGTACTGATGATCATCCATACGTACAACTCTGTTTTCTAGTCTGATAGCAACTCAACATTCTGGACTGTTCACTATGTTTGTTCTGTTTATTTACACTGCACAATTAAATTTGCCTTCAGGGCAATCAATAGGGCCAATATCTCATATCAGATTTACATACACTTATGCTGGATTCTCTTTCTCACCTCTGTATCTCTAATCCTGGTGGCTCGTATGCTGGTGTTGAAGGGAAGGCTTATTCTGTCGCTTCAGGCTCTAGACAGCACATGGGGAATTATTGCTTTGCCCTCAGTGCTGTAGGTCGCACATAGAGCTCCATCAGAGGCTAGCCAAGGAGAGAATAACAGAGATGAAGAGATCATGTAATCCAATGGGCCTTACTGTTGGGACTCTCAAACCTTCCTAGATTGACAGGGATTGCTCTCTGTCTTTGTCATCATCAGATTCAGGGGCTCGAAATGACTGCTCTCCCAACTGGCATCATTTCCTTTGAAAAGCTAACAGACATATTTGGAAGGGTATAGTCACAGCTGCTTCAGGATCTGGGTCTGTAAGTGTTTCTTGGTGCTTTCTGTCAGTGTTTGACTTGTTTAAAAAAGCACATTTGTAGAGGTTAAAGCTCTTCATTTACCATATAACTCCCAAGAACCTGTCTATCCTCAATCTCAGCAATCTCTGCTCCCTATGCAGACTTTGTCACTTTTTTGGGGGGCCTTTTATTGCCTTTAATTAACAGTGACAGCTGGAGATAGACAGAAAACGGGGGTAGAGAGAGGGGATGACACGCAGCAAAGGGCCACAGGTTGGATTCAAACCCTGGGCTGCTGCAGGACTCGGTCCATGGTTGCCAGCTCTACCAAGTGAGCTAACTGGGTGCCCCCACACTCTTGTCATAATTACTATGGCCAAAATATGGGCTGTAATAAGCTGCCTCCACAAACAACCTATGCAGGTGTTTTTCTGGTGGAGACGGGCTGACCAATCACATTAGGTTGTATCTGCATATGTCAATGTTTATTTTTATATTCTTTATTTTCTGGGACAAATCTTTGGTTTTGACCAAATCTAAATAGTATAATCACAAAGACGACTTTAAAATGTGTTAAACTGTTTCTCCTTGGGCATTGCCTTTGATGGCTGATTGTCAGGTCATTAGTCTGAGTTGTGAGAATGCCTTCTTGTTGACCTTTGTCCAGTGTGAAGCAATGCAAATACTGGACAAACCTTTCCATGTGGCAGAATCTCAAGCAACTTATCCCAAGTGAGGAAGAAACAGGATATTTATATGCAGCACACATTTCAATCAGGAGTCGAAACAAGATTTAGCACAGGATGTGGCAGGTCCATTGTTGGTATTTTGTGGTGTTAGCATTTCTAAATGAACTGCGGATTGATTGTGATTCAGTATTTGTTACGCACACATATTTGTGTTATTTGTGTTACTGTTAAAGCTGTGACAGCTCTGGCAAATTCAGAATAACCCGAGAGGTTTTTTTTTTACTGGTTACTGGTTACCATGATGATGAGGCAAATTGACATTGTTACTCATAAAAAAACAAAAGAAACAGAGAAACTACAAAGCAAAAAAATAAAAGTAAATAAATACACAAATATAAAAAATAGCAAACAAGCACACAATATACAGCAGTTATGTAAAAAGTAGCCATAATACTTTTTAGAAACCTAGTAAGATTGGTTAACTCTTTCATGTTCTTAGTGGTTAATAATTGTTCTAATTTAAAAGTGTTTGGACTAATTCTATTTTATGGTTTAATCTGTTTGGCTCATTGGCAAATCCAGGAAAAATGAATGTGTATAATTCTCTTCACATTGATCTTTTGTCATACATAAAGTGCACAAGAGCATAGTCATAGTCAGGTTTCCCAGCTTTCAAAGAGTAGGCAGTGTTTTGGCTTCACTATGGGCTTCCATTTATTGCCTTTAAGTTTTTGGAAATGGTGACTGAGATTGACCACTGATGGTTACTCATTGGCTTAGTCAGACTATTTTGCAAGATCAGTTCAAAATAGCGATGAAGAAATAGCCTTCCTTAAAGCTCAGACAAAGCTTGTCAAAGGTGAGGGTTTCCAAAATGAGTCTTCTATGTGTGATGGGATGGTAACATCACAGCTAAGCTAAGCTCTTGGCAGGGAGAGAGCCTGAGTTAGGTTATAGATTCATAGGATTTTTCCATGGATTTGTTTTGAGATGTGTGATTAAATCATAAGCCATTTTGATCAGATGATCACTAGCCCACTTCATCAAGCAGTTTAGCAGATCTTAAGCCAAAGCAGAGAAAATTGAATTTGTGCACATCCTGGCCTGTCTTTTAATGCAGCATGGCATCATCAGATGTTGAAGTAACATCAAAGTGGCTGATGTAACCAGGCGGAAGTTTAAGTATGACTATCATGACAAGACGGCAATTTATAATTGCAATTTATATCATATATGGCATTGGCATAGCTCTTAAAGTGTGCGGAAGTACTACATCTGGGATTCAAAAAAGGATTGTTTTTAATCAAAAGTAGAAGTATCTTCCAGAAGACAAAATCTATGCTTTGCTCTTGAAAATGACCTGGAATGCTCTTCACCTGATCTATGGATGAATAAATCGTAGCCCTTTGCAACTGAATGAATGATATTCTTGGCTGAAAAATACTGTTGACATTTAAGTTCTGATGCCACTTCTCTACTTCAGTATATCTCAATGTTCCAGCACTGACATTAGTGTTATTGAGGACCTCTGAAGGTCAGTGTGGTGTGAACATCCTGAACATTTTTTGACGACAATTTACAAAAAAGAAATGAAAGCTGGAAAGGGATAGTATGGTTTGAGATCAACTGTTTGGTCTTGGAAAGATGCATCTGACATTGTTTGTAACACAACGTAAAATGCCATATCTGATTATGTAATATAACTCCATAATGCATAAACGAACCTATCATGTTTTAGTAACATCTTTATTTTCCGCAAGAAAAATTTGGTTGCAGATGGGGCTTTTAACAACACAGTTATCAGACATTCTGTAAAAAACAGTGCCTACCAGATGGTCATCCAAATGATACACTAGCAGTGAAGATACATTGTTGTACATCCAACG